>NW_027211737.1:32805000-32922500 GCF_022749685.1 Semicossyphus pulcher
GAGGAGAGGAGAGGAGGAGGAGGACGAGGAGAGGAGAGGAGAGGAGGAGGGGGACGAGGAGAGGAGGAGGAGAGGAGGAGGAGAGGAGGATAGGAGAGGAGAGGAGGAGAGGAGAGGAGAGGAAGAGGAGGAGAGGAGAGGAGAGGAGAAGAGGAGGAGGAGGAGGAGGAGAGGAGGAGAAGAGGAGGAGGAGAGGAGAGGAGAGAAGGAGGAGGACGAGGAGAGGAGAGGAGAGGAGAGGAGAGGAGGAGGAGGAGGAGGAGGAGGAGGAGGAGAGGAGAGGAGAGGAAGAGGAGAGGAGGAGGAGGAGAGGAAGAGGAGGAGAGGAGAGGAGGAGGGGGACGAGGAGAGTAGGAGGAGAGGAGGATAGGAGAGGAGAGGAGGAGAGGAGAGGAGGAGGAGAGGAAGAGGAGGAGAGGAGAGGAAGAGGAGGAGAGGAGAGGAGAGGAGGAGGAGGAGAGGAGGAGGAGAGGAGAGGAGGAGGAGGACGAGGAGAGGAGAGGAGGAGGAGAGGAGGAGGAGAGGAGAGGAGGAGAGGAGAGGAGAGGAGGAGGGGGACGAGGAGAGGAGGAGGAGAGGAGGATAGGAGAGGAGAGGAGGAGAGGAGAGGAGGAGGAGAGGAAGAGGAGGAGAGGAGAGGAGAGGAAGAGGAGAGGAGAGGAGAGGAGGAGAAGAGGAGGAGGAGAGGAGAGGAGAGGAGGAGGAGGACGAGGAGAGGAGAGGAGAGGAGAGGAGGAGGAGAGGAGAGGAGAGGAGGAGGAGGACGAGGAGAGGAGGAGGAGGAGAGGAAGAGGAGGAGAAGGAGGAGAAGAAGAGCAGGAGGAGGAGAGGAGGAGAGGAGAGGAGAGGAGGAGGTTTTTTTGGTTTTCAAAATCCCTTTATTTAACCACTGCAGGGAAAAAAACAAAACACTGTCACCTCATCAAATGAGGTCCTCAAAAATACATTAAAACTTTCACTGAAATACCAAAATCAAAAATGAACCATCAGCTCTCCATCGCCCCCCACAGAGCAAAGAACCCCCCCAACAGCCCACATGTGCCTGAAGGCCTGCAGATTGTCCATCATGTGGTAGTAAGAGTACTCCACCCTCAGCCTGGCCTTCAACAGTCCCTTCAGAACCGGTACCAGCTCCACACTGCCAGCGCCCTCAGTCCGGTTCCTGCGAGTCAGCCAGATGGCCAGCTTGGCAGAACCAGAAACAAAGTTCAGCAGAGTACAAATGGTTTTCTTCCTGGCGCTGTATTTCGGGCCATAAATAAACAAAACAAATGAGAAGTCCCCCCCGAGACCCTGAAACCACCTTTTTAAAAGTTCAAACAGTTCTGAAAGCCGAGGACACTGAACAAATAAGTGAGCCAACGTTTCCACCTGTGAGCAAAAAATGCACCCCTCCCCCAGCTCCGGATCAAGGTGCGCTCTGTATCTGTTCGTAGCTATTGCCCCGTGAACAATCCTCCACTGGAGGTCTGCTGTCCGCTTTTCAACGGGCAGCTTGTACAGGGACCGCCAGCTGCCCTTCGGGGAAATGTCTGGACCAAAAACCTCAGTCCACCTCGACTCCTTTAGACCTGCCAGAGAGCGCAGGTTCAGCACTTTGACACAGGCCTGGTACACAGCTTTCTTCCCCACATCTCGAAACTTGTCCAGGTGGGGGGTTGTGAGAGAGAGCAGCTGGCCTCCTCCTTCCTGCCACTCTCCTACAGCTGGGGTGATGGAAAGAGAGGGGAAACAGTACTCGCTCTCCTCGCTCCATTGGTCATACAGAGTCCTGTCACTTACAAACCTTCTGGAAGGCTGTGGCAGGGCAGCACAGACCTCCTCCACCACTCTTTTGATCAGCCTGACTGATGTGATGCTGCTGTTCCTCCTCAGTGTTTCAACAGATTCAGCCGTCATCTTCATCAGATGGCCCAGTTTGGTACAGCCGGCCTCTCTGAAACCAGCTCTCAGGCTGGCAGACTGCAGCGTTTCTGTTCGTATGAGAGTGTTGAAGAACAAGGGTTCCTCAAACAGCCACATGCCCGGAATCTCATTTGTGGCACGTGTGATTTTAAAGATGTGCCACGCCTGCAGTACCGAGCTGTAAAAAGGTGTGAGTCGAGTAACGTCCACGTCCTTGGGTTGTAGGAGGAAAAGCTGCTTGTCATAACCCAAGCACCCAGCTCTCCTCAGCAGTAATCGAGCTGTGCCAAACCAGCTTGGGCCACAGTCGTAGAGCAGCCTCTGTGCAGTCCGGAGTCTAAACGAAGCAATTTTTGCCTGGATGTTGATCAGTCCTTGGCCTCCCTCAACCACAGGCAGGTAGAGGGCTGCTGCTCGGACCCAGTGCTGTCCAGACCAGAAGAAGTCCAGGATGGCTCTCTGTATGTCCTCCACCAGTCCTTTTGGTGGCGTCAAAGCAACAAGTCTGTGCCAAAGAGTCGAGGCGACCAAGTTGTTGGCGACCAGAACTCTTCCCCTATATGACAACTGGGGTAGCAAATATTTCCATTTAGACAACCGAGCGCACACTTTCTCCTTCACTCCCTCCCAGTTCTTCATTTGGAGGCCCTCATTGCCCAAAAAAACTCCCAGCACCTTAAGCCCCTCCTTCCCCCACTCAAGTCCCCCAGGCAGACTGGGCACTGCCCGACCCCTCCACTGTCCCACCAACAACGCTTCACTTTTTGCCCAATTCACCCGTGCAGATGAGGCCTTCTCATATAGGGACAGGGTATCCCGCAAACACTGAACGTCCCCCTGGCTGGAGACAAAAACATAGACATCATCTGCATAAGCAGAGACAGTAGGAGAACAATCAAGAGTGCAGGACCCGGGCAGCGAGAGACCACTGAGTCGATCCCTCAACCTAACAAGCAAGGGCTCAATCGCTAAACTAAACAGTTGACCGGAGATAGGGCAACCCTGCCTTATCCCTCGCTGTACAGGAATTGGCCGACTCAGCCCTGCCCCCATCTTCACCATACACTGTGCACCACTGTACAATAGACCAACCCAAGCAAGGAACCCATCACCAATACCATAAGCCCTCAGTGCAGAAAACAAATACGTGTGATCCACCCTATCAAACGCTTTCTCTTGGTCTAAAGAGACAATACCACAGTCCACATCATACAATTTACAAACATCAAAAGCATCCCGAATAAGAAAAATATTATCCATGATCGTCCTGTCAGGAACACAATAAGTCTGATCAGAATGAACAATAATTCCAAGGATGTCTTTTAGTCTGTTTGACAACGCTCTGGACAGAACCTTGTAGTCTGCACATAGCAGGGCAACTGGCCTCCAGTTCCTCAGTAAGGCCAAGTCTCCCTTTTTGGGCAGCAGGGAAAGCACTGCTCGCTGACAAGAAACAGGGAGAGATCCTGTTTTAAAACACTCCATAAAAACACTGTGCAGATCAGGTCCAAGGGTATTCCAAAACCGCTGATAAAAATCAGTGGAGAGACCATCGATCCCTGGTGCCCGTCCTGATGACAGCTGACCGACAGCCACTGTCAGCTCCTCCAGAGTCAGCTCAAGGTCCAGGGCAGCTTTCTCCTCCAAGCTGAGCTGAGGAAGTCCTTCCAGGAGCTCCTCACGACACTCCATGTTGCACTGCTCTGCCCCAAAGAGGTCAGCGTAGAACTCCATGGCGTGGCTCCTCATCTCGCCCGGGCTGGTGGTCACTCTGCCTCCTGGAAGCTTCAGGCAGGTCATCTGCTTCCGCTGCGCCACCGACCTCTCCAGATTGAAGAAGAATGAACTTGGGGCGTCCATGTCTTTGAGCTGCAGGAAGCGAGACCTGACAAGAGCCCCCTTCACTCTCTCCTGCAGGAAGGAGCTCAGTTCCAGCCTCTTCTCTCGCAGCAGCTGACCAGTAGTAGGGTCTGAGTCTCTATGTAAACCTTTTTCAATGGTTTTAATGCTGGCTTCAAGACCCTGAACTGCTGCCTTGATCTTAGCAGTGGAATGAGAGGTATACTGCTGGCAAAACACACGAATTTGCGCCTTACCAACCTCCCACCACAGCTTCAAAGAACTAAAATCTGCTTTTTTAATTTTCCACTGCTGCCAAAAAAGCTCGAAGCTCTGACAGAAAAATCTGTCTTGCAGTAGCTGGTTATTAAAAAGCCAGTAGGATTTAACTCTTTCACCTGGCGAAAGAATCAAGGCAGCGCTGACAAGATGGTGGTCAGAGAAACCGACCGGACTAATGCTGCTATGTGCTAACCTCGAGCTGAGGCTTTGTGAAATGTATATCCTGTCTAATCTGGCTGCACTCACCCTGTTATTGCTGACCCTCACCCATGTGTACTGTCTGGACTGTGAATGTTTAACCCTCCATGTGTCGAGCAGATCCAGATGTGTTGTGATGTTTTTAAGGTTCTGAGATGACTGTGGATGGGGTTCCTCACCTATCCTGTCCATGGTAAAATCTAATGTACAGTTAAAATCCCCCCCCAAAATGAATTGATCCTGATGATAATTTGTGAGTTCATTTTTCAGTCGGTTAAAAAACTCTACTCTTTCTGCTCCTTGATTTGGAGCATATAAATTAACAAAGCACAAGACAGAGTCCTCTATCACTGCCCTGACTATTAACAGTCGACCCTTCACCACTTCAGTGGAGGATAAGATGGTAGCATTCACATTTGTTTTAAACAGAGTAGCTACCCCCGCACTAAGGTTAGTGCCATGACTAAGGAGACATGGACCCTCCCACCATGACCTCCACTCTGTCTCATCCCTTGGATTTGAATGTGTCTCCTGTAAAAACAACACATCAACCCTTTTTTGATTAGAGGTTTCAGAAACCAAAGCCCTTTTCTGCCCGTCTCTACCACCGTTAATGTTTAGAGACCCTATTTTTAGGTTTCTCATGGAGAGGTCGAGAAGGAGAATCAGACAAGATGAAACAACCAAACAGTACAAAGAGGAAAACACCGTGCAATACATGATCATGTTAGCTGACCTCTCTTGGTCCTTAAACCAGTTCTTCCTTTTGTTGCCTTTCTCAGGGTTGTGATGTGTTTTTTAAGGCGGAAGCGCTTCTTTTCATCCAGCAGGTCAAAACCAACAAGCTTTTTCAATACATCAACAGACCTGATGAACTTACCAGTGTCACTGAAGTAATCACTCACTTTCACAGACTTTTTGAATGTTTCATCAAGAAATCTGTTTATCTCCTCTAACGAATAGAGTTCTACATTTCTGTTAGGCGTCTCAGCAATAGATACAGAGTCTGACTCAGAGTCATACTCCATGTCTTCTCCATCACATGACGCCTGGCTGTTAAACACACTTTGTCCTTCTGTGGTAATCTCACTGTGACCTCCTTCTGCAACACTGGTAGAGGCTGCTTCCCTAACATGCACTGCTGACTGCAGCCTGCTCACATTCTCAGCAGCTGCAGGCCCATCAGCCGCCGCACCCGAGAGAACGGAGCCGCCCGCCGCGTCCGCGGGAGCAGAGCCGCTCGCCGCGCCCGCGGGAGCGGAAGCGCTCACCGCGTCCGCAGGGACGGAGCCGCCCGCCGCGTCCACGGGAGCGGAAGTGCCCGCCGCGTCCGCGGGGACGGAGCCGCTCGCCGCACCGTCGGAGCGCACCTCCCCTCGCTGTTTATGCGGACAGGCAAAGCGTTTGTGTCCGACATCTCCACACTCAAAACACTTCATTTGTCCTGAGCTAGCGTACACCATATATGTACCATCACCGTGCTTCACTCTGAATGACACCTCCAGTGTTTGTGCAGGTGAATCCAGGAACATGAACACCTGCCTCCTCAGAGACTGGACATGCTTCAGCTTCGGATCTTTACATCCCAGAGTCACGGTTTTAAACACGCTCGCAAATTTGCCGAACCTTCGGAGCTCGTTCTCCAACAACACATTTGGTATGAACGGCGGAACACCGGAGACGGTGATCCGCGTGGAGGGAACTGACAGCGGGGAAACTTGTACAAAGATCTGCCTGATGAACACACCAGCTTCTATCAGTCGATATACAAGCGGCTCTTCCGTCAAAAATACAACCACCGCTTTATTCATTCTGGATGCGAATGACAGTTTGTCGTGGCCTACCTGCTCACCCACAGCCAGCAGAACCTCCTCCACCGCGGTGCTACTGTCCGGCGGGACGATCCGCACTCCCTGCCGGATAGACGGAGGTGGCGTCTCGGAGGACGCCATTCCTCCCGAAAAAAACACCTAACAAACAACTAATTCACTTACCCAACACTCGGTACAAAGTATCAAAATAAGCCGCTTACCTGATCATGCACATACAGATGGGAAACACAGGGAGACCCGAAAACTGGGACAGCAAACAATTCAAACTTTCTGCCACTCGCACTTCCTACCACCACCACCACTCACACTCACACACCATCGGAACCGGAAAGGATAGGAGAGGAGAGGAGAGGAAGAGGAGGAGAGGAGAGGAGAGGAGGAGGGGGAGAGGAGAGGAGAGGAGGAGGGGGACGAGGAGAGGAGGAGGAGAGGAGGATAGGAGAGGAGAGGAGGAGAGGAGAGGAGGAGGAGAGGAAGAGGAGGAGAGGAGAGGAAGAGGAGGAGAGGAGAGGAGGAGGAGGAGAGGAGGAGAGGAAGAGGAGGAGAGGAGAGGAGGAGGAGAGGAGAGGAGGAGGAGGACGAGGAGAGGAGAGGAGGAGGAGGACGAGGAGAGGACGAGGAGAGGAGGAGGAGAGGAGAGGAGGAGGAGGAGAGGAGGAGGAGGAGAGGAGAGGAGGAGGAGGAGAGGAGAGGAGAGGAGAGGAGGAGGAGAGGAGGAGAGGAGGAGGAACAAGAAGCCATGATGGGTAATTATGCAGAAGACAGCTCACTACATGTGTGTTTACCCTTTTCAATCTGTGTGTGTGTGTGTGTGTGTGTGTGTGTGTGTGTGTGTGTGTGTGTGTGTGTGCATGTGTGTGTGTGTGTGTGTGTGTGTGTGTGTGTGTGTGTGTGTGTGTAACAGTGATCTATAGTGGATGGCGACTTGAAGGTAATGATGCTTACAAAGAGATGAAGTGTGACAGATCAGTGTGGATGGAAAGAAGAAAGAGTTGATGATCTCGTAAATACAGAATAACTGTTTGCTTCTCTGATTACTGTATCTATCTATAGATATATATACATATATATATATATATATATATGTATATATATCGAACACTCAGATCTGTTATTGATCACTAATTTGTGTCGACCGAAGATAAACCGTGAAGAGAAACAAAGATGGAGACGTTTTCATTTCCCCTCAGATTTCCTCTCCGACACGAGAGAGCAGAAATCTGACATCAGACGTGTGTGTGGTTTACAAACCCTGAGTGTGTCTCTGTAACCGCAGTCAGCTTGCATCCAGTAACATTTGGTTTGACAGATTATGGTGTGTGTGTGTGCGTGCATGTGTGTGCGTGTGCGTGTGTGCCACTCAGCAGGCCTGTAGGGAACATGATGTAGAGGAGGATCCATCTGGTTTCAGGCGATGCATCAAAATTCACATCATTACCACAAAGATTGCCTGAGCGTGTCCTTCAGGGGGACTCCGTCCTGGATCTGGATTTATAATCGAGGCTCGAGCTTCCCTCGATGGAAATGTAACGGACAGGGAAATCCTGTTTGTGTGTTAGCTTGTGTTTGTGTGTGTGTGTGTGTGTGTGTGTGTGTGTGTGTGTATGTGTGTGAGCTCAGCTGTGTGTCTCGTGTCATTATAATTTCACCTCCCACAACACGACACCTGAGGCTCCATCATCCTTCCTCTTTGTTCTTCTCTTTTGCCAAACACAAACATCTGAAGACGTCACTTTGCACACGACAAACAACGACAATCAACGAGACACGATGAGACGCCGGGCTTCCTGTCAGCGCTCTCACTCCGACAGGTTCGTGTATTTGGAGGCAGATGTGATGCTTTAACCCTCAGTGTGCGTCAGACAGGAATGTTACACTTCCCCCACGTTCACTCGTTTGCTGTGGTTGAAACCTACAGTTTATTCACAGCAGGTTCTAATGCATGATGTGATGCTGTGTTTTTCATGTGATGCACACTGCAACAGTTCTCACGTGCCCAACCATGAGACAGATGTCAGAAGCATGGAGACAAATACAAAGCGATTATTCGGTGATGCATTTCAGCTGTTTTCCCTTCTTCGTCTTTGTCTGAGGTTTAACAGACGCAGTGAGTTATGAGCAAAGATGTTTATGATTTCCTAATCGAAGATGATCTAAAGAAGAAAACTAACCTGGTTCTATCCGTTGTATGATCTGATGCGTGTCTCAGAGAGATTTCTCCTCCCCGTCCTCCAGACTGAGTCTTGTAAGTCTTAAGTCTGTAATCTTATCATTACTTCCTGTCTCTGGTGTACATATTCTCTGCATGTTACCATGTTGGATGTTTTCCTAGTCCTCTCTTACCCTCTACTTTATCGACTTTGACCATCTTTTCTTTCCTCATGTTTGCTCCAAGGATTCTCAGGCCTGTAGCTATTCCAGCATTTGCAACCCAGAAAAAGAAACTAGCTTCGTAGAAAGAGATTAAAGAGACTCAGACAACAAAACATGTGTCCATACCTGAGAAGCGTTTCAGAGACAGAGATTGGATTGCTTCAGCCTCAGGTTGTGATCCTCCTGGGCAGGTTAGCTGTTTAATCTTACGGGATTGCAGTGGTTGGTCATTTACCATGAAAGCTGAATGCATAGTATGTGGCATGCAAGCATGAAGCATGGGCATAGGCCACATAGGTGAGCTGCAGGAGGAGAGTTTAGTCAAACACCATGAGCACCTTCACACACGCACTGACACCCTCAAATGATGAGGTGAGAAGGTCAAATGTCTGAACCAGTTAGGCGAAACACAAAGTCTGTGTGATTTCCAAATGAACTGATGAGTGAACGCAGCATTCACAGCATTGATGAAGTTAGTGCGGTCACGTGATAGAGGAAGCTTGCGTACACGTATCATCTCAGCCGAGAGTCTGTTACTCATAGAGAATATAAACAGGAAAATGTGGTGAAACGACGACACGATGACGCCGAACTTAAGCTGAACCTCTGAACTGAGCCGGGGCCCGATCAGGTTAGCACAGCGAGTTATGACTAATCTTGCTTCCCACAGGTCACTGCTCACTTCTTTGTGTGAACTCTGTGAAGTGAGCTTCCTGAGCAGCGCTGGCACTTGGCCTCGGGCTCTGAGTCAAGAACTAAAGGAGTGGAGGAAGTGTGTCTCTGCTGTCCTGGTGAATTAGAGCTCATTTGCTAATGGTGAACCCCCCCGCCCACCACCACCAGCTCGTGGATAAATCAGAGTCTGTGTGCTGCAGAGCAGAGAGAGAGCAGCCGGTCACGCTGGCTGCTCTCCTCTCTGCTCTCTTTATATCCTCCCTTTATATCCTCTCTCTGTCCTCCTCTCACCGCCTTTCTCTCTCTCTCTGTCTCTCTCTCCCTCTCTCTCTCTCTCTGTCTCTCTCTCTCTCTCTCTCTCTCAGGAGCTGTGTGGCGGTTTATGAGGTTTGATGATGGAGCGACAGCTTGGCGTTAAAGCTGTGGCGATCCATCAGACTCAGAGACGGTGATAAAAGAGAGAACTCTCCATCCCGGCTGTGTCTTTGATGCAACATTAAGCAGCTGCTGCAGAGAACAGACTGAGAGGAGGACAGTGTCAGTGTGTCACAGTGTGCATGTGAGAGAGTGTCTGTTACAGCTTTTGTTGACAACCTGGACCTATTTTAATTACTCTCATTAAATAATAACATTTAATATATCATGTGTAACCAATGACAGTAGATAAAGGAGCCGCAGTATGGACGTCCCGCCCCTTCCTCTACCCGACACACACCTTTACCCTGTGTCCTTGCTGTGTCGGAGCCCTCAGGTGTCCTTGGCCTGTTGGAGCCCTCAGGTGTCCTTGGCGTGTCGGAGCCCTCAGGTGTCCTTGGCGTGTTGGAGCCCTCAGGTGTCCTTGGTGTGTCGGAGCCCTCAGGTGTCCTTGGCGTGTTGGAGCCCTCAGGTGTCCTCGCCGTGTTGGAGCCCTCAGGTGTCCTTGGCGTGTTGGAGCCCTCAGGTGGGCTCAGTCTGCAGCAGAACAGCTTCTCGTGTCGGTCTGAAGCAGATATTCACGCTGATGGAAAGTTCAATGACTGTAGTGTTAGTGTTAGTTACGTCTCCTCTCGCCGTTCCTCCTCTACTCTGCTACTCGGGAACAGAACGCTGCAGGAGCCCCATTTGTCACACGTTACAATGAGAGTGAAAATATGTAGTTTTGGTGTTTACAGCTGGCTCTGGCGCCCCCATGTGGCCTGAAAAATACATAAACATGATTCACATGAACATGAGCAGATTACAATATAAAAGGTTTTGTGTGGGGAGGGAGCTTGATCGACCCTATAGGGAATAATAACTGACTGAGAGCCTCAGTATGTTTAATATGTTCACGCGTTCAGTCACAGCAGGTCATGATGAAGATGAGTCTTTGCGTCTTGTGTTATTTGCAAACTGTGGACTCTGCAGAGCTGTAAAACCACAGGCAGTGCACCATCAACACATTTCACAGAGAATAATTAACACACATGTAAATATTGAAACACATCTCACACACACACCCTGAGGTTTGGCTCAGCAGGCGCCGTACAAGTGAAGAATACAGATACTCTGTATGCCTTTACAGGGGTTGACAATGAGCACAATTTTCCACTTCACAAATTCACTGGCCCTGCCGTTAAAACCACTGGCCCTGAAATAATTTGTTATTTCAGTATCGTAAAATTCAGTTTCTCCTTATGTGAGGGTTCTTATTACTGCATATGTGTTCAGTCAATTGTGGAACTTTTATAAACGTATAAAAATAGACCAAAATAAGCATATGTGTATAAAGAGGCTTCTTTTACCACCCTTGGTTCAGCAACTCTGACATCCGCATGACTAAGTAGAAACAGCTGCAGTTGCGTTACTTAGAAGCTGTACCAACCATTTCTGACGCTGTTCAAATGTATGTTTAATCAGCGTGATCAGCCCGTGAGAGTTACTTTTTGAAACAAAATCTTACCGTCTCCTACTTCCTGTAGCCGTTAAAAGAAAATAGTCCGTGGCACGTCCGCTCTGTGAACGGTCTGTTTATGTAGCCAGAGCGCTAACGTGCACCGGGACGAGCTGCAGCTGCTAACAGGAATACACACACTTGTTGCCACCTCACGCAACTGCCGTTTGACTCGATCATCCCGCAGGCACATCTGTGACGGCAGGAGGGGGGAAACACATAGCGTCGGGTCACCGGGCCAGTGCTTATGTGGAGCCCTGCTTTAGGATTAGTGCGTGAACTACTCATCATTTGTTTTAACACACCATGTTTGATTCTGATACAGCCTGGTTATTTCCTCTGAGGCCTGCAGCTTGGATGAGAATTTATGCTCGCTAACATTAGCACCACGTGTGAGAATGTTCGGTAGCACCGGCAGTGGCTCCGTCTCCTTGTAAACTTCCCTGTCTTGCCGGCTCAGTTTGGCCCACGCAGGAAGAAATTAGTTTGGATTTAAATACTGAACATCAAACAGGTTTGAAACGATCAGGACGACGAGTCGCTCTGGAGGTTTAAGACCGGATCGTTAAAGCCGTCACACGACCAGATAATCTGAGCCGAACATCGACACAAACCAACACAAACAAGTTCTCCTCTCCGCTGTGCAACATTAGCATGTTAGCTTAAATACCAAGAGGTCTTTACACATCACAATCATCTTTATTTTGATAAGTAAACTCAACCATGCAGGTTTCAGGTTTTATTAAATGATCAAGGTCTTCAGCGTGCTGCAGGCTGGTCTTGTTATCGCTGAAAGTCCTTGTAATGCTAACAGAGATATCACACCACCCTGTGTGAGTATGTGCATGTTAGTGTTTTAAGCGTGAAGCTGCACAGTTTTCCTCTGATTTTAAATGTGGATTTAACGCTCTAAATGGTCTCTGGGTCTTGATGTGACCTGAGTATGAGAGGACTAAAGATGCATATAAGGGAAACAAAGACTGAGTACTAATAACTGTGTGCAGTGAATCCGTGTGAGGGAGAGAAACTCAAAGCTTGTCTGAAGAGCAACATTTACTTTTTTATATCAGCAGAGAAAGCAGCACGAGGAAGGAGGAAAATATCAAGGCGGATTCTCAGGAGGGCCAAGTCAAGTGGATTATTATCCAACACACACACACACACACACACGCACACACACACACACGCACACACACACACACACACACATGTAAATCCCTCTCTCCCTGCAGGGGGGCGTGATCTGAAGCTGTGTAGATCATGTAAATTCCCTGCTCCCCACAGCTGTAGCAACATATGGGGCTGCGTTCGCCAGCCAGCGTGGAGCATGTCATTAAACAGCATTATTAAAACCTCGTACAGCAGCAGGGCGTCGATGAGCGCGGCTGCTGCGGCTGACGGCTTCATTACTTCTGTTTTTCTGTCATGTGAAGTGCGCGCTGCAGCGTGGTGTGTCTGTGTTCAAGAGAAATCATGAATATCAGTTACTCATCTCAAATGGACTAATTACTGTGTGTGTACTTAATGTGTGTGTGCACTTAATGTGTGTGTGTACTTAATATGTGTGTACTTAATGTGTGTGTGCACTTAATGTGTGTGTGCACTTAATATGTGTGTACTTAATGTGTGTGTGCACTTAATGTGTGTGTGTACTTAATATGTGTGTACTTAATGTGTGTGTGTGTACTTAATGTGTTTGTGTGTACTTAATGTGTTTGTGTACTTAATGTGTTTGTGTGTACTTAATGTGTGTGTGTACTTAATGTGTTTGTGTGTACTTAATGTGTGTGTACTTAATGTGTTTGTGTACTTAATGTGTGTGCGTGTGTGTGTACTTAATGTGTGTGTACTTAGTGTGTGTGTACTTAATGTGTGTGTTTGTGTACTTAATGTGTGTGTGTGTGTGTACTTAATGTGTGTGTGTACTTAATGTGTGTGTGTACTTAATGTGTGTGCGTATGTGTGTGTTTGTTTACTTAATGTGTGCGTGTGTGTGTGTGTGTACTTAATGTGTATGTTTGTGTACTTAATGTGTGTGTACTTAGTGTGTGTGTACTTAATGTGTGTGTGTGTGTGTGTACTTAATGTGTGTGTTTGTGTACTTAATGTGTGTGTGTGTGTGTACTTAGTGTGTGTGTACTTAATGTGTTTGTGTGTACTTAATGTGTGTGTGTACTTAATGTGTGTGCGTATGTGTGTATGTTTGTGTACTTAATGTGTGTGTTTGTTTACTTAATGTGTGCGTGTGTGTGTGTGTGTGTACTTAATGTGTATGTTTGTGTACTTAATGTGTGTGTGTGTACTTAATGTGTGTGTGTGTGTGTGTGTGTGTGTGTGTGTGTGTGTGTACTTAATGTGTGTATGTGTGTACTTGATGTAGTTCAGTTAGTTAGTTAGTTAGTTAGTTCAGGCGGCAGGAGGAACAGCAGGTAACACCATCAAAGCCGTGTGTGTCACAATAATGCAACATGCCAACATGGTGCTGTGATGCTGTCAGAAGGTGAGAACATGCAGGTTTGATGTCTGTAAGGTGAATATCCACTTAAAATGATTTATTTAACAACTTAACAGCTTAACAGCTTGAGCTGCTGATTTCCATCAGAACCTTAAGATGATGCAAAACAGTAAAAGTTATTTGCTGCTGACGTTTACCTCACAGAGACCGTACGCATCATGAGCTCATCATAACCATGACGGGGGTTTATCAGACTGAATTTTAAATGGATAAAACCTTTAGCTGACAACAAAGTAGTGATGATGCAAACATCTGAACATTTCATTTGCTTCTAGCTGAAGCCATTAAGAGGCAGCTGTGTCCCACTCCAGGGCTGCAGCCTGCAGGAGGCGGCCCACGGAGGATGCGTCATGGCCTGCGCAGACGTTAAAGCCGACCTGAAAGGAGACGGTCTGCTCTACGGAGGATTTCCTGGTTGCATCACCAGCTGTTCCCGCCCTTAACCCTTGCGTCACCAAACGCTGCTCCTGTCGCCTAGCAACAGGTAGCTAGCAGGTTAACTAGCTAGCATAACTAATGTTGAGTAAATTAACCTGTTATTTTAAAGATAATGAGGACACATTTGTCGGCTGCATCTAAAGGAGCCTTCAAGTTTCTGTGACGCAATCGGCCTTCAAATTCGTCCTCTGAAGGCTGCGGCCCCTACAGGATTGGGACACAGTAAATTTTTGATGTTAGCTACTTTAGCTGAAATAGCCATCGCATAGTATGAAACAAAGTTATAAAGTGTGATCACCTTTAGCTGCTAATCTTTGCAAAAAAGAGGGTAAAGATAATGCTACATGCTAAAGTGTCATGTGCTGCCAACCTTAGCAATAACATGAATATACAGTAAGCAACATTAGCTGCTAACATAGCCATAACAAGAGTAAGGACTATATATACTGTATGTGTTCAGTCAGTTTTTGCAGACCACAAAGAAGCTACGATAAATGATATTAGTAACATTAGCTGCTAACAAAGCCATCACATCCTTTATATCAAATCAAATAGTGAGATTGGCTGACCTTTGACCTACTGATGTTTGCCAAAAGAAGAACAAAGGCAAAGTTAAATGTTAAACAGTCAGCTGCTGCTAAACCAGGCAGTAAGGCTTAAACGGAGCCGGGCTTACCTTTAACTTGCATATTTGTGTTTCCTTGAGTTTAAGTCAAAGTCAGCTGGAGCTCCTTCGAGCACTGAACGACTCATTTAACAAATCGCTTTCGATTTGAAACTGTTCCTTATAATTCAGTGCAATGAAAAGAACTGCCATATTTATGAAGATGAGGACCAACCAGCGAAGACTAAACTGAGCAGCTTTCATGTTACATCGAGGTCGTTCTGGTTTCTGTCCTTCATGGACGTCAAATCCCAGAAAACAAAGGTCAGAGCACGAGCCTCTGACGCGCTGGTCGTTATGATCAAATCGATGTGTAATATGGTGAGATTAAGTTGATCCACTTCCAAGAAATACAGCTTAGGGAGGATTTACCCATAAAGACCAACACAACAACATTAAGGATAAAACGGGCAGGAGAGCGGTCACACAAAGGACAGGAGGGTAAAAGCTTGGGATTGGAGGCGGTCAGACATTTGTTGTAAGGTTGTTGGTTCTATTCCTTCTGTCCTCCACACTGAGCTTCCTGGAAATCCCCCATGTGCAAAGGAAATATAAGTGGACAAAGGGATCATTCATTCTGTACAAGGATGGTTTCCTGCTTTGAAAGAATGTTTGAAACAGAATTCACTTTGGATTTATTAAAACTAGAAGGCGGCCCTTTGTCTGTTCTCTCTGCAGAAACATTTATGACTTGCATCAATCTCATGAGTACAGAGTGGACCTGCCTCTTTGCATGTGAACAGTCTGTATGTCTTGAGTAGGTAGGAACATATGTTGGCGTGTCTGTTGGAGTCATTAGGCTCAGTGTCCAAAGCCCTCTCAACAGATTCCCTGTAGATACAAGTGATAGATGGAGGCCATTACAGGTCCACTAATTACTGCAGGGTTATGGAGACAGACACAGACACACAGAGGGTGTAAAGAAGGTGTGTGTGAAGTGAGACAACAATCTCAATCTCACTTAATCTAACTGGAAATGATAGGTGCACTGACTTATTGTAAATACTCGTGCAGACCAGGACAGACTCCATGACTCCCAGAAAGTTCCCCCTCAAACAGAGACTTTAAAAACACTGCCGACGTGTTCTAGTGTGTTGTCGTGTCAAGGCTGAGGGGGAATTCACTAAGAATGGATTGTGAGCGCTGACAGCTCCATAAACTGTGCATCATGTGCACCTGCTATCTGCTCCATCTCAGGGTCCGATCCACAAAGCACATGGCACTGATGATGTTCAAGCACAAACACGGCCAGAACGTTTCACAGCTCCGTGCAGAGTATGCAGAGGAGCTGTCTGCACCTCCACTCTCTGCTGCGCGCTGCTGTTAGCGCCGGCGACTCTTTTTGCCACGACACTCATTTACATAGAAAGGGGCCAAATTTGCCCCCAATGTCTGGAGCACAGTGATGCTGGGGGCGCAGTTTGGGGGTGTTTATCCCTCTGTGTGTGCTTCGAGAGTCTTTTTCTCTCATTTGCAGGTTTAGCGGGCGATCCTTTAGTGAGTTAGGGTCTCAGACTTTTGGGGACGATGATGCAGAGCGCCACATTCTTTTTCTGATTGGTTCTATCAGTCACAGCCGGTCCTTCCCTGACTACTGACCACCATTTCATGTGAAGCATTTCCAGAGTCAGTCAAACAACTTGGATCAGTTAAACTTTTTAGAATGCTACGTTTGCCGACATCGAGGACGCTGTGACATTGTGCGCTGCTGTTCTGTTCTGAGTGTGCACGCGCCTGGCGAGTGTGCACGCGCCTGGTCAGTGTGCACCACCTGGTCAGTGTGCACGCGCCTGGTCAGTGTGCACGCGCCTGGTCAGTGTGCACCACCTGGTCAGTGTGCACGCGCCTGGTCAGTGTGCACCACCTGGTCAGTGTGCACGCGCCTGGTCAGTGTGCACCACCTGGTCAGTGTGCACGCGCCTGGTCAGTGTGCACGCGCCTGGTCAGTGTGCACCACCTGGTCAGTGTGCACGCGCCTGGCCAGTGTGCACGCGCCTGGTCAGTGTAACAATCGTGTGAAATAAGGTTTTTTAGATATCAGAATATAGACAAGGATTCGTTCTGAACGGTGCTAAAATGAACATGTTGTCTGACATTCTAAAACACACCTTTAAAAGGAAAGAAGAAGAAGAAGAAGAAGAAGAAGAAGCTCCATCTACAGTTTAAAGTACACTATCTAATTTGTGACTTGCAACATGCTGTAGCTCTGATCTTGGAGCACATAATCTGCAGGCAACACAATCTACATGCTCTTTATTTAACACACACGAGACCGTCTGGGACCTCCTCTCCTCTCCGTCCCTCACATTTACGTCCCTCCTCTTCCTCGTCTGTCGCCGTCACAACAGTTTCATTCACTGTCCCTCTGAGGCTCGAGACGACAGGTGCCAGAGTTTTATTGACTCATCTATTCAATTTGACAACATCATGCAGCCTGACCTTTGACCTCTCTCTCACTCGGACAAGAAGCAAATGAATCCTGCGTCGCAGAGCACACAAACTGAGAATTGTTGAGATGTGAGTGAGAGGAGGGGAGACGGGGGAGTAAAGGGAGCATGTTTGACAGAATAAGAGCAAACCTGGGGAACAGGAGCGGCTTATGAGCAGACGCCTGCTGCAGTTCAGAGATGAGCTTCATGCTGACAGATCAGGAGGAGAAAGGAGGTCAGAGGAGGTCAGAGGAGGTCACAGGGATTTTAAAATAAAACAAAAAAAGTTGCATATGATGTAAATAAACATCTTTAAGTCCTCTCCATAATGAAGCTTTTATTTTGAATGTAAGACCCTCATGTTATCATGTCTCCCCCAGGGTTAGGGTCAGACTGATCACTGATCCTGAGTCACAAAGGAACATTAGTTTACACGTCTTGTTCTGGATCACTACAAAATGCTTTGTCCAAAATTCATCAAGCAGTTCATTATTTGTTTAAATAAGTAATTTACAAAACTTCCTTCAGTCTCCGGCGTTCTTAATATTTATAGCAAAAAGAACCAGAACCAGAATCATCTGTCACCTCCGGAGGCGTCCTGACCCCGGATACGAACAAAATGTGTGAATGAATCACAAGTTTTTGACCAATATTACATATTTAGCTGTTGATAATGAAAATGTAAAAAATAAGATGCAAACATGCACAACGCGCTCTGCTGTCACAGCCAACCATCCTGATGCTCCTGTTGCCTTCACAGTCCAGCCAGGTGTCCTGCAGGTGCATGAATATTCATGCAATACTCAAACCTCTGACTGACCCTTTGTTCATGTTGGAGAGACACATTTTAACATCATAAAGCAAACAGAGAGAACTGCATTCATCCCAGCGGGGGGTCACAGCAAAGTGAGGCTCTGTTTTAGACTCATTCAGCATCAGATGGTTTTGAAAACAGCCTCAGGTAACAGGTGAACGACACGTTAATACAGTCATGTCTCATTGAGACACCAGACACACAAACAAGCTCTCTGAATATGAAGACCCCGTCGATGAAATCACCTGACAGCTCGTTGGACCGCCCACTCCCCCTCTGCTCGGCCCCACCTGCATGTGCGCACGCTGCCGCTGACGGTGAAGAGCGTTCATTCACTCACAGAGGACTTTAAAGGCTAAAAGCTCCACATCCAGCGGCTTCTCTGCGCTCAAACTGCGGGACTGTGCTCCTCTTATCCAGCGGGATCTCTCCGCCTCTCTCCTGGGTTTGTTCGCGCCGCTGGAGGAGAAGAAAGGAGGGATGCACGAAGGGTCCTTGAACGCCACAAAGAAGTTGACGCGACTGACAGAAAGAGGACCCTCCTGTTGATTCGACTCTTGTTCTCAGGAATATTTAACACTTCTCTCCTCTATGGCAAAGTTCCTGGCTGAATTACTGGGATGCACACTTCCGGACAAGGGCACTCCCTCTTTGATCGAGGTGAGGACGCTTTAAAATGTGTTCTGGTGTGAATTTATGATCTTAAATAATCTGCTGACACAATTCCGGATGTTTTACGCACGGACAAAAGGTCCAGGCTGCCTGTTCTCTCCATGAATTCTCTATGGCAACAGGAGGCTGAGGCTTTGTTCATCAGTGTGATTGACAGTTGCTATGCTGTAGAGCACTTCATTAGCACTGATCCCTGCGGGTTCAGGTTTGCTCTGCGCTCTGCACACTCACCGGTTCAGACGATGACAGAGATGTTTATCCTGCGCTCCGCTTCTAGCTGCGGATTAATGCGCATTATTTGCGTCTTTACGCTCACGGAAATCTGTAATATTCCTGAAATATCCGATTATGCTTTATCTCTGGAGCTCGTAATGAGTTTGTAACGACCTTGTGTGACTTTCACAGTGAGAATTTCTCCATGACATTTGCAGAGTTTCCTGCCAGAGAACATTTGAGGAGGATTATTAAACGGTGGTGATTTTCTCTGTAAGTCGCTCTGCTTGTGGTGCCAGCGTGTTTTGTAAGGACTGGCTGAGACTCAGTTTGTGCTCCTATTTGGGTCAGTGTGCCACACACAGTGCCACACACAGAAACATGCATACAAACATACACAGTGCACCTGTTCTGCACTTCCGGTATGTGTCTGAGGATTCACCTGTTCACATATTTCAGCTCTTCATGCATTGATAGACGAATCTGCTGTGAAATAACTGGGCTGTAAAAATGAACTGTGTGGTGTCGTATTGAACCGAGCCTGAGCTGTGAGGACGACTGTCTTTCAGTTTAATTCACTTCAATTAATTCTTCATTTATAAAGTAAAATATCCATCATTTACTTTCTCACTCCAAATATACACCTGACTTTCTTAACACATCTTCAAAGTGAGCTTCTTCACTGAATCACGGCTGTCGTCCGATGACAGGATGAATGTCTCTCAGCATGCAGTGGAGCTGTAGCTGACTGAGTTCTGAGGCGATGGATCATTTCATGAGCACATCAGTTTTTGTTCTTGTAAATGAAGGATGTGTCTGCAGTTTGTGTCATTCTGAGGCCTCAAACTGTTTCAGTACATCATCCAGACCTTTACTCCCATTGTGCAGCAGGGAAGTGGAAATGTGAGGAACTCAAGTCAAACAACATGTCAGCACTGAGCACTGGCTCTCTGTGTGCTTTAATAACTACATTACCCACATTCCCACCATCAGTACCTCTAGCTGTCTGCGTTTCCCCAGCGACAGTGTTGGTGCCATATGATGTCACACCTCATCAGTGTGGGCTGCCCTGTCAGATTCACTCTGGAGCCTGTTCACAGCAGAAATGAGCTTTTCCTCTGACCGTCCTGATGTGTCTAAAACAGGAACACAATCAGACAAACTGTTTGTGGCTGCAGATTTTTAAAACAACGGTTGCTGAAATAAACACTCAACCCAAACCAGGTTTGTTGAGCAGTGCAGATCCTGGCTTCAAATTAAATCAAACAATTTAACCCAGATTCATGTCCGCAGAACCTGTGGTTAGAACACAACACGTTCCTCCAAGGCCCCTGGCCTGAGGAAGGTAGCACAGGAAGATTTCCACCAAATGAAAGTGTCGTATAATCATCCAACCTGCTTTCAGCATCTCTGTCTGCGTTTGGATTGCACACAGAGGAAGTGTGCTGTGTCAGGCCCTAACACTGACTCATTGTTAAAGCATTTTACTTCTCAGCCAATCAAGAAGGATGTTCATTTATTTATTGAATCATTCTTTTGTAAACTGGATTACTTAAAGTTAAAGTCGCAGCTTGTTGTTCCAAAAGAGGAAGGCAGAGCAGGGAGTATTCACAGAGTGAGCGGAGGTTTGTAGCACGACGCTGCGAAAACACTCGACGGACTCATTGATGAAAATATCTGAAAACACAATTCATCTTCTCGTGTGTGACTTTGTTAACGGGACCTGACAGGAGTTACATAACAGCAGCTCCAAATGAAAAACACTTAATCCTCATCACACACACAGACACACACACACACACACACACACACACACACACACACACACACACACACACACACAGAAGCCATAATCCACAACCAGCACAGGATGTTAATCCATCATCTCAATCTTCCAAACACACAGTGTGCGTGTGTGTGTGTGTGTGTGTGTGTGTGTGTGTGTGTGTGTGTGTGTGTGTGTGTGTGTGTGTGTGTGTGTGATGCTTTTACATCCTCAGAAAGCCTTGTTTCCTTTTCCACCTGAAGCCGTGGATCTGTTGGACGCACAGGTGAGAGCAGGCAGCAGGTAGAACATGAAACAGACACGGAGCTGTTTTTATATTATCTTTATTATCTTTATTAATGCTATCAATGTTTCATGGCCAAAGAACACTGAAAGGATCCGTTAGCAGCAGCTCGTCCCTCGCCTCTCCTGGCGTCCTGTGCTCGCTAAAGAGCACTAAACTTCTGTTCTGTTGTGTTTTTCTCTGATTAGTAAAAGGGCTGTACTTTACTACCTTTCATAGAACAGACTTACTTGACTTCCAGTTTATTAATGAGACAGTGGAGCTGCAGCTGTTTGCAGGATAAACTTTCTGTCTGGCTGCATGAATTCAGAAAATGTTTCCCCAAACATTCAAAATGTCTCTTTCTCTCACAGTGCCGAGGCGTTCACAAAAATCCACATAAATAAGAGTGTTTATCCCTTTTTGTGCCACACATAGATCGATCCATTTTTGACACGTCTCAAGTGGCAGCTTCTCCGTTAAATGGACGTCTTGTCGCCTCAAATGAAAGCTGTTCAGTCTTTCTTCTTTGACTCACCTTCTCGCTTTTCCCCGCGTTTGTCCTCCTCTGCATTTCATTGTTCTGTGCTCTTTCTTTGCCACATTTCTGCTTTCAGGTTTTCTCACTCAGTTGCAACTCGTCATTCACTCACATACTGTCTGCTGCTGCTGCTGCTGCCAGGCCTCGTCTCTCTCCTGTCTCTCTTTATTCTCTGCAGCCTTCAGAGCCCAGCTTTATTCATGGCAGGGAGCTTGGTTTTCAAACGGTGTGCCGCTTTCAAAGGGCAAAGAAAAAGATTAACATCACTGTACTCTCAAGGCCTGTCTGTGCCTTTGAAAAGACGTCTGAGCAAATGCAGAGAAGAAGAAACCCACAGAAGAAAAGACGTGCTTTTCAGGGGAGGAAAGTTGGAGATAAATACATGCATGTACTGTACGCTCAGTGTGTTGCCATGGAAGAGGACAGAAACTCTACGTCAGGTCCTCATGTTTATTTAAACACTAGAAACCACAGAAGGCTGGCTCAAACACCAAGAAGAAAAGAATGAAGCTAAAAGCTGCAGTTCCTCTGGTGTCCACTTGAGGCTGTCTCCAGCAGTGAGTCAGTCCCCATAGAGCCCCATGTTAAACTTTACAGCAGAAATAAACATGTTTACAGCCTGGTACAAAAAACAGTTTGGGTCTCTACAGCTCATTTCTCTCTTCATGACAACTGTACGGGGAGAATCTTTATACAGCTCACCTGTTTACATTATATTAAGGCTTAGAGTGATGCAGCATTAGGGGCGTGGCCTCTTTGAGTGACAGGTGGGAGCTGCTAGCTGTCTGCTAGGTGTCCCCTCAGCTAACTCAGTCACTGAACGTAACCTCTGGGCCGTGTTTGTGCTGTTGGAGCCTTTTGGAGATTTGTTCATGTAAATATCAGACAGATAATCTGTGTGTGCGCTTTATTGGACGAACAGACCGTCCAACACGTCTCACACACTGTTTTTACACTCTGTCACATTATACTGTGATTTTATTTATACTGTGTGTTAGCACAACTTAGCAGCTATCTGAGTCTGTGCTCAACACCCCTGCTTGTTAGCTCGTTCACTGATTCATTTGTGGCGGCACATGCAGGAAGTCAGGACTGTCACAGAGACGAGGACGGCTGTCGTGAAGACTCTTTTAAGTTACTCATCATATTTCGTTCATCCGACACGCGCTCGCTGTATGGAGATGTTGGCTAGCGCTACGTTCCATAAGCTCTCTTACAAATAAACATGTGCAGTCAGCTAACACCTCAAAGAGGATCTCAGTCTGTGGGGAAAACGATGGTTAACTAGCAGCTAATGAATTAGCCCCGGGCACAGACTGCTAACCCCTCGCTCCTCTCCAGCTCCGCCCCCTCGTCCACACATGGTCACTGATGTCAATGTGACTTTGAGCATTATTCAAAGAGTCGAGTTCTTTAACAAATCCGCCTGATCTGTTAAATATAATCAGTTTGGGGGATGATGCGTTGCATAACTGTCTGTCTGCTCCGGACAGGATGGTGTGTGTGTGTGTGTGTGTGTGTGTGTGTGTGTGTGTGTGTGTGTGTGTGTGTGTGTGTGTGTGTGTGTGCGTGCGTGCGTGTGTGTGTTCAACAGGGCATCGTGCTTTCTTGTAATTAAATTGTTTTGTTTCATCTGTTGAGATTAATTTGTGGATTTTTTATGAAGTTTTTTCTTAGTGCTGAATGGAAGCTGCAGGAGATTGTTGTCGAACATGAATCGAGTCGTTTGTCTAACATGTGGAACATTTGTGAGAACATTCAGTGAACATGGAAAATGCCAGAAACAGGCAGCATGTTGTTTTCTGTTCTTTGTGTTTCAGGCCTCTTTCTTGGCGATGTGCCGGGACACAGATAAATATATATGTAGAGAGAGATGATTATTAAAGTTTCAGAAAGGTCTTTAGTCTTAAGTTTGAATTAAAATCTCCAAGTTCAAACTGATGATTGAAAACATCTCTTACAAAAGTCCAAACACGGCAATTTAAGTATTTATTTCATCTGCTTTCTCCCACTCCCATGATTGTGTGTGCGTGTGCATCCGCTCTGTGCACCATTCAGACGAGTGTCAAACACTCTTTTATGTCGAGGATGTTTGAGAATAATTATCCAAAAACTCGGTAATGTTGAAATGTTTGCAGGCTTTCAGATTTTCAGTTTGAGCTCTGCGAGGGAGAGGAGGAAGAGAGGGAGGAAAGTGTTTCACGGTATTCAGAAAGAGAGCTGAAGAGCACAGAGTGAAGGTCGCTTCAAAATACAACTGAAAAACCTTCTCTCACTATGACAACCACTGAATCACTGAGTGAGGAACCAATCAGCGGACTCCGTTTGTGCTGCTTTAACTTTAACTCCAGTACCGAGCTGCTTATTAACCTGACCCTCATTCAGAAACCTATGTGCAGATTTCAGCTGAAGGAACCTTCAGGAGCGCACTGTAGCTGATGTTAGACGTGTCAGATGAGATGACAGCTGCAGAAGCAGAAAGCATGTGTAAAGCCTAACAATGAGTGTAAAGGGATAGTTGGCTTTGTTGTATGAGATACTAACAATAGTAAGTGTACCACACACAGTGGCTGCCGGTCAGCACGGCCCCGGTGTTTATAACCAAGCTAGGCTACATGCTGCTGCAGATAGGATCACTTTCACACGTCGTTTATCCACTTACAAGGACGTCCCACCGAAAAATCAACAGTGCTATCGATTATATGCTATATTTGAACATTTCACTGTGTTTCACTTTTCAGGCAGAACGCCTCTTTATTTGGCACTACTTTGTGTGGACCGCAACGTACGTGTTACTACGCCTGCTGCGTTCGGTGTCGGATCAGCTGTTTGTGTCAGCGGTTTGTAGGATAGACAACAAACTAAAGAAAATGTGGAAAGACGACGTGCCGCTCACGGTGGGGACACGAGGACGTTGTTGTCAGCTGTCTCGTCTGTCATGAAATGTGTCAAACTAAAAGGTTTCTGTCGGTTTGTGTAACATGAAGTTAGATTTCTTAAATTGTACTAACTAACTCTGGATGCTTCATTGAGACTAAGCAGGACTGAATGAGTTTTATTGTTGCTCAAATTAATTAGCTTTTGTCTGTTTCGACGGCAGTTTAAAACCTAAAAAGACATTTAGAATATCTGTGTAAGAAGTGTCCTGATGATGCAGCACGGTTCGCCTGCACAGACCCTGATGAGAGGGTTCTTCTGTGAGCGTGCACATGTGGTTTCCTGTTTGTCAATCAGGTTAATCAGGATTAAATCAAACAGGAGAGTCACACAGGACAGTCGTTCAGTGTGAAGTCCCTTTCGACCAAGTGTCAGTCAATCATAACAGCTAATCATGGAGGTTTTTTCCGTCCTGGCAGACGACGGATGCTCTGATGAAGTCCGTGATCACAGCCTCCCCTTCCTTCATACCAAACAGCTGCTCCCTCTGAACGTGCCAAACACAAGAGACACCAGCTTTCCCATTATCAACAGCGATTACTGATCAATTATCAACCAATACGCTGAATGATGCCCGTCAAGAAGTGCACTTTCATGAAGAGCTACCAGACACCAGCTCCAAGAAAAGCTGAAGAGAAATCAGTAAACTTTCAGAGCAGACTCACACGGCTGTGACTGTGATTCAGTCCATCAGTGGATCTTAAAGGCCTCAACACAGGTAGGATATGACTGCCTCTAATGACAGGATTCAGCAGATCCACCACGTTTAGATTTACTGGCTGAATAAACAAAGATGGTGTCAAGAGGCTGAAACACAAATCAAGGATTAAATTGAAGCTTCCCTCAGACACCTCTGGGCGACGTATGAGCTTCCACAGTCACAGCCTGTTTAAATAATGAGATGATGAATATATTAAAGCACATTTTAGACATCTGTGATCTGACTGAGAGATCAGTATAAATGTGCTTGTATCTCCCTCTGATAGTTGAACCACAAGGGGGCGATGTGCATCATCTAACAGAGTGCAGATCACTGCTGCCGCAGACCGGGAGGGTAAACTGTGATTTCTGCACTGACTCTCACAGGAAACAAACATTAAAACTAATATTGTATAACTTTATGTATATAAATATATATATATATATATATATATATATATATATATATATTATTTTTTAAAGATCATTTTTTTTGCTATTTATGCCTTTATTTTAGAGACAGTGGATAGTTGTGGAAATGGGGGAAGAGCGAGTGGGGCTGACACGCGGCAATCTATATATGGTCACCGATTTAACCGCTGAGCTAAACCGGCTGACTTTTTATTTTTGATCCTGCAAAGAGAAAACGGAATAATGAGAGAACTTTCTCTGCGTGTGAGGACAGGAAGTGAGTTACCGTTCTACTGATGGTTAAAAAACCTCCTCAGTTAAAGGAGCAGCATCAGCAGCAGCATGAAAAAAATCCCCGACTGCATTTCAGGTTTAACACATTTTATAAATATGAAGTGATGCTGACAGAAAGTCCTTCGTCAGCTGTCCTTGCAGACCGTGAAAACAAAGCAGCTCCTCCATATCTGTGAGGACAGGGTGAGGGGAGCAGATAAGGACATGAGGAAAGGAAAGGAAGGGAAGCGCAGAGGGAAGGAAACACTGAGTCAGTCAGGGAACAGAGTGATGGGGAGTTTCACACGGCAGTTTGGGCGTCACCAGCGTCAGGTATTGTTTCAGAGGTCTGTTACTGCTGCTGGTCAGCGGGCAGGTGACGATTTGCAGCCTCGCTCAACACCATGTTTGTTTGTGTTATTAAATAATCGTCCTCGTCCTGCCATCGATCAGGGCGACTCAGGACAGTTCTTACTCTGGTAGTTAGACATTTGTGGAAAGTGAGAATACTCCGTCCGGTTTTCTCTTCTTCATAAATGAAGACTTGTTTTAAGGGTTAGATTACAGATGATGTCGGTCCATCCTCCTGGTGGTAATGACACGTACCTGGATGAGGATAATGTCCTCTCACTTAGGCATGCAGCATGATATCGACACATCATCAGTGTTGGCAGATTGAGGCTTTAAAATGAAGAATTTACATCAGCGTCAAAAAATTCAGCTTATATCCACCCATGAGCACGTTTTAGCCTGTTAGCTGTGTTAGCAGTAATTCACCACACACTGATATGTGGGTTTGCAGACTTAATAAATCAACTTAAAGCGACTCGACAGAGACTTTGATACTTCTTCAGAGTTGGCGGAAACTTGAGCTTTGATGTTTTTAATCAGCTCTGCAGCTCGATTTCAAAAGAGAAAGGGAAGTTGGAGGAATGGAAATCCAGACAGGCGAATGCTACATGCTAAAGCTGTGCTGCGACGGTGTGCACGTCCCTCTGCATTGTTGCACTGTGAACATCAGGAGACACGACGGAGAGAAGGAGATTTGATTTGGAGGAAACATTGTTCCATTCTGTTCCTCAGCGTGAATTTTAACTGTGTGCAAATATGCTTTTGGCTGCTGTTTGATTCAAGGAGACTCGTTCACATGAATAGCAATGAGACGTTCAGGATCGCTCTGCATTCAGGAGGAGGATCCCCCTGCTATTCATATGCACACAACATCTACACAGCGTCTTCTCTGCAGACACACACATGATACTACTGCTGCACACGTACGTTTCTACATGCACACACTACCAGAGTGTATCTGTGCATGTTTACAGCTGTGAGTGTTCAGAGGAGGTTCGAGACTGAGAGGATGGTGCTGACCTCTGTGGACGACTGTATCACATCATTACACTTCATACCTGTGGGCGAGTTTAACTTATATACTCTCTGATGTTTATTTACGCTAACAAGCATCAGCCAAACAGTCTGCTGCATGTCTGTGTGTCAGCAGCAGAGGGTTTAAGTCACTGCACAGCCTCCAGGTATCGATGTGAGAGTCTGTCTGCAGTCTGATGAAGGATGCTTCTAGAAAAGACCAGAAGACTCAATTAGCCTTTCTGGAGTAGGACAAGCTTAGAGAGCAGCTTTAGATATCATCGAGGGAACTCTAAGTGCTCACCTGTCCAGCCAAGAAAGGAAACAAAAGTAAAGATACAAACAGGCGGAAGAGTTAAAATGTAAAACATAAACGTGAAGGACAGGAAACAAAGAAAATGTTAGTATCATTTCAGAGGTACAGTCAGGTACATCACATGTTTCCACTCTGTCTGATCAAACATCAGCGCTGACGTTTATTCTGTTAGTAGACCCTGTTCACAGAGGTCACTGAGATGACCATGACCTGTGAGGAGGGCGACCCCCCCCCCCCCCACCAGGCCATCTGCCGTGACCTCACAGACGCCGCACAGCTCATTACTGCAGGACGACTGCTGCACAGAGGTCCCAAGTGACCTTAATACACACATACACACACTCTCACCCTCTCACACACACACACACACACACACATCTGACCTTCACTGCAGGCGAACACACACTCTCCCTGATGAGTGTGTGGCCCACTGAACTGGTTCACCTGCTGAGGTGAGGGGGGTCAGCAGGGGGGTCAGCGAGGTGTAGCAGATGAGGTTGATTCAAACGGACGTTTACAGTGTGGAACAGATCTTTGTTTTCTGTTACCGTGTGATGAGATATGTTAGTTTGGTTCAACCGAGACAGAAAATATGATCTATAATGTCAAATACACACATATGTGTATCACGTACAATACAATATATATACATATAAACCTTTCAGCAGATAGAAGACACACGATCCAGAAGTCAAACTTGTACCTTTTTGTCTTGGCTGACAAACTGTTTTTACTCTCAGTATTTTATTAAGATGTTAGCACTCATTAGCAGCTGTTAGCTCGTTCACTGTTTGTCATACAGGGATTTATTTGTGACGGCCTGCAGGGAGTCAGGATTTCTGCTTGCTTCACCTTTACCTGCCTGCACTCCTCAGCTCCTGCCTCTGCCTTAATCCCTCTGAATGCAGCGTAACATCCCTACAGGTGTATCTTGTAAAACATCCTGTGTAATCTTCAGCACTGTTCTGGGTGTGCAGAGGCACTTCATGCAGGTAGTGAATCTCTGATCTGACCACCTGATGTGAACAGGTTGTTTGAGACCACACCTTTTAAAACAGGACATTGCTCTTTACATTCATTTCAGTGTAATTAATTATTAGCAAATACCTGGACCTTCTTTTATTTGTTCTGCCTCTGAATCATTTCCGTGCTCTTTTTTATCTGTGTGTGTGTCCTCGCACACAATGATCACACTCATTTGACGTGACTCTTTCAAACCAGCTGCGACCGTCAGATGACAAAAACCCAGAGATGGATGAGCCGTCTGAAACGAAAATGTCAGCAGCTAAATGTCCCGCTGGGTCGGCGACCAGACGAGAGAGACACGAGGCAATTCTCAATTCCCCAGTTCTCATCTTCCTCTCCGTGCCGTCTCTTCACCTCGTTTCTCCTCTGATCAAATATACGCTCAGTCAGAGAAAGCACGACTCGCTCGTCTCTGTAATATTCCTCTAAAGGTCACAGCAATTTTCTGCTGGAGTAAAACAAGAAGAGGAAAGAGACGGCGAGTGAAGAAGCAGAACAAAACACACCACGAACAATCTCATGTCTGTAACAGCCTCTGTGTGTCTGTCACAGTCTACATCATATTTATATCAGCCGTTTATTTGTTGATAGAAAGTGATATTAATGATCTGGACAGCAAATGACCACCGTCTTTTGGGTTGTGTGTGTTTTGTGGTTGTGTGTGTTTTTGGGTTGTGTGTGTTTTGGTTGTGTGTGTTTTGTGGTTGTGTGTGTTTTTGGGTTGTGTGTGTTTTGTGGTTGTGTGTGTTTTTGGGTTGTGTGTGTTTTGGTTGTGTGTGTTTTGGTTGTGTGTGTTTTGTGGTTGTGTGTGTTTTGTGGTTGTGTGTGTTTTGTGGTTGTGTGTGTTTTTGGGTTGTGTGTGTTTTGTGGTTGTGTGTGTTTTGGTTGTGTGTGTTTTGTGGTTGTGTGTGTTTTGTGGTTGTGTGTGTTTTTGGGTTGTGTGTGTTTTGTGGTTGTGTGTGTTTTTGGGTTGTGTGTGTTTTGTGGTTGTGTGTGTTTTGTGGTTGTGTGTGTTTTTGGGTTGTGTGTGTTTTGTGGTTGTGTGTGTTTTTGGGTTGTGTGTGTTTTGTGGTTGTGTGTGTTTTTGGGTTGTGTGTGTTTTGTGGTTGTGTGTGTTTTTGGGTTGTGTGTTTTCTGGTTGTGTGTGTTTTGTGGTTGTGTGTGCTTTGGTTGTGAGTGTTTGTTGGTGGTGCATGTGTTGGTGTGTGTATGTGTGTGTTGTGGGTTACAACAATGATCTTTGCTGCACTACGAGATGTGTTGTGTGTGTTTAAATGTGTGCATATGAAAGGGTCGTTTTTGTGTGTGTGTTTGCTTATGTGATTCTCTATGTGTGTGTGCTGGCAGCAGTGATTATGTGTGTGTGTGTGTGTGTGCTGCACATAAAGTCTTAAAATCTACAGATCAAATGATGTCTTCTTCAGAGTTCAAAGTGTGTGTGTGTGTGTGTGTGTGTGTGTGTGTGTGTGTGTGTGTGTGTGTGTGCGTGTGTGCGTGTGTGTGTGTGTTGCACCCCATTTGGGAGTTCATTAGTATTCTGCAGAGCGTCTCTCTCCTCCTTTGGGAGCTTGACGTGGAGCCTTTTAAAGACTCATTAGGATTCGTAGTTGTGTCGTCTCCTCTGTAAACCTCCAACATGTTCATCTTTAAAGATCACTAATGGCTCCATTTGTCTTTGTGCGATTTGAATGCAGCTATTTACACTCTACATGTGCAGCATTTAGGTGAAGTTAATGCAACAAATCAAGACATTGTGAAGACAGCACAGAGGGAATAAAGCTCAATGATCTGTTGTCATAACGAGGAAACATGTTTCTTCTCCTCACGTTCGTTTGTTTTTGATTCTTTCATAAAACAAAATAATGAATTTCATGTCTTGTCGGGATAATGAGGGTATCACCACCAACATAGATGCAAGCTAAAGGGCAGAGCAGCAGCTCCTGTGTTCTGTGAGCTTAAATCAGTGTTTTTCTGAATGGAGTCTGGTGTGTCTGCAGAGAGCGATGTAACGTCTGTCTGTGGTTAAAACAGTCATCTTCCTCTGTAACAAAAAGGTCTATCTCTGTAGGGATCCTTTCTGTCATGTTGTCAGACACCCAAAAGCCATACATATGGCTCATGTTGGGAAAAAAACCCTTTAAGTAAGCTGTAAAGATGTACATGAGCTGTAACTATATCTGAGGTAAAGCCGCCTGTAGTGTGATCCCGCTCAGGTCAGTGAACTCTACCAGTGGGTGAGGGTTTGTTGAACACTCTCAGAACTGTCTGTAAAATACTGTCTCAGTGTTTCTGTCCCTAACGGCTCCTCTCCCTCCCTGCAGTGTCGGAGCCATCCCCCCCTCGGGCTGAGGCCGTCCTCCAAACAGCGGGTAGGTCAACACGGAAACCTTAGAGGACTTCTTGTTTCTGCTCTTACTGTGTGTTCTCCACACACACACACGCACGCACACAGACACACACACACACACACACACACACACACACACACACACACACACACACAGCTGTACACAACATGCCACAGAGTTGGCTCACTGCACTCTGAACACAGCGTGCTGATAACTTGGATAAAAACATCACATGACAACTGCAATGAAGCAGACTGGAAGTTGTTGCGTTGCTGTAATGTTAGAGAACATTTAAAAAGAGGGAGAGTCAATCACACACACACACACACACACACACACACACACACACACACACACACTACAGAGGCGTGGGTACTTCCTGTGTGGCTGCAATGCTTTAGTTTTAACTGCCGGATTTCAGACAGCAGGACACAAGCACAACATGACTTCGTTTTCTGACGTAAACCTGCATGCAGCACCAAGGTTATAAAATCTACTATTAGACACTCGTTCATACAGATTGGAAGATTGTTTTCTTGAGAGTTACGAGCCAGAAGACAGATTCAGAAAACATCCACTCCATATTCCAGAGGTAGCCCCCACAATCGTAAGCCTGGTCCAAGTTCACAAAACACATGCAGACAGGGTGAGCAAACCCCCGAGACCCCCCCGAGAATCCTCCAAGGGTCAAGAGTCGGCCCACGGTTCCACAGCCAATCCCAAATCCACGTTGCTCCTAGTTAGACAGACGGATCACTCGGCTTACTTCAGGCAGCGAGCCGAGGACGGAGATAAAACACCTTACCACCACGAGCAGCCGCTACGTCCTTCATACGCGGTTATACCAAACACTGTTAGCAAAGATGTGTGATGTAAGACAGCTGTCTGTCAGCCGCTCTGAGGTGTGAATCAGAAACAGTGTGTGTGTGTGTGTGTGTTTGTGCGTGTGCGTGTGCGTTTGTAGAAGACCTTGAGGTTAGCAGACAGTGGGCAACAGCTGAATGTCTTTGAAGATGATATAACACACACACACACACACACACACACACACACACACACACACACACACACACACACACACACACACTCCTTCCACTCTGGACGGAACACTGGAGGCCGCAGCTTTGATCTTCCCACTGTTGGACCCCCTCCCCCCCTCTCCCTTTTTTCTCACCCTTTCTTGTTCAGTGTCTCTTATCTCTCCTGTCACATAACTACAGTCACAAAACTTTCATCAGTGTGAAAACATGTTTTCTGTCCCTGCAAACATGATCAAACATCTGTGCAGCTCTGTTTGGACTTCATTAACCAGAGCAAAGAGTCATGTGATCTGCAGAACCTGGAGAGAATGATCCCCCTCGTTCTTCTCTCAGCTAATCAGCGTCTGTCTGAGAACGCAGACAAACACACCTTTCATCTCTCACTCCCTCCTGATTCTCTCTGTCAGTGTAGTGAGTATTAAACACACCTGAGCGAGTGTGTAACACGGTGGTTTGAGTTTCAGCGGGCGGCGCTGTGAGGTTACTGGGCTTCGAGGGTTCGGAGGTGTTTGGTTGCAGTTACCTCATCCAGGATCAAAGCAGAGGAGAGACACGCCGTGATCATCACCTGAGACGCATGAGGTCACAACTGGGGTTTTATTTCACCTGCCCAGGTCTGCAGGAGGCAGGAGACGAGTGTTCATGCTGCTTTTTGTTGTCCACATTCAGGCTCATGTACAAATTTAGCATCAAACTAAAATCAGGTTCTTTACCTGAATGTGGTGCATCATGGGTAATGTCAGTGTGTCTCTGTGCAGCGTCTCTGTTCTGGATGTCTGACGTGACGCTGGAGGACGGGAGCAGCTCGTTCTTCCTCTCAGCCTTCACACACTCATCATGCTGCACTTTGTTCTTTCAGCTGCTTCAACAAGTTAGTCGTGTTGCTTTGTGGCGCGGACGCAGGTTTCATGACCTGAAACTGATTATTGTTTCTTCTTCACATCACTTAAACCTGAAACACCTCCAAACGAGCGCTGACGAGCCGCTTCAGGGGACCAGCTCTGCGTCTTCTGTTCCACACATTTGACTTTAGTTTCCCTGGCCGTCTCTGTTGTTTACTCTTCCACTCTAAACTGACCTGACATGACAGTTCCCAAAGTGAAGCCCAGACCTCTCCATCGCCCCCTGGAGGAGTGGCTGTTAGTTTAGGGAGCGCTTGATGGACGAGTTTTCTACAGGCAGAGCATTTTAAACGTCAACGTCACTGTCAGTCATGTTTATGTAATTGTCGGAAGACAAAATCGTGATCGGGATTAATATTTGTTTAATTATGCCGCCCGAACTCTTTTCAGTACTAAGACGGAGAAGGTTATGTTTGAGGTAAGAGATCAACCTGTACAAAACACCATCGACTGACCAATCAGATCTCTCGATCCAGGAGCTCTGAGCAGATCGAGAGAGCGGAGGCAAGACAGGCACGCACTTTGTCTGTCCTGTATGATTTTTCATATGACAGATTTTCATGAAAGATATTTATTGTTCTTTACTGAAATCATTCGACAACAGAGACCGATCAAACACTGAGGCGTTGGAGGAGAGAGGTCAGAAACGTAACCTCTCATACACAATGAAATATGTGAATAGATATTTCCGTGGTATTAATTTAAAAAACTAATGAAAGTCAAACTAAATCTGATCCATTAAAGACTGTAAGCCTGCTGTTAGTTTAAGAGGTGATTTTTAGAAAGCTTCGAGTTTCCTGTCTGCTCTAAAGTTACACTCTGCTTTTTGTGTATAAATATGTGTGTGTGTAATATTTCCACCTGCTGACAGCAGAAAGAGGAACAACACAGCATCATGTGCTCTGTCAGCAGTTTGTGTGTTAGCAGGTCACAAGAGGGAAAAAGACTTGTCCTGTTTGTGTCCGAGAAGCTCAGGTTGGCTTCATACAGTAAGTGTGTCAGCTGTTATGTAATGATTCCAGTCTGACCTCTCTGTGCTGGATGTGTTCGTGGAAACGGAGAGAATCACGGCTTCACAGCTTTGATGAAATTCTCCGGCTGATAAACGCAAACCAGCGGAGGAGAACAAACCGAGTCTGTCACACGGAGAGGAAACAGTGGATGGACTAAGATGATTCTTCACACTCTCGTTCTCAGTCGATGTCACAAGACGTCCTCTGGTTCAGGCTGCTGTTTATCAGAAAGACACACGTGATATAATTATATACAGCAGTTTGTTTGTGTCCACAGGAGCTGCTTTTTCTACCTGTGCATAAAGTCATGTTACAGTACCGAGCATCTTTGAATCGTAAGCATAGACTGTATAAAAATGGACGTAGCCACTATGATGTCACCCATTCGTTTGTCGAGTAAAGGAAGCCTCGAGTTTGACATTTTGGCTGCTGCCACGTTGGTTTCAGGAGCCAGAAGTGACCATATTTGGACGAGAGGAAGGAGCTGAAGAGGAGTGAGGGGTTAGCAACAGCTAAGTTCTCCAAAACAGTCTGCACCATGGCTAATTCATTAGCTGCTAATGAGCTAGTTAGGCGTCGTGTTGCCCACAGAATGAGCTTCTTGTTTATTCATCAGACTGTTGAAAGAGACGTTTCCTCTGCACCAAGGGCCAAACAACGATCCTCCTGCAGGGCAAACTTTCAGTCTGAAAACCCACCTGATCTCACCTGATCTAACTTTATGCACAAAGGTGCACAAAGTTAGCCACTTAGCCGCTCTAATAAATAAAGAATGGTGGCTGAATTGTGCAACATCCCCGGGCATGCAAAAAATGACACATCCAATGAAACATCATGATACGGACATGAATGATGCATCAGCTGCTGAATAGATTGTTGCTCTGGTGAAAATTTGAGGATAAATAAGTTGTTATTTAAAATTGCTGGTGGTGGTTTGCGGGACATCTCCACATTCTGACCCTCTTCTCCCTCCTGAATGATAAATCTGTTCCCGTTGAGACTTTTCTGCAGAGCCCTAATTCCATTTTAATTTCCTCCCAGACCTAACGCATGCATGCCACCCCCGCATTACAGCCCGGCAGATTATGTTCCCATTGAAACTTTGTGCAGTCAGCATTGTTTCAGTTTAATGCAGATGGTAACACTTTGTCTGGTGTTTGTGTTTCCTCTGAACGAGCTGATCGTCAGTCTGCTGCCAGGTGTTTCAGGCCGAGTCTGTAGAGGGAGACCGTGGACGCCGTTATCCATTAGACTGATTGAAACATGGACAAATTACAGAGAAGTCTGCACTGGTACTGAAAGTATCTTTAGTTGCTGCTTCCTTTTTTCTCTGCTTTGGTTTCATCTGATTTAACTGTTGATTGACTCTGAAGTGGATTATCTTTTATCTTCTCTGGCAGCCGGAACTACCACGAAAACATGCAAATACTGCTGACATGCAAGCAGCAGTTCTATCATTTTAATACTGTATGTGAAGAAAATATCTTTATCTGCTCTTCTCTGGTACATAATGAAACTTTCTTTAATCACAGTGCAATGTTTCATCTCTGACTGACATCAGAATAACACACCCGCTTATAAATACTCGATCACTCAGCGGCCGTGTGGCCTGATTCACTCCTGACCTGGTTCATGGTGAGTGACAGCTGGGTCACATGATGCACAAGTGCTTTCTAACTGGGGCGAGGCAGCTGTCCAGAAATTACATAAAGTTCATCCATGTTTTGTAACAACATCACATGACCCCCTCTCAGAGCTCGGGGTCACGCTGGAGAGACAGAGGGAGGGTAACTAACCACCTCCTCCTCCTTTACCTCCTCTCTTCATGTTAGGTCTGTCCTGTGTGATACGTCCTGATGGAGACTCCAAGGAAGCAGCTTTTCTATGAGTTATTGTTTCATAAATGTAGGTTGAGATCAGTCATCAAGAGAAACGAACCTGTTTAGATCCCTGAAAACTTGACTTAAATACGGAAGCATGCATCTTCCCAGCCCTGGATTTGTGACCTGATTGCTTGAGGATAAAGATTGAAATGAACTCAGTGGCAGCATGTATGGAGCACAAGAGACACACAGTAAAGAATGTGGGGATTTTAAGATGCAGATATTTTTGTTGCAGTCTTCACTCTTGACCGAACCTGTTCTGTCTGCCTGCTTCTTTTCATGATGCTTTCTGTTATGTAAGTTGAAGATCCTCTGTAGAGACGCTCTGAACTGCTTCCAAACATTCTTACACAACACCCGGCTGAACACGGCGGCTTTTAGATGGACAAAAAAGTTGTTATAGCAGCTGAGAACAAGCCGCTCAGTGTACACATCTAAGCAGATCATCGGCTGATGTGATATAGAAGATGTCTGATTTATTAAACAGCATCTTTGGAAAACAAGCATTGGTGATAAAGCTGATGTGAGTCGGAGTAGCTTTGATGAATTAAGACAGAACTTGCAGGTTAGAGGATCTCCATCAGTCTCTGAAGACGTAGTGTGCGAAGCCTCTCCACACTTTGTTTTGGAGAACGGTCCGCTGCAGACGTCATGTTTCTGCACTGAGGAACAGAGAGCTCTGGGTTGTTTGTATTTCTTTCAACCAATCATATCCTCATATCCTCGGTGCAACGGCGCACCAACGCGCAGGTGGCCACAAAACATGATCCTGTTTAAATCTGAAGAAAATATAAACTTTAGCAGCTAAATTATAACTTATAAAAGTCACATAACCTTGCAGATACTTCAGGAAATGACATCACAACTGGCTTACTCTTTCTTATTTCAGAGATCAGAGGGTTAAATTATTTTAAACACGACGTTGGTGTGCAGGTTAAACGGAGAAATCTCTGTGTGTGTGTAAAACAGAATGACTTTCAGGACTTATAATATAGGATGATGCAGAGAGGTCAGTGGGGTCAAAGGTCACAGTTCTCCATTCAGCTGTAGACATGAAACTTCAGCGGGTCACCTTGGTCAGGTCCGTCCCTTTCATCAGGATAATAGCCTCGCTCTCATCACATGTCAAAGATCAGCGGTCTCCTGGTGGTCATCCTCTATCAGCAGCTCTGTGGCTGTAAGATGTCACAGGTCAAAGATCACAGGTAGTAGTGCTGCTTTGAGGTTCAAGTCCCTAAAGCAATTATCTGATGACGGGAGAGAAAGGAAAGTGCTGAGTGGCAGAGCGGACGGTCTTAAAGGCTCCTGTCACAGTTTGTGTTCTTCTCTAGATGTCTGTTTTTATTGCTTCCTTCCTCGTGTCACCGTTTCTCTCTCTCTCTCCCTTTTATTTTCTCTCCCTCCCTCCCTCCCTCCCTCCCTCCCTCCTCCCCTCCCTCCTCAGTCTCAGGCGGCCTTGATAATGAAAAGTTGTCAGCAGAAATATGAGCGTTGTAACTACCAGGGTTGACAAACTTAGTTCCTGAATGTTGGGTCAGAAACCCTCTCTGGATCTCCAGCTCTCAAACTGTGTTAGTAGGATTTGTTCTCCTTCTGGAGGCCCGACCAGCAGCTGCACTCTGCAACAATAACCTTGTGACTCTTCTTATAACAGCCCTCATAATTCCAAAACAGCACACTGACCTTTACAGCAATCTGTTCTTTCTCTTCAATTAGTCTCTGCTCTGCCCCATGAATGATTCATAGAACTCAGCCTGTATTAATAACTAATAAGGATAAGTGATATTAGGGAGCAGCTCGGATGCATACTCGGCAGAGGGTCAGAAGGTCTGAGATTATCGTGGTCACGCTGAGACAGAATGTCCACTAACACTGCAGGAGGCGAATAAACGGAGCAGTTCTGCGGGTGTTGTCCGAGCCGACTGTAAATGATATCGGTCATTATGTGCCTCTTGGTTTGGGGAATTAGTTCAGTTTGTATAACTGCTGCCCTGCACAATAAAAAGAGGCTGAATTCAGAAATGGTGAAATATGAGTTGATCTTTTGATCCTCTGGATGGATCATGCAAACCACTCGCAACCTCCAGGATTTAATCGGTTAAGACCCTCTTTTCACTAATGTGGTCTAAGAGGATTTCCTCTGTTAGTACGGCATCGGGCAAGTCCGTTCTGAGGAGAGATCATTTCCTTTTTTATATTAGCATATGTTTGACTCGGTTATTCAGTAAAATATCTTCAAGCTGCAGGAGCAGAAAAATACATACAAGTTTGCACATGTGACGGGTGTGGGCGGGGCATGGAAAGAGACGACTCGAGAGACTGTTTTTCAAGTATTTCACTCCTGGTATGTTTGTCTGTACGACGGAGTGTAAGGGCCACACAAAAAAAAATTAAGATTACGAGAATAAAGTCATAATATTACGAGAATAAAGTCGTAATTTTACGAGAATAAAGTCGTAATTTTTTTTTTTCTTTAATGTGGCCCTAATACTCCGTCGTATGTCTGCATACCTCTATATACTATACACTATATCTCTGCTCCTACACATGCAAAATATCTACATTGACGAGCACTGCATGGGTCACATGACAATGGTGGACTGGTTCACAAATTGGCGCCGAGCAAACTACATAAAAAAGGAAAAAAATCAGTAACTCACAGTGAAACACGCCATCACAGCTCAGGAGAGGATTCATGGAAACAAAATGCGTCCAAGGTTACAAAGTAAACGGCTCATTTTCTACACAGAACAATAATGCTGTGGGTAAGAAGGAAGCTACAGCTATTTAGGAGGTCCAAAAAGGTGATATTTTCATACATTCATGAAAATCATGTTAATTAAATTGGAGATAAAATTTACAGCAAAAAAATTCAACAAAAAATAATAAGTGCGTTTTAACTCTATTAAGCCGGAGAAATACTTGCTTTAAACTACGCGTTCACTACGTGGCTGCCACGTGTTCCCTGCGTCTGTTTGGAGCGTCGGCTGTGCACGTCCTCAAACATTAACACTACGCGTAGGCGAGCTGCAGTCTGCACGTGAACAGTAGGGGCAGTGTAGAGGCAGAGGGGATGTGACAGGGTCAACACAGCAGCAGGGACAACAAGGGCAGAAAGATCTGAAGACAAGCTGATAGACCAAGTCCTCAATGATCCACACCTGTACGATGTGTCGTTGCCACTGCACAGAGACAAACATGCTGTCAAACAGCTGCAGACAGATAAGTTATGTTTTAGAAGTCGACGTGGAAACCTGCAAAACTAAATGGAACACGTCCGGGAGCGTTACGTCCGTGCACGGAGGAACATGTTGGAGAGACGGAGCGGGGACGGAGCAGACGATCTCAGAATGAACATCACAGTAACCTCCTCAAGTGTCTCCATGTCTGCTGTTTACATCCTGCACCAACAGTAGCTGCATCAGCCTGAGCTCTCTGGTGCCCCCTACAGGTAACCTCCAGTAACATGTGTAATGCAGAGACTAGTATGTGAACAAAAGACGGATGTGTAACAAGGTTAATAAGCAAGTATATTTCCGGCCTTACACACACCTACACTGATTTAAACACACTCGCAGTGACCTGGACCAGATGGAGAATAAATAAAACATCAAACATGGCGGCTTCAAAGTGGCCTTTCCCATTGATTTCCTGTTTCTGTGTCACAGAGACACAGGTTGGCTAATAGGCCTGAGTTATGCAACAGCATGCAACTGGAGGCTTTTACCCATAAATCCCTGCCAGCGCTCAGCTTGAGGAGATTAAAGTTGAGCGAACACCCACCCTGACAGCAGCACATGAGCGCGGGCGCTGCGGGCGCTGCGGGCGCTGCGGGCGCTGCGGGCGCTGCGGGCGCTGCAGGGTCAGGTTGGGTTCTTTCACACTGCAGCAGAAGAGAGATAGATCGTAAACTTTACTTCTGTTCCTACAGAAAGGTCGTTTAGGATTTTATGTTTTTAAGGTGCAATAAGTTCAAAACCATAACCTCAGTGAGAATGCACCTTTTGATTTCTGTGGCTGCTTTCACTCTGATTCAGTGATACGTTGATAAAAGATTTGTGGATGCTGGTCACGTGAGAGCTGAGTCAGAGTCTGTGAAATCACTTGTGTTTGCTCTGGCTGCAAACAGAGAGGGAATATTTGTTCATTGTCTCGTCTCCTCGCCTCCTAACGCTGCGACAAACACTGTTAATTATTTGCTTGGTTAGCTTGGAGAGCTTGTTTCTTTAATCCAGTTATTCTCTGCATGTACAGACTGACTGTGGAGGACGTAGCTGCTGTTTGTCTCTTTGTGGGGCTCATCCTCTGACTCGCTCAGTGAAGCTCTTATTTCTGCTCCGTCGGCTCTTTCTGTCTTTAAGACTCCACCTTTAATTATCCTGTACGTGCCGCACACATTCAACTCCACATTAAACGCAGATAACCACCGTTTCCCTGGACGAAGGCACCTGTCTCGCCACAATAAATTCAGATTTTTTATTAGCGTCATTATTTCCCCCCGTGCCGTCGGTTTGCTGCAGAGCTCACAGCTCAGCAGGTTTCTGCTCCGTCGCTGCTGCGAGACAAAGATTTATTAGTTTCAGCTCGTTGGATGAGTTGTGTCCGACAGACTTTGTTCAGCAGAGGAACAATAACATGGCTTTGTAGTGTTAAAGGGGTCAGGTCACAACAAAGAAGAAGGTCAAATACTGTCCATCACAGACTCTTGGTAACGTTTAACATGTTGAAAAATCCAGATTGAGGACTGAAGCAGGGAAGCATTGGCTCCACCCAGCCTCCACCTTTCTTGCATAAAAGAGAATTTCTTACAAAGCCAATAAACCTGATCAGATGGAGACGAGTAAACACACACACACACACACACACACACACACACACACACACACACACACACACACACACACACACACCATACTTCAGTCTGAAGTAGCCCTGAGGACATGCTGTATCTCCCCTCCTAAGCACAGAGCTGCAGCCCTTCTAAGGCCTACCTGGATGTTGTTTCACATCACTTTATTTTGAAAATCTAAATAGATGTAGTCTAAAGTGATCGTGCAGAGCTGACCTTAGAGTGGGACCTCACCTGTCTGTGAGGCTTCACACGAAGCTGCTGGAGTTGGTGATGAGAACGTGTCGATGTGAGAGGCTGAAATATGTGATGCTTTTATTGTGTACATTAGAGTAACACAATCTTTTCTTCTTCTCTTCAGTCAACGATTTTTGGGACTTTAACCAATGAGAGAGCTCCGTTTGACAGCAGACTGGTGAGTCATCAATGTGATGTGTTTGTTTAACAGACGCCGCAGAGAGAGAGCGGTCGGGTCTGAAAGGTGTGAGGAGAGTGCTAAGGACACGTCATGGGATTTTTAATGAACCTGAAATTCCCCAACGCAACGTGTGTGTGTGTGTGTGTGTGTGTGTGTGTGTGTGTGTGAGATTTCCTGCTATGTTGTAGTTTTTGTTCATTTTGATACATTTTAAAAATAATTTCCTCTTTTAAGCGTTGAAACATTTTGTGTCTGACAGATGGTGAAGTCGTGTCTCTTTGTCGATGATTGGATGTTTTGATGGAGCACACACACATGCACACACACACACACACACACAAACACACACACACACACACACACACACACACACACACACACACACACACACACACACACACACACACACACACACACTCTCTCTCTTTCTCTGCTTCTCTGTTGCTGTGAAATGCAAATGCTGATGGCAGACGCCACAGAAAGCCAATTAAGCAGAAACAAAGGACATTATTTGGCTGCGCCGTGTTTGCCTGGCTGCTTCTATCAGAGGAGGAGTCTGTGGTGAGGCTGTGCCAACTGGCACATGACTTATTTAATTACTTAGCCCTGCGGCTCGATTGAATGCGGCAGATTTATGGATTGGTCCATTTATCAGGAAACAATAAAAGCGTCCCTTTATGCTCCGTCTAAAGCTCTCCCGGGCCTGAGACCACTGAGCTGCGTCTCCCTGCTCCGTCTGAAGGCCTCCTCCTCTTCAGCCCGCTCTCTGTAATGGACTGCAGCAGGTGTGTGGGCAGGCCGGTGTTGATCCACAGGTACACAATGAATGAGCCTGACCATGAAAGGATGTTTAAAGCTCTTTGAGAGTGTGAAGAGACAAACCTGGTCCTGATCCAGACCCGATTAGTGATGTTTGGAGCCTGTGGTTGGACTGGTTCCAGGTATTTCAGCTGCTGACGAACAAAGTCGGTCTGGATTGTGAATGTGAGGAGAGACCTGAAAACCTCTGCTACTACCAGAACTACAGACTGTCACATTAAAACCAGTCTGTGAGAGGAAAAGGTCCTTAAAGGAGGCGTTCTGTTCGTCTGTGTGCTTGTTGCACTGAGACCTGCGCTGCTTGGGGGACACAGAGTTGTTATTTTAGGAGGATTTCTGAAGAATCGTCAGGTTTTTTACTCAAGAAGAAAAAGTGATTTTATCTGTTGATTAAAAAGAGGCTGAAAACAGACGAGCTCACAAATCCGACTCCTCAGCGCTCATGGACTGACTCTAGTTAACACGTCTTTCAGATAATCAGGCTTCATTTGCCTTTTCCTGGAGAACACAGAGGTGAAGTCAGGTTGTCTTTCTTCCTCTCTGACTCAAATCTCTCCTGGATTTTTCTTTGGTCTTAAAAGTATGAAGTCTCAGGTGGAATGGGGGGGGCAGGCGCGGGCCGCGGATTATGCTAACACTATGCTAACAGAAGAATAGCACTCTCAGTGGGAGAGGTGAGCGGAGAGACAGCCGCCATGATATCTCCACAGACGGATTAACTCTCATGCATCAGCAGGCTCTGAGGGATTAATCTAATAAGAAAGGAGAGATGTGAATGAATCCTGAGAGGTCATTGTACTCATCAGTGTACGGCTGATAAATCACACGCAGCTTTGTCCGACTCTGGTCATGAACCTTAGAAACTAAGAGAGAATCATTTTCTACAGATTGTCAAAGTGAAACAGGAAGGACAAGCCTGAGTGTGTCCAGATCTCCTCTGAGGTTTTCTGCAACAACATCAAGGATGAGATGGAGAGCAGGATGCCGAGAGAATCCAAGGTGTCGATTTCAAACTGCTTGTTTTGTTTGGGAACTAACTGATCTTTGAATCGGACAGTCATTAGCCTCATTAGCCTCATTAGCCTCATTAGCTTCACAGCTGGGTCCATAAGGAAATGTAAAGTGTTTTTCAATACAAAGTTGGCTGCTGGATAATTTCCTCTGCAAACTAAAGCTGGACACAGTTAGTTAGCCAAACAGATCTATTCATACGATGATGAGCATCTTCATGTGATCCACTAGAGATCGCTTCATCACCCAGCCCTTCTCTCTGCATCCTCCACACCCACGTAGCATTGTTCTCTACATGCTGCTTTCTCTCCATGCCCGGCATGTTGTACTGGCTTGATTCTGCTGCAGCCCAGAGACCAAACACACGCTGGTCATTACTGTGCCTTCAGCATATGTGGGAGTGTTCAAGGCCAGCGTCTGTTTGCTGCAGGCTCGACGGAGGAGGTCTGTGAGCTGCTCCCTACATGGGAGAGAGACTTCAGCTGTAACCTGACCTGCTGCTGGTTTATAAGGCAGCATGTAAACACAGGGAGAGCTTCAATGTTTTAACCACGACGTCCTGGTTGATACAGGACGACAGGTCTCAGGTGCACCACTTCTACTACTGTTACCTTAACACGCTCAGTGAGCACGTCCTGCTGCTTCCTGCTGCCAACACGCTCAGGAACGAGCAGGAAGAGTGCAGCTCTGGTTCTGGCCCCGGTCCACGTTCCCAGCAGTGGGTTTCTGATGTTGAGAACGATCAGCCCGCTGAAGGAACACTGTGGCTCCTGGTTTCTTCAGTTTATATAACCAGCGCCCTTATATCAGACTTATGCAAGCAGCCTGAATTTTAGAGTTAAACACACATCGTTCATGTGCCACGTACTCCTCATACCACTCTCAGCGTGGTTTGGAGTTATGTAACGGAGGATCGGGGTCGGTGACTTTGGCAAAGGGTGAAAAGACCAAAAATGGGCTCCGAGTGAGAACGAGCAAATAGTTATTTGGCAGCAGTTTGGCTTCTCAGTCAGACGGACAGCGCTGTGACTGAAAGGTGGTAAGACTTATAAACTGTCCAAGAACGATGCTGACTCTTCCAACAGGTGTGAGGCCGAGGCCCATTTGAGTCACGTACAAACAGGTGTCATGATTATATTTTACTACTTGAGACTCTTCGAACTTGTGACACGTCTCTGACATCTGGGTCACACTGAGCATGTAATCCTGTTCGAGCCCACATGTGATCGGAGGAGAGATGATTTAAAGCAGCAGTTCTGACATTTTAACATGAAACTCCTGAGCCGGCTGTGTCAGTGACGGAGCTCCACACGGCCCGCTGAAATAATCACATTAATGGCAGATGTTCATAAATACGCTGTGATGGCTTCAGCCCCGACAGTCGCTCTGCAGTTTGTGGACATGTTATCGTGCTCTCTCGTGAATTCAGATAGAATAGTTCCTAGTTAAAGGTAAAGTACATTTTCTCAACATGAAGCTTCCACGTTCTCATTCTCTCCATAATGACAGATCAGTGTTAATAATCAAACCTTATCATTTAGTGTTGCTCTGACTGAGTTTAGCTCGCTCATGATGAAGAGAGCTGAAGGTGAGGTGCAGAGTTACGTGCCGTGTGGACACGCACCCTAGGAGAGATGAGTGAGGGGGCAGCACCAGGTGAGCGCCCCCATCAGCTGGAGGATTTGGTGTCTTCACAAGGTAATGAGCTGGCACCTCTCCAGCTACCGGTCCAAAACTCCAAGCTCGGTCCGTACCAGGACTCGAACCAGCAACCCTTCGGTTCCTGATCCCAAAGGCATAGCCATGAGCGTGTGTCCATGTGTGAGATCCTGATGGTCATCAGTGTGAATGAGTTTGGAGTGATTGAATGTGACGTGTAGTGTGAACGCGGTCACAAGACTAGATAACGTTCTACAAGTCCATTTCTATGACCTCAGGTAAACGCTCGTCTGCACAGCTTGTTTGGACAAACGAGCCTGACTAACGAGTCAAAGCTCTGTACTGTCAGTCATATTGATCGCTCCCCTGTTCCTCTGTGTGCCTGCCTCCTGCTCCTCACTGAAACACGATGTCTGTGAACTTACAGGAGAGACGTGTCCTCTCTGTGTTCATGTCCGAGAAGCTTTGACTGTGTGTCTGTTTCTGACCATCTGCCATCAATTAAGAAAAGACCAAGGCCGAGTGTGTGTGTGTGTGTGTGTGTGTGTGTCTGTGTGTGTGTGAGAGAGAGAGAGAGAGAGAGAGAGAGAGAGAGAGAGAGAGAGAGAGAGAGAGAGAGAGAGAGAGAGAGAGAGAGAGAGAGAGAGAGAGAGAGAGAGAGAGAGAGAGAGAGAGAGAGAGAGAGAGAGAGAGAGAGAGAGAGAGAGAGAGAGAGAGAGGGATAGATCTCTGGTAACCTTCTGCTGGCATCAGACTGGACAGTGTCACACACACATTCCTTCAGATGTTACATAACCCCGTCATCGCAGCCCCTTGTCTCTTCACACACACACACACACACACACACACACACACACACACACACACACACACACACACACACACACACACACACACACACAGACTGACCACAGAGATGAAATTAGCTCTGTGGCTAGCAGAGGGAATATCAGGTGTATGTTTTGATGTGTTTATGCTGAAAGCTACAAACACACCTGACGGTCTGCTGGTCATGTGATTATTAGTCATGGTCTGAACTTTGGCTGCAGGCCGGGTCTGTGCACTTTTTAGTGTGTGTGTGTGTGTGTGTGTGTGTGTGTTCCTGCTCTACTAGTATGATACCTGCTGTTCAATAACATGCTGTATTTTATTTTCCTACCTGTCACAGACACGACCTGTGACATGACCTGTGACACGTTTTGATGAAAAGCTGACGTTTATATTTTGACCTTGACACATCCTCTTCGACTTCACGATCTGCTCTGAAAACAAACACCAAGCTGACCTCTGACCCCTAACCTTTAGTCTTATCCACAACCAAACGTGCTGATTGCAAACTGATATACCAAGTACCTGAAACATTACAAGTTAATGCAGTGTCGTCATTTCTACTTTCAGCCACCTGTTGATCACCTGCATGTTTCCAACATACTGAACCATCACAGTCACATGTCTGTTCATCATTGTTTGCACTTATTCCAGGAAGCATAACGCACTATAACTCTTATTAATCTCGTGTGTGCTGAATGGAAGAGCAGACGCTCAGAGGACCCTCATGGAGCTCAGGTGAGCGAGTGGAAAGACGGATAAAGTCTGCTTGGGCGGCGGTTGACAGTGGTAGACGGGTCAAACACCTTCACCAAGGAGACCTGTGTTTGAGTCCTGTGGGAGACATGAGATAAATGTTGAGTTATAATCTTAACCTGTGATAAGTTAACTAACCTGATCAGGTAGTTTATGTGTGTAAACGTGAACAAACACACCTTAAACAGGTGCTACAGGGTGCCTGGAAACCAACACTGCTCTGTGCATGTTTGGGATGCTGAAGGGCGGCCATGATGACGCGCTGGTTTCTGACACTGGGAGACGTTAATGTATCGAACATGGAAAACTGTGCGTCACATGTTGAAAGATATGAGACACACTGTTTATGAGAATACTTTGCATATGGCACATTCTTCTTTCATCCATCCCCCCTGCAACTAGATGAGAAGAATACAGACTCTGGACCAACAACAGCAGAGTCACTAACACACACACCTGACAACACACTGCTGTGGGGAAGTCTCTCTGTGCTGCTACTGTACATATCCAGCTTGTGCACTGAGGCCGCTTGTCTTGTGTCTTTATTTGAAACCTATTTTTGTTCACTTTTGTGTTCGACACACGTTCAAGAACGTAAATAAACTTCGTTGAGTCCTTGAGCGGCCTGCCTGTGCGTGCCAAAGGATTTACAGAAACACACAATAACACACCTCACACACTCAGCCTGTGTTTACCCCCTCTCCTCCTGCTGACATCCTGCGTGACAGAGGCTCCAAATTACTGCATGGGCTAATATTCAGACCCCCTCCTCCCCTTTAAATCCAGTAATCCAGGAGGAAATGAAATTGGCTTAGTGACTCTGTGACCTGCCTGTGGAGGGGACGCTGCACAGAGCGGCAGTGAGCGGTTTAAGCTGATTAATAAGGAGGGTTATCTTTTTAAAGCTCCACTTTAGAGGTCGGCTCTGTGGATATGAGTGAAAACAGCCAGTTCATTAATAAATGTTGGCTCAGATGAAGCTTATGTAACTTGTGTTTGCAGCTCAGGTCAACTACTAGAAATATCTGATGGAATTTAACATCATCCCTTCTTTTCTAAGTTATTTACGCTGGACAGCCACACAGCCGCAGGGGAGGCTGGAGCGCTAACGTAAGGCTAGCTATCAGTGAAATCAATCCTGATGTCTCTGAGCTACAAAAGCAAACAGACCATCAGGAAGAAGATGGTTTATTTCTATATTTATATGTACATATATATATACATATATATATATCCATGTGTAATGTGAGCGCTGCCACTGGGCCAGTGACAGATGAGCAGATGGACAGCACTCTGCAGAAACATTGAGATTCACAGTGAGTGATGCGTCTGACTGTTCAAAGAAAGCAGGAGGAGTACAAGATGTACAACATCAGAGAGGAGACGTACGGCTTTGTCCACAGGGGGCGCTATAACAAGTGTACAGGACAAGACCAGCAAAACCTCCAGCAACCTCCGGTGTTGAAAAATGACAACAATGTGGAAGTGCGAAAAAACTGTGGTTCCTCGAGTGGCCACTTGAGGCTCCAGAAACCAAGAAATATCATTACCGCAGACGTGCAGAATAAGATAAGAGAATACTTTATTGATCCCCGGAGGGGAAATTCAGGTGTTGCAGCAGAGTTCAGCATCATGACAGTCCGTAGCTTCCACCGCTGTTGTACAGTCTGATGGCCGGGGAAGCGCTCAGCTCTGCACCTGGGTGGGATGAGGCGCCGGCTGAATGAGCTGCCCATCTGCCCCAGCTCATCATGGAGAGGGTGAGAGGGGCTGTCCAAGATGGCTTTAAGCTTGTCCCTCATCCTCCTCTCAGCCACTGACTCCACAGGGTCCAGTTCAAGCCCGACCACAGAGCGGGCCTTCCTCACCAGCCTTGATGCCACCCCACCAGCACACTGCAGCAAAGAACAGTGTGCTGGCCACGACAGACTGGTGGAAGGCCTTCAGGAGCCTGCTGCAAACACTGAAGGACCTGAGTCTCCTCAGGAAGAGCAGCCTGCTCTGTCCCCTCCTGAAGAGGGCGTCAGTGTTGTGAGACCAGAACAGTCTGGTGTGGATTTGGACCCCAAGCTGCTTGTATGAGTCCACCCTCTCCACTCTCTCCCTGGATGATGATGGGTCAGGGGACCTCCTGTTCCTCTGGTAGTCCGCCACCAGCTCCTTGGTCTTGCTGATGTTGAGCTTCAGGTGGTTGCTGTTGCACCATGCGATGAAGCTCTCTATCAGTCCTCTGTACTCCTCCTCCTCCTCATCATCGGTGATGCATCCAACAATGGACGAGTCGTAGGAAAACTTTTGGAGGTGGCAGGAACCAGAGTGGAACCAGAAGTCTGAGGTGTAGAGAGTGAAGAGGAATGGTACCAGAACAGTTCCTTGAGGTACGCCGGTGTTGCTTGTCACCACCTCAGAGGCACAGCCATCCACTCTGACATACTGCGGCCGGCCAGTGAGGTAGTCCAGTATCCAGGCTGTGGTGTCAGGGTGCAGTTGCATCGCCAGCAGCTTGTCCCTCAGAAGGCAGGGCTGGATGGTATTAAAGCACTGGAGAGGTCAAAGAACACGACTCTCTCAGTGCTTCCTGCTTCTCCAGGTGAGAAAGGGACTTGTGGGTCAGGAAGATGAAGGCATCCTCCACAGCATTGTGTGGCTGGTATGCAAACTGCAGCGGGTCCAGGAGAGCAGGTAGCAGTGTCCTCAGGTGCTGGAGAACCAGCCTCTCAAATGTCTGAATGTGTGACCTGTTCAAATAATATTAGGCCTTAAATTAAAGGGGCGTGGTTACTTGAGTGACAGGTGGATACTGCTAGACAGAGACACACAGTCACTGAACAAACAACTGTTTGTGTTGTTGGAGCCTTTAGAGGACAAATAATGTGTCAGAAGAAGTCTGAGCTCCGGCTCTTCAGTGGCTTTCATTCTAGTGTTGTTGGCTGATACATATACTGTGTTATTGTAGCAGGTATTCTGTGCTCGTACCTGGCCTGTTAGCCTGTTCAGTGTTTATCAAACATTTATTTATTCGTCGGCGGGAGTCACGAGTTGTTTTTGTCTTTTCCACCGGAGAGATTACGGCGGACCGTCGTGATGAGAGGAGCGGTTACTTTAAGTTCCCCGGTACGTTTCGTTCGACTGCTAACATCCACACGACGTGAAAGGCAGCTCGCTTCATGCATGCGCTACTGAAGTTGGGATTGTAAAGGCTCCTGTCATGGCTGTGTATTTGTCAGTGATATGGCACATGTTACTGTAGCTTTAATTTTCAGCCTTGGAGCTTAAAGCATTAGAGTATATATGATACAGATATATGTAAATAATTAAAGTCAAGTCTAGCATGCCGTCTAAGAAAAGGTTTCTTCTTTAAGCGTATTTGTTATAAAGTGACGCATCAGTTCATACACGAGTGTCTTTGTCTCGCCCACATCGTCCTTCAGTATCGGAGCAGGATGCAGCCTGTAGCCTGCAGACAATAAAAAGCTCCTCTTATCACGTTCCAACACAAAGCCTCAGAAAACATTCATGTGTTTAAATGTATGCATTAAAGCTGCTCTGGGCTGCACTCTGCATTCACATGTGCTATTAAACAAATGAGATTTCAGAGGAAATAATCAGCAGTTTGTCTTAGTTTGCCGTCGCTCTGAAACACAAATCAGACTGAGCTCAAAGAGGAGATTTCCTCTCTCAATATGAAGGAGGCGGACGGCGGGCTCATGTTTTATTCAGCATTAATCCTGGCCTGTGGCAAGAAAAGGCTTCTTATTCAGTTTAGTGAGATTACATTTGTTAAGTCATTTGTTAAATTGTACAACAGGATCAGGCTGTGTAAACACGCTCGCTCTGTCGCGCACAGGACAAATGTAAAGCTGGTCGTTTCTGAACACATGTCCTGTCCCTGTCGCGGAGCCGTCGTATCGCTGCTGTTCTGTGTTTATGCTGATGTTGTTTTACGCTCATCATATCTCCATGATGCAACAGAACTAAACTTCTTGTTTTATGGTCGTGATTAAAAAGAAAATGTCTGAAAAAGGGTCAGTGAGTGTAAAGACAGCCAGCTGAACCCCGAGCCTCTGACCCTGCACGCTCAGACATGAGGGGATGGATGGAGGGTGTGTTTGCAGGGCTTTGCACATTGAAATGGAGAAGTTACTCCTACTGGGGGAAAGTCGTCCCTTGTGGTCTGGGTGCATGTTTTCAGAGTAAATGTTGGTGGTAAAAGCCGAATCGCGGTGTCACTATTTCATCATGTACACTCATCTTAATTATTGCATTTCCATCACAGGAACTTTCCCCAGGGACGAGGAACTTTAAGAGGTACTCAGTGATTCTTCTGCAGGTATCAGGGTCCCTGGGACTTTATTCCACCCCCCAAAAGGTTCCTGCTGGGATGATAGTACTTTTATGAAAGTACAGGGACATGGGGGTGGAAGTTTCTTTCAGATGTTAGCAGATGAATTCGCCCCATTTTCACCTTTTTTAAGACGTCTGTGTAAAAGCAGACCGCGGTGGGCTGGAGGAACCTCTCGACCCCTTAAAGAGGAACTCCCTGGACTCAAAGACTTCAGACTGCAGACACATGGAGTGTGTGTTTGTGTGGTGGCTCTGCTGTAAAAGGAGCTTTCTGTGTAAAGATCATTTGTTAATTGGTTGATTAATAAAAGTCTGTGAGGTGTGTTTAGTGCTCATGCTGAGCCATTGTAAACTGGCTAACTGATTATTTTAGTGACATTTGTGAGCATCAGCAGGAAACACGCTCGGAGCCGAGACACAGGTTAGAGAGGGGGAGACAAGAGGATGACATCTCCCCTCATACCACCTTAAATCACCTTCTGCATACATCGTACCGTTTGTGCATTGTTATCTTCTCTTCTCTTTGGTCCATCAACAGACCATAATAATCTCACAGATGCCAAATTGCTTCAGTCAGAACTCCCAAAGGTGTGAGCAGTTTCTGGCAGCCGTGCAGAGCCAGCCGGCTGCTCTCACTGATTTCTTAAGGTCGAGTGTTCAGTCGATTCAGAGTCATAAGAGCGCTGAGATCAGTGAGACGGTCGCTAGCAGCTTTAACGAATGTGTTCACGTCTCTGCTTTATGTTGTGTATGATTTAAATTATGTCAGGCTGTCCGGCTGTGCAGCTTGAAAAAAATGTGATTTAAAAAATGAGGTTTAATTTAAACCTGAAGGATTATCACCTGTTTGCATCTTTGATCCTGTTTCTGTCCAAACCAGGGACTTGTTAAATATTTCTTAGATTTGTCATTTAAACTCATTAAGACTCGAATGCATCCTGCTAATCTCCAGCATCTGATTTGAAAGAAATGCTTTTAACTGTATTATTTTATTAATACTTCATATCAAATTCATCATATTAAATTATACAAACATATATTTTGTTTAAGTTCTTGAAGCTTTATTGAATAGTTTTAGATTTTAAAGGAAGCTGTGTCTCGACTCGTCCTGCAGCTTCTCCTCCTTGTTCCTACTCCGGAGACTCTGTGACCTCCTCCAGAAGCTCCTCATCCACTCCAACGCGGAGGGCGTGTCCTCCTGCTGCTCTCCCTGCAGCTCGGTGGGTTCGGTCCGGAGCCCCGGGCTGACCTCCTCCCCGGCCTGGAGCTCCTGGTTGGTCCAGGCCTGATTTCTCAGTTTGTCTCTCAGGTCCTGCAGCTCTTTGTCTTTCTCAGAGGTGTTTTTAATCAGGACCTGGATCTCCTCATCCTTCTGTTGAACCAGTTCTGTCTGATCCTTCAGCAGCGCTATGGCCTCCAGCTCCTTGGCCATGCTCTCAGCATGAGACAGAATCTCTCTCTGCAGCTCTTTCCTGAAGTCCTTCGTCTTCTCCCTCTCAGCTTTGAGCAGGGTTATGTACCTCATGTTGTTCTCATTCGAAGCCTTCAGCTGCTCCAGGAGAGTTATCCTCTGATCTCTTTCAGCCTGGAGCTCTGTGAAGAACTTCTCCTGGCTGATGATGAGAGCCACTTTGAGCTCCTCAAACTCTCTTTGCAGCACCTTCTTGTGCTTCCTCTTGATGTCATCTCCCACCTGTAGGGCGATCCTCAGGGTGTCCAGCGTTGCCGGGTCACTGAGCCTCTTCAGCCTCTCCAGTTGGTGCCGTGTTTCCTTCTCTTTGTTCACAAATTCCTCTTTCAGTCTCCGCTGACGAGCCAGCTCCTCTCTGCTCTTTTCCAGCTCGCTGCTGACGGCTCTGGCTGCTTCCTGCTTTTGAAGAAGCTTATCGGTTAATTCCTCCACTTGTTTCTGGAGAGACTCTGCTTGGGTCATCTGTGTCTTCCCCTCCTGCCGGGCGATGTAGTTTGCAGCACTCTGCAGCTGCTCCTTCAGCTCCTCCACCTGCTGCTTCAGAGCCTCCTTCTCCTGCTCACAGTGTTTCAGCCTACCGACCAACCTGAAGATGCTCTGCGTGTTCTCCATTTCCAGCTGGTAGATGCTCGTGCAGATGCAGTCTGTGTCTGCTTTGTGTCTCTAATGAAGGGTTGTTATTTTCTGAATCCAAACAAGTTTCAGGTGTGATTGTTGACCTGCTGTTGCCATAACAGAATGGAACTGTTTGAAATGTCCACTGTCCTCAGCAGAGGCACCTCATTGGCTGTTTTCGTGTACTTTACCCAACATGAACATGTTCTTGATAACAACCTCTTTTGCTCCTACAAATTCTAATAAAAACAGCAGGTCATATTTTGGATTGTTGTTATCACCTTTAGGTTACCAGGCAACCTGTGATGAAACCAGGAAGTCATAGTGCAGTCTTTAGGCTAAGCTAATTAGCTAATTGCCTGATCAAGCATCTCTTCTGTAGCCTATACGTACTCTATACATGCTAACTTATCACTTCACACTGATGGACTTTCATGCACTGTGCTGTATTAAGTTGTTTGTTTGTCTTTTCTCTGGTTGTTTTCTGCCCAAAAGATTGCAAACGAGCTAATGCTAACTGCTAGCATTAGCTCGTTCTTTCTGCAAAAACAAACAATAAATGAATAAATATAAAGCAGTGAAGTTAACGTCACATAAACCTATGAACTTACTTAATGTAATATTTGATTCCCATCTGAGTGTAATGTTGTATTCATCGATCGTCATTCATCAAAGGATTGTTAAACACATGAAGCAGCTGGATGTGAATCCAGACGTCACATGTTGAAGTGAATGATCTGATAATCACGGAGCTCCCTCGTTAGCAGAAGTTGGCTCTCGTCTTCAGACTGATTAAACGTGTTGTAGCTGCGTTCACACAAGACTAATATCATCAGGGAACAGCTGCTTGTTTGCAATAATTGATCTTATTTTGGATGAAGAAAGAATCCAATGATTATTATCATTTTTCATCATCATGTTTCTCATTTAAAAACAGGAAGTCCTCCAACATGGACCACAGGTGTATTTTATTGATCTCAATTAGGATCAAAGACGTCTCATGATATAACACCTCCCGCAGCCGGATCAAAAACATGATTTTACATCGTTTCTAACTTAATGAAATGATCCATACATGTGCATGAAGAAGAAAACATCAGCTGTCGGCTGTCCCCACAGAGCTGCTGCGGCAGGTTGGAGTTAAATCCAAAATGTGTTGTATTCGTCTTCGTCTGCCGGCTGTAGGGCGTCATCACTGTTAGTTTAGCCTCATTTATATTTGATGCATTGCATTATGGGCAATTGCTGTTAGCAGAACTGTATGTACCTGTCGTGCACTCTGGTCTGTGTGGTACTGTACGGCTCTGAAGGGGACACATCGCTATGTTGTATAAACTAAAGAACATTTAACTCTTTATACTTGTGAGCTTCACACAACAACAGTTTAACTTGTACACGCTCTGCTCTGACCAGGCTGCTGTTATTGGATCTACATTATTATAAAAGCAGTGTGTTATCTGAGCGTGCAGAGCGCCGGGCAGCAGCTGAAGCTTACATGCCTGTGATGCTTACATACCACTGCTAGCTGTGACCTCAGGATTACATGAGCATCCTTTATGCAACACGCCTCCTCTGCCCCCCTGCCAGCAGAGAAAGTGTGTGTAACTGCTGTGTGTTTACATTCATACAAACACACGTTCTTCAGAGGTTAATTTAACTTTATCTGACCGACAGCTCGATAAAGAAACCAAACATCAGTATCAGAAGCTAAATACACTCAAGTCTTTGCTGCTGTTCGTTTGTCAGAGATACACAGTCCTGAATGAACTCAATTCACCAACATGCAGATGATACACAACTCTTTCTTTGTGTCTCCTTTAAAGACCCCAAACTGGGAATTTGTGAAAACTGGAACATTCTTTTGTGCGCTCATGGAAAACGAGGTTGTACCATTTCTATCAGCTTACGTTAAATTTACTTCCTGTCGGCCTTGATCGTAGAAACTGTGCAACATGAGTTCAATCATTCCATTGGAGTCATGTGTGGAACGTCAGCTGCTTCATGTATTCATCACACATGTAGTTTTCTGTAAAGACATGAGAGGAAGTGTCATGTCACACTCTGAGACTTCACAGGGAAGCAGGAGCCTCGGCTGTTCTTATGAGGACAGCAGGACGTGAGACGTCTTGTGGAGTATCTCCAGAAGAACTTTGAGATAACATCTTTTTCAAAGCGGGAGGTTAATGTGTTGAGTCTGTCCTCGTCCAGTAAACATCAGACGCTGCTTTGAGGTTAATCTCAGACTCCTTTAGAAGAATGAAGACAACATTCCTGACCCTCGTCTGACATGATGTCCTCACAAAGTCCGACACAGAAATGTGGTCTCGTCCTGACCCCCACCCGTCCCCTCTCCTCTTCATATCCTGCTCTGTGTTAGCTCGATACACGAGTGTGTCTCACATGAAGCACAGGAAGAGATTCAGTCATTCCCAAACCGCTAATAACTCCCTGAGGTGGACCGTGGCGAGAAAAGTGCAGCGTCTGCCTCCACAGCACAATGAATAATGAAGGTGTGTGTGTGTGTGTGTGTGTGTGTGTGTGTGTGTGTGTGTGTATGTGTGTGTGTGTGTGTGTGTGTATGTGTGTGTGTGTGTGTGTGTGTGTGTGTGTGTGTGTGTGTGTGTGTGTGTGTGTGTGTGTGCGTGTGTGCGTGTGTGCGTGTGCGTGCGTGTGTGTGCGTGTGTGTTTGCAACCCACACACAATAATGATAATTGACCAATTAGGTGTCGGGGAGAAGCCGCAGCACCTGGGGCTCATGCAGAAAGGGGAAAGAATAATCAGACAGAAACCAGACGAGCGTCCAATCAGAGGTGTTGTCCTGTCCGCTCAGTAATGGCTGTCTACCTGCTCGCTCATCTGCAGAGCAAGGAGCTTCAGAGATGTACACGTTCCTAAAACATGAGATTTGTAACTGCTGTTCTGTCGCTGGAAGCGTGACGATGCTCATATCCTCCAAGTAATAAAAAGAAACACGAGTCTGATAAAACGCTGCTGATGGGGGCTTGTGAGGAGGAGTCTGACCCGCTCTGAATGCAAACATGTGAAGCCCCTCCTCATAACACGACCTGCAAAGACTCTTACATAAACAGTTCTGGGTCAGGCTGAGCAGGTTCAAGACGTGTCTTATGTAACGGGTCGAGATGGCCGACAGCCTGAGGGGCTTACTCCTGCAGACCCTCAAACACTCCTCACATCTTCAGACAGAGTCTGAAACAGGAAGTGGAGACATGCACAGATCAGATCTGATGCAGAGTGTGCAACATGAAGAGGTCACTGAGAGGACGAGGAAAGGTGACAGGACTCACCTGGTCCAAATAACGAGTGGTTCTGCAGATTTACTGACAGCGGACACGGACAGACTCATGAGAAGATGTAGACTTGTTTGTATTCAAAGGTCTGTTACAATATGTTCTAACAAATAGAATATAATAGAGAATTGTAATACTAGTCCCCGTTCGGCCAGCTCTCCCTCACATGTCTGCAGCAGCTCGCTCGGTGCCCTGACTCCTCCAGTAAGACTCTTTAGGCCTCTTTTCGTGTCCTTTCTGAACACTGTCCTCTGGCTGATTGTAAGTATTGATCTAAACCCAAACATGATCTATTTTCCAGGTTAGCATGTGCTTACTGTGTAGTTTTGATGCCTAAGATAACCAAACTGGACCATGTCTTTGTGGTAGTGATTGCTGCATGTCCAAAACGTTTAAACCTAACATGTTTCTCAGCCAGCTTTATTTAAAGTCTGTTGCTCATGTATTATCTCTAACTAGATTTAAATGTGCAGCCTGACTCTGAAGATAAAAACAGAGAGTCGGGGTCGCTCTGAAGTTTAAGCAAAGTGTCATAAAGGTGCTTCTCGGTGGAGAACACAGAAACCTACGAATGTTAGCCACAGCGTCGCGGCACAAAGCGCCTTCAGGGTGCGAATAACAGTGCCTTGGTTTTTTTACCTTTTTACCTGTTGCACATGTACTGCTGCTAACTTGAGCCCTGCACATGCAGAACTGGCACTAGAAGGGTACCTATCTTATTTTGAAGAGCATGGCTGTAGACCCAGCTGCCATGTAATCAGTGACAACCTGTTTACTGTAAGTAACGCTTCACGTGACCTTGTGGAGCGCTGCACGTGCCCAGCTGACAACAGATGGGGACACGGGTTGTCATATTTTGAACAAAGCTTCTGGATTTGACGAGTTGGGAGTGAGAAAGTGTTGGCTTTGAGATTTGGTGTGAGAGTTTTAAACACTTCCAGAACCGGGCTCCACGTTGCATCTGAAATACATCTTTCTGAGATGACTTTAAAAGTGCTCTGAGCCACAGACGGCTGCAGGTCCACTCTTCATAATTCAGCCTCACATTAAATGCTTCGTGCTCGTCTCGGCTGGATTCTGCTGAGCATTGAAGCTGCAGTCGGCCTGCAGAAGGTTTGATCTCCTGGTCAGGAGCATCTGAGCAGCAGAGCAGAAAGAGCGTTCTGTTTCCTTTCACCGTTCAGCTCTCTAACGTTGCTGCACCTCTGCTCCCTCCATCCTGTTTCAGATTTCCAGCAGTGGAAATGGATCCTTTTTATTACAAACTCACCACTCCATATTCATTCTTACTGATGGAGCTCAGAATGAAAGGGTGCAGCCTGCCTGTCTGCCGATGCCCAGAGGCGTCTGTAGCTGTTTGATGTGCAGAGGACACATTTGGACCTCCTGCTGTCGGCTTTAAACACAATCACTGCTCGATGCAGCGTTTGAAGAGCTGACCGCAGCTGCTGCCCTTCACACCAGCAGCCTGCTCTACATGTGATGTTTCATATACATAAGGCTCGGTCAGGGGACGGCAGAGGGGACAGTGAGCAGGCAAAGGTTTTACTAGATGTAATAAACATTGTGAACCGGTGATATAAAAGAAAGTGACAATACAAAGAAAAACCAGGTTCACAAATGTGAAGTTTAAAATATGCAAAACAATCAGAGTAAAGAATGATTTCAGGTCTTCACGCTCGCAAACACCTTGTGACAATAACAGCTTACTTACCTGTGCCGTCACATTTGTAAGGTTTAATATCTAAACACATCTTAGGAGAGGTAACGTGTGTGCACACGAGCGATGGGACGTGTCGGGAAAGACTACAGAGAAACTAAAACAAGAGGTTTGCGGGATCATTTATCGGAGACCTCCACAACATCCATCTGTACGGCCCTGACATGTCTGACTCAGATATTACAGTGGGAGCTCTTCTGTCACCGCGTCCTCGCTGAATGTGAGACGATATTTGGACGCCTTTGAAGTATTGAGTCTTAGGAAATACCTTGCTAGCTCGTAATGCTAACCAAGCTAACGTTACAACCTAAATCGGCACAGATGACACGAGGGCAGCAGTGGAACAAAAGCTGCTTCGTGCTGCATTGTTTGTTTTCTTCTGGTAAATGTCCACCAGATGCATGATGGGAAATAATATCGACAGGAAGCTGCTTGTCGTCTGCAGACAGTGACCCTGCAGGATGACCAGTTTCGGCCATATCTAAAAATCTGCAACTAAAATGTCTTCAGAGGGTTTCAGACTGAATTCCTTAGTGTGTGCTCGTCCTGCGATGTGCACAGTGTACAGGCAGTCAGATTACAGCTGAGGGGACGGTTTTACACCTGTGCACACCTGTTCTTGGAAGAGTTGTTGGTTTTCTTTGAGGATGACTTTGAGCAGGCTGGAAAGTGGGGCACGTCGGCGTGTGACTCCCTGAAAGAAGAAAAAGCTGAACTCTTGGTTCTGCAGACGAGGCACGGAGGAACTTTCTAACAGAGGAGCAGTCACATGAGGTAGAGAGCTCATTTACACACATCGCCACAGGCATGAGAGCGGGCACGGAGGAGACGGAGGGAGATGAGGCTAATTATTCTCCCCGCAGAGCAGCAGAGGCTCCCCTGGCTTTCTGCAGGGGGGCTTGTCAGGATGTGATTCCCCGGTGAGCGAAGAAGAGACGCGGAGAGGAAGAGGAGAGAGAACTATGACAAATAGAGAAGATACTGGATTCAGAATCAGAAGCCTGTCTTCTTTGGTTACGAGCGGCAGGGGGCACAAAGTTGGAGTTTCAGTAGCTTATTAAATCTGCAGCTGCCTTTCCTCCAGGATTCACTTCTTTATTCATTCTTTACTCTTCCTCTCTCAGCTTTTTCCAAGTCCTGAAGTTTAGTCTGAATTCTTGTCCGAGCTCGTCTCGAGTCCAAGTCGGCTCATTAAATCACAAACCTTCAGGCGAAGTCTCTTCCCGTCTCTCAGGTGACCACGCCCTAACTCAGGTAACAGGTGTCTCTGATCAGCTGGTGTCTGCACACTTAGCTTTCTTCTTGCAGTTGTTGCATCCTGAACTAATAAAACACGATTTCTCTGCATTTTTAACTTTGAAAATCTAAGCAGGAGTTTCATATTTAATATCAGTCATTAGTCTGAAGAAGAGGCGTGCATAACGCACCTGCAGAAGCAGCGTACCTGTTGATATATTTTGAAGCTGCTGACCAAGCTGATGTATTTGACAAACTGGACTGGACGTGCAGTGTGCATGAGCATGTCCATTGCAGTGCGTTTGATGTTAATGCACTTGTTTCTGAATTTGCAGCCTGTTTCTTCTGTTGGAAACGTTTGGGTCGTCGCTGCGTGGTTGCTTATGTCAGCCAGCGTAAACATGTGTTTGTTTAATGTGAATTTATAGAAAAATATTAAAAAGCTTTAAATTAACTTTTATAATTTCAAAGATCATTTATCTTTTCTTGATCTGCATTAATCAAAGACCTCATCAGACTCATAAGACAAGTGAGCTTTGTGTTCTGTTAACTTCTGCACACTTCTGTAACCCTGTGAGGAAATCATGCTGCATCGTAAGTGACAGTTTAAGTGACTCAATATGAACTCTGGTCCCAAGCTCACCTCACACATGAGACAAAAAGTTACTGGGCGTTTATGTGCCAGCCTCAGATGCATCATATGGAGACTGTGTAATGAACGGGAGGCATCATCACGTCTGCAGCTCAGAGGCCGCATCACTTCTTTACAGGAACTCCTTCTGTTCCTTTCATGAGACGTTTGTTTGTTTGTTGGCAAACATTTAAAGTCTCGTTATGTGATAATCAGACAAACTGGGTAAACCTCCCAGTGTGAGAGGACGGGGCTGTTTCCTTTAGCGCACGTCATCTCTGTGGTTCAGCTTCATTTCTTTACATTTAAACCTTCTCTAACAGTTCTTTATGTCGGGGACAGACCGGCTCTGTAATCCTCCGGGTTCATCCTCTCTGGTCTTTCTGCTCCAGCTGACGGTTATATAAGTTACAGGGATTACCCCGCTGCAGAGAACAGCTCCTCATGTTTCCATCAAACACTGTAACTCTGTCAGGAACACATCGAACTGTCTGAGAAGATGTCATTCACAGTCCTGTTAGTTTGAAAGAGATGAAAACATTCATAAAATCAGGGTGAAAAACTCGACCGTCTGCGTTCACACACAGCCCAGCCGCACAGTGTGGGGATATGCTCAGGAGTGCAGAGCGTGTGTGAGCGGGGCGAGGCCGTTTGGGGTCACCAGTAAACCTGCATGTTTTTGGACTGTATGAGGAAGTCAAAGGAAACACACAGACACGGGAAGAACACGCAAACTGCACACGGACAGACCCCAGCTGGGCGGCAGGTTCAAACTCAGATCCTTCCTTCTGTGAGGCCACGGTGTGAACCACTGTACCACCGTGCCACATGTATACTACACTTCATATACATGCAGAGTGTCGGCTCCCTGCAGCTCAGTGACACTCGGGTCAATATTGTGTTTGGCATCACACACCTGACAGCGTGTGTGTGTGAGGGCGTTAAACAGCGAGTGTGGGACGTTGTGCAGGCTTCCTCTTCACTCAGCAACAAGGCAGAACATAACATGACCCACATGGGCACACACACACACACACACACACACACACACACACACACACTGTGAACAGGGTGACACAGGCTGCAGAGGAAGAGGAGGCAGCACATCACAGTACATCGGGTCCATTCTGCTATAGTACAGTTTGTCCTGCTGACACTGACGAGACTTCCCCCTTAAAACTCCCAGCAGCCCCCCCTCTCAGCACCGCCGTGTGTCCTACTGATGAAAAACAACAGCAGCTTAATAATTCAGACTGTGGTTCACTTTCTGAACATGTTCACTCGTCTTCAGAGCGCGACTTAAAGATGTGCCGCTCTGGAGCAGCTGTACATGAGATAGAGATAGCGTGATACTCTGTAGTGCTCCTCATCACCACCATGTGCTCCTTCTTTATGATGCACCATCGTTGGTTCGGCTCAGGGTGACATCAGTGACTTCATGCTTCGTGTGTGTTAGCAGGCAGGATGCTAACTACGCTCTTTGCTAAACCTGGATTAAGACACAGTGTTGGTGAATGTTGAACCTGTGCTGGTGATGGGGTCGTGTTTGCTGTGTGTGTGGTGGAGTCAAAGACATCTAACGTGCTCCATGTAAGAACAATGTCGGCCTGGGACGTTGGGAGTGTTTCCTGGAGCGGCTGCTGTGTGAAAGACATCAGCTCTTTGAGAGCCGAGATGTATGAAGGGCTCTGTGCTCTGGCGAACGACTGAAATCATCTGACAAAGAACCTAAAGTGACACCTTTGCTGCCCGATCAGCTGTATGCGCACGCTGTCACACATGGATGTTTGTGCTTCAGCCTCATGTTGTGAGAGACGGGCGGCGTTTGAAGGAGCAGCTGGTGGACTTGTTTTGGACTTAAAGCGGGCAGATGGAAACTTAACGTGATCAACTTGTTGATCTTGTGTTTTTCTTCACGTTCTCTCTTTTCTCACATTGTGTGCAGTCTCTCTGTTTTCTCCTCATGTCTCTCCTCCTCTGTCTCTCTCTCCGTCTATCCTCCATCCATTCAAAGGCAAACATAAAACCGAGAGCCCGGGTCCATCTGGACCTGTTGTGGCACGCCATTCTGTGCCCTGAATGCTGGCCAGCCCTGCGCTGCCATCTGTCGCTCTTTGTCACAGAGGTACTGCTGGGGGGCATCGCCAGTGCCACACAAACATCCCTCCGTCCATCCATCCGTCCAACCGCTGATCCGTCTTCTTCTAAAAGGAGATAATAGAAAGTGTGAGAGAGAAAAGAGCCTGAAGGAGTCCTGTTCCAGCTGACTTCTCGCCCTCGCTGTTACATAAAGACACATTATGTAATCCTGGCCGTCTTGTCCAGTCCTCCTCTTCTCTGTGTGGGTGGTTCTGTCTCTCCGGGCAGGATGGTGGGATGAAAGGAGGTGTATAGAGCGTGTATCCGTCCAGCACAGATTAGCGGTCCTGCAGAGTTCCTCTGCAGCGGTCAGAGCTTCAGGAGGATCTGAAGCGTCTCAACCTGCAGGCTCTCCTCCAGGCCGTCACACGGGGGCCAGCAGGGGACGGAGAGGCAGCGTGCATGGAATCAAACCTTGCTGGACCTGAGAGTCATTCTCTGTGATACGTGCCAGGCTGGACACACACACACACACACACACACACACACACACACACACACACACACACACACACAGTATCTCTGCTTCTCACTGTTTACCGTCTGTTTCCTTCTGTGCGTCAGCAGATCAGTGATTCAGAGTGAAGGGAAGCTCCACCCGGCGGCTCTGACATGTTCTCAGTTTACATCAGGTGGGCGATAGCTCCTCTCTCAGTGAGGTGCAGCACGTCCATCTTCTCGTGTGATAGAAAAGAAACGTTTCCTCAGGGACACTTTGGAGTCGTTCTGTGTCTCACAGTTAGAACTGGGGTTTGTTACCGAGCAGCTCACACGTACACGGAATGTGTTCTGGTGATTTGGTGCAGAACAAGTCGCCCCCAAGTCATCAAAAGCTTTGCTTCTGGACGTTCGATTCCTGTGTGAGATCAATATGTAATGATCTTCTTAATCGATGCAGCATCACTTTTAAACCTGAAGCTAACTAGCTCGTTTTGCAGCGTTAAACACGTTGATGATTGTTGCTCAAACAAAGTTATTCAATGTTTTATTCAGAAATCGATCCAGTTTCTGCTCCTTTATAATTGCTAGCTTAATTACATAATCAGTTTGTTCAGGTTTGTTAAAGCTGCAGCGCTGAGCTGACGCCAGAGGAACCTCGATGCTCGTATTTTGAAGCTTTGGGTTGTGAATAAGATGTCGTATGTGACGAGTCGTGAGTGAAAACGTACAAAGATTTGATAAACCATCTCACTGTTTATTATGAAGTATTCTGAGGATGGTTTCCATGCGCTTGTTGGACTCGGTTGTGGAAGAGAGGAAGTGTCTGTTTCAGCGGCCGACACTGCAGGGATCGCTCTAACTCTGCTTGTTTGTAAACTCAGGAAAAGTTCATATTGATTGTTTAAATGCTAATGTCACGCTTTATAGATCATTTAGCAGTTTAACTCAAAATATGTCCCATGGTATTTATTACCGAGCAGAGAGGTCAGCTGCTGGTCCCTCATGTCTGATGATGGCGTAGAGCAACCGTCTGAAGATGAGGTCCGATTGAGCAGAATTCTTCACATGCTCTAAGTTGGCGGGAGGTCTGACCGTTCTCCTCTCTCATTTTGAGCATTGAAACTATCCTTGCTTCACCTCATCTTCAGTCTGTCCTCCACAAACAGGTCTTTGAGTTATCACAAACTGAGCCCAGCGCTGCGGCAGACTCTCACTGAACACATCTCAAATGTTCTGATGCTTTAACCGCGTTAACATCTGCATTCACTGCAGAAAAAAGAGCATCTTTGTCACTTACGGAGCAATCAGTCTTTAATAAAACACACACACCTGTAACAAGTCTGTGTGCAGGCTGAACGTGCTCCTGCTGACCCAGCTGACGCAGAGTGAACGTCCTGTCTGCTCCATCTTTGTGCTCTGTGAAGAGACACACAGTCGTGCCCGACCATGACTCACAACAACTGTGCAACAGCTGCCATTTCCATTCCTTTATATTATAAAACGTCGGAATCTTTCTGTCAGAAGACGTGATTCCTGATCAGCTTGTCTCTGCTAGACATGCACTGTGAGGGTCTCCTCTCTCTGCCTGCTGCTCTTGTGATCCGAGGGGGGCGTGAAGGGAAGTAAAGGAAGAGGAGGAGGAGGGGTGGAGCTGGGTGGGGTGGTTTGTCCAGGCGGGGGCTCATTGTTTCCCCGGTTTCCTCGAGTCACTTCCCCCACCGTGCAAACAGATGAGACAAACAGAGAGCGGGGCAGACGTTCACTGACGTCACAGAGCTGTCAATCATCTGAATGATGCACAGATACAACTGTTGGTCTGTTTACATGTTTACGTCTGCAGGACAACATTTTGTTTCCACCAGAATATCAGAATATGTCTAAAGCTCAAATAGATTCAGGACGAGACACTGGAGCAATTTAGCAAAAGTATTTAAAGAGTTAAAAACCTTCATGAGATCTACCTGTTCATGTCACCTGTTCATGTCACCTGTTCATGTTATCTGTTCATGTCACCTGTTCATGTCATCTGTTCATGTTATCTGTTCATGTTACCTGTTCATGTCACCTGTTCATGTTATCTGTTCATGTCACCTGTTCATGTCATCTGTTCATGTTATCTGTTCATGTCACCTGTTCATGTCATCTGTTCATGTTATCTGTTCATGTCACCTGTTCATGTCATCTGTTCATGTTATCTGTTCATGTTACCTGTTCATGTCACCTGTTCATGTCACCTGTTCATGTCATCTGTTCATGTCATCTGTTCATGTTATCTGTTCATGTCATCTGTTCATGTTATCTGTTCATGTTACCTGTTCATGTCACCTGTTCATGTTACCTGTTCATGTCACCTGTTCATGTTACCTGTTCATGTCATCTGTTCATGTCACCTGTTCATGTCACCTGTTCATGTTACCTGTTCATGTCATCTGTTCATGTTACCTGTTCATGTTATCTGTTCATGTTATCTGTTCATGTCACCTGTTCATGTTACCTGTTCATGTCACCTGTTCATGTTACCTGTTCATGTTACCTGTTCATGTCATCTGTTCATGTCACCTGTTCATGTCACCTGTTCATGTCACCTGTTCATGTTACCTGTTCATGTCATCTGTTCATGTTACCTGTTCATGTTACCTGTTCATGTCATCTGTTCATGTTACCTGTTCATGTTATCTGTTCATGTTATCTGTTCATGTCACCTGTTCATGTTACCTGTTCATGTCACCTGTTCATGTTACCTGTTCATGTCATCTGTTCATGTTACCTGTTCATGTTATCTGTTCATGTTATCTGTTCATGTCACCTGTTCATGTTACCTGTTCATGTCATCTGTTCATGTTACCTGTTCATGTCACCTGTTCATGTTACCTGTTCATGTTACCTGTTCATGTCATCTGTTCATGTTACCTGTTCATGTTATCTGTTCATGTTATCTGTTCATGTCACCTGTTCATGTTACCTGTTCATGTCACCTGTTCATGTCACCTGTTCATGTCACCTGTTCATGTCATCTGTTCATGTTACCTGTTCATGTTATCTGTTCATGTTATCTGTTCATGTCACCTGTTCATGTTACCTGTTCATGTCACCTGTTCATGTTACCTGTTCATGTTACCTGTTCATGTCATCTGTTCATGTCACCTGTTCATGTCACCTGTTCATGTCACCTGTTCATGTTACCTGTTCATGTCACCTGTTCATGTCACCTGTTCATGTCATCTGTTCATGTTACCTGTTCATGTCACCTGTTCATGTCACCTGTTCATGTTACCTGTTCATGTCACCTGTTCATGTCACTGTTCATGTCACCTGTTCATGTCATCTGTTCATGTTACCTGTTCATGTCACCTGTTCATGTCATCTGTTCATGTCACCTGTTCATGTCATCTGTTCATGTTATCTGTTCATGTTACCTGTTCATGTCACCTGTTCATGTCATCTGTTCATGTCACCTGTTCATGTCACCTGTTCATGTCACCTGTTCATGTCACCTGTTCATGTCATCTGTTCATGTTATCTGTTCATGTCACCTGTTCATGTTACCTGTTCATGTCACCTGTTCATGTCATCTGTTCATGTCACCTGTTCATGTCATCTGTGCATGTCACCTGTGCATGTTACCTGTTCATGTCACCTGTTCATGTCACCTGTTCATGTTATCTGTTCATGTCACCTGTTCATGTCATCTGTTCATGTCACCTGTTCATGTCACCTGTTCATGTTACCTGTTCATGTCACCTGTTCATGTCACCTGTTCATGTTACCTGTTCATGTTACCTGTTCATGTTACCTGTTCATGTCACCTGTTCATGTCACCTGTTCATGTTACCTGTTCATGTTACCTGTTCATGTTACCTGTTCATGTCACCTGTTCATGTTACCTGTTCATGTTACCTGTTCATGTCACCTGTTCATGTTACCTGTTCATGTCACCTGTTCATGTCACCTGTTCATGTCACTGTTCATGTCACCTGTTCATGTTACCTGTTCATGTTACCTGTTCATGTCACCTGTTCATGTTACCTGTTCATGTTACCTGTTCATGTCACCTGTTCATGTTACCTGTTCATGTTACCTGTTCATGTCACCTGTTCATGTTACCTGTTCATGTCACCTGTTCATGTCACCTGTTCATGTCACTGTTCATGTCACCTGTTCATGTTACCTGTTCATGTTACCTGTTCATGTCACCTGTTCATGTTACCTGTTCATGTTACCTGTTCATGTTACCTGTTCATGTCACCTGTTCATGTCACCTGTTCATGTTATCTGTTCATGTCACCTGTTCATGTCACCTGTTCATGTTACCTGTTCATGTTACCTGTTCATGTCACCTGTTCATGTTACCTGTTCATGTTACCTGTTCATGTTACCTGTTCATGTCACCTGTTCATGTCACCTGTTCATGTTATCTGTTCATGTCACCTGTTCATGTCACCTGTTCATGTTACCTGTTCATGTTATCTGTTCATGTCACCTGTTCATGTCACCTGTTCATGTTACCTGTTCATGTCACCTGTTCATGTTAAAGTGACTTCATGAACTGATTGATCTTTGAGTCACACAGAGTTTATATTCCTGACAGGAAACAAGTTCACAGGACAAAACTGTGACTGTCACATCTGAGGTATCAATAAGGTGAATAACTCATCGATCAACCTGTGTGCGGACATGTTCGTATATCACTGTGTCAAAGCGATGAAGCCGCCTGGACATTAAACTGAACGCACACACACGCACGCACACACACACACACACACGCACGCACGCACGCACGCACGCACGCACACACACACACACACACACACACACACACACACACACACACACACAGCTCAGCCTCCCAGCTGCTCAGGATAATTACAGTCGTTGTCAGACCGGTCACCCTGCAGACCAGCTCCTCTGTTTCTGCTCTTAATGATGTTGTTGTTCGGCGGTCTTCGTCGCTCCTCTTCGTCGCTCCTCTTCGTCGCTCCTCTTCGTCGCTCCTCTTCGTCGTGCCTCTGCTGCACCTGCTTCCTCTGAAGCTCTGTTATCATTTATGATTGGCAGAGAAAGCAGGAAACAGTGTGATGTTTCTTCTTCCTGTGCAGACGGGGAGACGAGCAGGACGTGTTTCACTACAAACAAACATAAATCATAACTTTAATCAACATGTGCTGAAAACAAGTTTTATTTCCTGCTTCAGGATCATTTGAACAGAGTACTTTGTGGCTTTGTTGCATCGTTTCTCGCAACCCTAAATAATAATTGACCCCGCGCAGGTTTATCACTGTTTGCTCTTCAGTTAAAGAGTAATACGTCTGAACTGAGCTCTGTTTGTCCAGACAGGTGAGCATGAAGCCAATCAGACACACACACCTGCACGGGAACGCCTGAAGTCACGTCTGTGGCCTCGCCCACGACACAGTGCGAGCTGATGGGTCCTGATGAGTGCGTCTGGGTGGGATAAGAACTGTTTACGACGGTTGGAGGGACAGTCTGAGCTCTTTGTGAGGACAGTTGAGGAAACAGACCGGCCCGCTCGGCTCACAGGTGTCTCTGCAGACTTCTCAGGTTTACATGTTCTGCTCCCGGAGCTGGCGTTGCTCTCAGCATGATGTTACAGAAAATATAACAGCTTGTTTTAAGGATTTAAATGTAGACATCAGAAATGGGTCTCATTTTAAAGACAGTACAAAGAAGAACACTAAACAAAGTGTAACTGGATCTGTATCTGTATCTCCACGTGCACGTCCTGCTCTCTGCAGAGAACTCTGTGTCAGTGCTGTAACACATCCAGCCACACACCCGTTCATAACTCGCTTCTCTCAGCGAGTTATGAACGGGTTTGATTTATTGATTCTTTATCAGACTCCCAAAGACTCACAGGAAACTGAAACTTGAATGTTGTTGCCATTTCAGTAAAAGTAACAGTTCTTAGCTCGGTCTTTGCAGCCAGAGAGAGATACACACTCGTGTTTAGTTTCTGTACGACAGCTCACATTGAACACAGGAATAAGTCACAGTCAGCAGACACTCAGGTACAGATACATGTGTTTCCTCTGACTCTGAAAAGTCTAAAACCCTCAACGTCTCGGCCGAACATTTATTTAATCTTCATCCCGTTCCCTTAAAGAGGAAGATAAACATCATCACATGCACGTTTTAACATTCGGCCGGTTGATGTTGGCAGCTTCGTGTGTTGCTGTGGTTTGACTGAAAGCTTCGCTCGGTTACTTTCACACTCGTTTCTCTTTGATCCGTTCGACTGTCGGCTCCTTCAACGTTCGGAGTTTACCACGGCCCTCTTTACTCTTATATAAGCACAGTCAGAGCTTCACTGGAACCGGCAGCTCCTCTCCTGCACGCGGTCTCATCAGCTGTGTTCAGGGCGTGAGGTGTGGATTGACAGTAGTAGGGGGGTTGGGCGTCCTCCTGTGTGGTCCGGATCAGTTTACCAGCTGAAATGTGGATCCTTGTTTGGGCTGTGAAAACAGACGGAGCAGTGAAACGCCCGGCATTCCTCGGCCACCAAAAGGAGGTCGCCTGGGTGACTTAGGTGGGACACATTCCTCACAGTCCAAAAGCAGAGGGGGGGGGGGTCTGATGCTGGAATGTGGAGCATCGTATTCAAAGATCATCAGAAGATCTGTCATGATGTCATTGAGGATTCATTTGGTGAGGGTCCGTCAGAGTCTAAGTGACCGTCTGAAGGACCAATCACAGCTTGATATTTAACACAAACACTGGACGCTTTCATCCATCACCTTTGTGTCAATCCTTTCAGCAGAAGACAGAGACGTAACAGACATTTCTTCAAGTCATCAGAGAGAGCTGAGTTGTCCTGACACCAGAAGCCTACATGCCTCTGATGGCACAGCCCAGGTGGTATCAGCGAGTACGCCCTGCTTTCATCCCAAACCATCACTTAATGGCTCCCAAAAAACAACTCCAAAACAGCAGCCCACACAGGAACGCACGGCGCTGCCGGAGGTTTATTAAACCTGTTTCAGAGCGGAGATGAGGCGCTGATCTCCGGCCAATCATCATGCAACGTTAGCACACAACAACAGTGTAACTCACAGAGTGAAGCTGATCGGAGCGAGCAAAGTGTCTGCGACTAAAACAGGAAACAACTGAACAAAGAGCGTCCCGTTCATCGGACACGAGAAAGAGATTGATTCATGTTTTTTAATCATGACGGACAAACTAGACAAAAAGAAAAATAATTTTAAGAATATGATCAACTTTATTGATCTCACATTGGAGCTAAAGCGAGTGAAGCAGATAATGGATGTATTAGGGCCGGTGCTCGTGTCGGGTGCTGCAGCCTACACGATGTGCTTAGTTACAAACCTGCTTTGTTCCATTACGTTTCTGCCAGTTTTTCACCTCATGACTGTTTTTTATCAATTAATATAGATATTGATATCTCACACAGCCTCACAGACTTTGTGTTACGCTCACTGACTGAGGGTCCTTTGTGAAACTGAGGCCACAGTGTTCTTGATTCAGTTCCTTTAAAGGATCATTAACCACAGTCGATGTTCTCTCTCAGCCTCAGACCTCCATGTCGGGTCGACAGTGTGAAGACATGACAAGAGAATCATTCATTCATCCGTTCACATGTTCTTCTCTCAGCCTCGTCTGCACGACACAAAGTCACGCCGCCTCGTGACCCCCGAGCTCTGACTCTCAGGCTCCTGGTCCGACTGTTTCTCAGAGCTCTGACCGACTTTTACCATTTATGTAAACGCTCACATCCCTCTTACGTAACAGTTTCCAACCTTTTTTTGGTCAAAACAAACTCTCTGAGGAATGTGACTTTTGGTCTTTGAGGGGCAAATATGTGCAACGACATAGATGGAGGTATTTTTGGAGTCTTTTAACTCTTTGTTCCCCTTTAGGCTCCTCGCTTCCTGTTTGTAGCTGCGCACAAAGCAAGAAGGAATTTAAGGTGGAAATGAACGCTGGGTTACACATGTACAGATGACTGTGACTCAAATACTGCAAACAGGAAGTGCAAATTTAGCATTGAAGAAAAAGGCACAGAAAGGTGAATGAGTGCTCTTTAAGATGCACGTCCCAGCAGCCAAACAATGTCAAAGCTTCTTTTATGATGTTTGAACAGCCCGAGGGACCACTAATGCCACAGACTCCCACAAGTGTTAAAGTGTGTTCTGAAGAAAAGGTCCGTGTTGTTGGATTTATCACATTGGACGTGGTGTTTTTCTCATACAGGCATCTGGTGCTTGCAGGGGATGTTTTGAACGCAGATGCTCGGCCTTAAGTCCTCTGTTGGTCAGAGTGGCCTCTGTTAATTGGTGGCTACTATAAAAGTGGAAGCAAATTAGAGGGCGTGCAGAAACGGGACCAACAGTTCTGTAATTCATTCGAGAGGCTGGAGGAAAGCTTTGAGAACAGAGGGGCTGCTACTCCACATCACAACAGCAGTTTAAGGCTGATAAATGACCTGCTGGTTCCTCCATGTGTGTCTCTGGGACTCTGTGGTTCTGCATCACGCCCCGTGCAGAGGCATGTGCTTTACAGCTGCAAGTCACAGATATAGGGGAACATTTTCTGCAGGGGAGGCTAATATCAACAGCAACATGAGCTTATGATTACCACCCAGAGACAGCAGATCCCAGCTCCTCTGTGGTTCAAACTTTTTAATTGGTAACCAGGAGGGCCATGATAACGGGGGATGTGTGAGATTAATAAAAGTGGACATTCAGGCTAAAAATAAGACTTAATTTAAGCTATGCAAGAAGATTAAATGTCATATTCTTGTTGCTTCAGATGCAGGTGAGAGCAAGCAGCAACCTGCAGGGCTGAAAACTGAAACCAACACTGAAGGTCCAAAGCTGCAGTTCCTCTGGTGTCCACTTGAGGCTGTCTCCAGCAGTGAGTCAGTCCCCATAGAGCCCCATGTTAAACTTCACAGCAGAAATAAACATGTTTACAGCCTGGTACAAAAAACAGTTTGGGTCTCTATAGCTCATTTCTCTCTTCATGACAACTGTACGGGGAGAATCTTTATACAGCTCACCTGTTTACATTATATTAAGGCTTAAAGTGATGCAGCATTAGGGGCGTGGCCTCTTTGAGTGACAGCTGGGAGCTGCTAGCTGTCTGCTAGGTGCCCCCTCAGCTAACTCAGTCACTGAACGTAACCTCTGGGCCGTGTTTGTGCTGTTGGAGCCTTTTGGAGATTTGTTCATGTAAATATCAGACAGATAATCTGTGTGTGCGCTTTATTGGACGAACAGACCATCCAACACGTCTCACACACTGTTCTTATACTTATTATTTTATGATATGTTAGCACTGATTAGCAGCTAGCTGTGTCTGTGCTCACCATACCTGTCTGTTAGCTCGTTCAGTGTTTGTCATACCTTCTACTTCCACCAGTATCTTTTACTTGAGTAAAGCATGTGTGTGCTCTCACCTCCTCTGGTCAGTCTGCAGGAGTGTTTACAACAAGGCTCCACTTGACATCACTCTGATTCTTAAGGAGCAGAAAAAACTCAGATTCCAGGAATTGCTGCTCTGCTCCCACGTCGAGTCTTTGTTTGTGTCTGCTGTGAAAGTTTGCGAACCGCTGATCTAAACAACGCTGGTTGTCAGGAGACATGAAAGGAGGGAGAATGGAGCGACGCCAAAGAGCAGCATGCAGCAGAGACGCTGAGCCTGCACAGTGTGATACCTCAGTTCTCCTGCAGCCTCGGCTGACGTAACCGTCTCCAGCGTGTGAGCCGTCTGTACCTCGTCTTACCTCGCCGTGTGCTCGCTGACCTGGTTTTCTGAAGCACAAATCACGCTGGGAGAGAATCTACAGCCTGTCTTTGCTCCGAGGCCGGGGAAGGAGACGAACCAGGAGAAGAGACGGTGCAGGCTCTGCGATTAGTTATTTATTGCGATCATATATTAAAAGCCTGCCTCTGTGTTTGGGTGTACAGACATTTTCTGCAAATTGTCAGACACAGGATAGTAATTAGAGCTTCCCCTGTAACAGAAAGATCACAGGTTTGAACCTTTACCACCTCATTTTCCTGCTAAATTGATGCATCCGCCAGGAATCCTCCCTTTATCTTTTCTGCTCACATTCTGTTGGTTAAGAAGACGAGACTTTATGCTCTAATTAGCAAAAATACGTAAAAATCCAGGCTGTAGTTCCCCGTCCTGCTGCACCGCCTGCCGGTGCCAGTAACGGTGATGTAATTAGGAAAGATGCATCACACTCCTGACCCTGCCTGTGCAGGTGTGTTGTGAGTATTTAGGAAAGAATTCACCAGCCTTTGTTTGTTTGTGTTTGGCCATGTGTGTGTGTGTGTGTGTGTGTGTGTGTGTGTGCGCGCGCGTGCACGCGTGCGTGCCTGGATGCATCCATGTGAAAGAAATAGTGTGAGATGTTCCTTGGCAGGCCGGTGGGGGGGCAGCCTGGAGGCATGCATGAGTAATGAGCTGAAGGTCCAGTCGACTGTCTCGGCTCCCCTCTTCCTCTGTAATCACCTCTGCTGTGCACGGCTCATCATTTGTGTCAGTGTGTGTTTGTGTGTTGTTCTGTGATGAACAACACTGATGTCACTGCAGAGGTCTAAGGCCTCCAGCTTTGCCAAGACTGCAGGAGTAAAATCAGACCTCTTCAGGTATATATATCATTTGGGTTGGAGGGCTTTTTGATCAGCACTTCAAGTTTCAAAACCACTTCACCACACTGTGTCCTACATTGTGTCTCCTCTCTGACAGATCAGACTTCCAATAAGCTTCAGGAGTCACGATCATCGCTCTGTCTGAACTTGTTTGTTGAGCACAGATACATTTTGTCTCAGGTACGCCGAGCGTCCTCACTTCTCTCAGGCGTGGAGAGTAAATACGCCCAGAAACTGAAAGTTTGAGGAAAGTCCCTGAACTACCTCCAGCCTGCTGGTTATTTTTGTGGTTATGTTTGGAAATTTTAACATATCAGTAAGAAAGGTCAAAGGTTACTGTGTGTCTCTCACTTCCCCTCTCTTTTCTTTCTTGCTCTATTTGTGGAACAGTTGGGAAGTTTGTCGTGTTGTGGTCAATTAAACGTCAATTCCTCGTATCGATACCAGCGACAGATCAGCATTAGGCCTGCTAACTGCCCTCCCATTGCTTCATTGGAAAGTCCCAACACGAAGTTTCTTTCAGCAGGAACACGTCGGCACAGAACTGAAAGTAAAACTTCCTGTGGCTGAAAGTTCCTGGATGAAGGTCAGCAAAGGTTTCTGGAACTCTTTTTATTTTACAGTCAAACCATCAGGTCCATCATGACAAGAGGACTCTTTCAGGTGACCTTGTGATCCACTAGTTCTCCCTTCTCCACACTTACTATTGTCCTGTGCTGTACCCATTGAGGCTCAAAAAGCCCCTTTGCCTTTTCTTTTAAACTCTCACTTCCTCATTGTGACATCACTGTTTTCTGTTTCTGCTGAACTCATCACCTCACATCGGATTCCCTGAAGAAATGAAAGTCTCCATGTGGGAATCTTTGTAGTACAGAGAAGCAGCTCCCCAAGAATTCACTGAAAAGTCGGAAAGTATGACGAAGAAATTGGCTGCTTAACTGATATTAAATTGAGAATAACATTCATGCATCCTCCTCTCTTCTTTACATGTCATTATCTTGTTAGCTACACTTAGCTAGTCATTGGAGAGTTAGCCATGTTTACTGTGAGTAAGAGAGAGAGCCTCTCTATGATGACACAGGGGTCTCGAGTCTCACGCAATGTCAACAGCATGATCAAAAAGGGCACAGGGAAATTGGACTATCCAGATCACTTTAATAAAAATAACCAATCAGTTATAACACAAACAAAGGAGACTGCTCATGAAATCAATCCAATCCAATCCACTTTATTTATATAGCACGATTTTAACAAACACAAGGTTTCCAAAGTGCTGCACAGCAAGATAAAAACACAATAAATAACACAACAGAAGCACAATAAAACGATGAAGGACACAATCGGACAAAAGTAATAAAATAAGATAAAATCATAAGATCAACACGCTACATGGTGTCAGAAGCCAGAGAAAAGAGGTGGGTTTTAAGAAGAGATTTAAAATGAGACAGTGACGAGGCCTGTCTGATGTGGAGGCAGTTCATTCCACAGTTTTGCAGCTGCAACAGCAAACGCTCGTTCACCTCTGAGCTTAAGCCGAGCTTTAGGGACTGTCAGGAGCAGCTGGTCAGCTGACCTGAGAGAGCGGCTGGGAGTGTGGGGGTGCAGCAGCTCCGAGAGGTAAGGTGGGGCAAGGCCATTCAAGGCTTTAAAAGCAAATAAAAGAATTGTAAAATGAATCCTAAAATGGACGGGCAGCCAGTGGAGTGAAGCTAAAATAGGTGAAATGTGCTCATACTTGCTTGTGCCAGTTAAAAGACGTGCAGCAGCATTTTGTACCAGTTGAAGACGAGCAATGGAGGACCCACTTACCCCCATATAGAGTGCATTGCAGTAATCCAGCCGAGTGGTCACAAAGGCGTGGATTACTGTCTCAAAGTGTTGTCTCTGAAGGGCTGGTTTAATTTTTGCCAGTTGCCTCAACTGGAAAAAGCTTGACTTCACCACAGCTTCAATCTGGCTGTCAAATTTAAGGTCTGTGTCCACTTTTACCCCCAAATTGTTCACAGTTGGCTTGTGATACTGTGCCAAAGAACCCAGATCAACCAGGGGGGTCACAGAAGTGCCACCAAAGACCATGACTTCTGTCTTTTTTTCATTAAAATTAGAAAGTTTAAAGACATCCAGGCTTTAATTGCTAATGCTAATAGTAGACCTGTTGACTTCAAGTGTTACAATTACGATTACCTCAGCCTTTATCATTACTCTGCTTCTCTCGCTAATTTATTTATTTATTTATTTATTTAGCCAATCTTCACCCTAGTCTACCACTATTATTGGCATTGTAACCATAAGTATGTGTCTGTTGTTGTTTATGTACCAAGGACATATGTTGTTGTGGTAACAAGAACATATGTTGTTGTTGCTCTCTTTGCCTGTCTCTATCCTGCATCTCCTTCTATCCCATTGTCGGCCCATCCAGTCGAGGCAGATGGCTGTTCAACATGAGTCTGGTTCTGCTTGAGGTTTCTGCCTGTTAAAAGGAAGTTTTTCTGCCAATGTGCCGAATTGCTAAGTGCTACTCATGGTGGATTCATGTTGGGCCTCTCTTTAAATAACATAACAAAGAGTCGGTCTAGACCTGCTCTTTCTGTAAAGTGTCTCGAGATAACCCTGGTTATGATTTGGCGCTATAGAAATAAATTTGATTGATTTGATTGATTGATTTAATGTCACGTAAACATTCTAGCAGTGGCTCAACACTGTAGGAGTCTGACTTTTTAAGGGGGACATAGATCTGACTGTCATCCGCATAGCAATGAAAAGAAATGCCATGTTTCCTGAGAATTGAACCAAGTGGGAGTAGATGGAGGGAAAATAAAAGAGGGCCAAACACAGAGCCCTGTGGTACCCCACATGAGAGGGGAGCAGTGGAGGACACAGAGTCATCAAGGCTGACACAGAAGGTTCGATGTGACAGGTAGGACCTGAACCATTCAAGTGCTGTGCCACTGATGCCCACCCACTGCTCCAAACGAGCAATCAGGATTTCATGGTGCACTGTATCAAAAGCTGCAGTCAGACCTAAAAGTACAAGGACAACACAGTGACCAGAGTCAGTAGCTAAGAAGATGTCATTAAAAACTCTTAAAAGTGCTGATTCGGTGCTGTGCAATGTTTTAAAACCGGATTGGAAAATCTCAAGAATATTTTGTTCATTTAAAAAGTCCATGAGCTGAGAGTAGACAATCTTTTCTGAGATTTTAGAAAGGAAAGGCAATTTAGAGATAGGCCTGAAATTTGCCAAAACAGTAGGATCCAGCCCAGGTTTTTTTAACAAAGGTTGCACAACGGCATGTTTAAAATGAACAGGAACCACTCCAGAGGACAGACTGCTATTAATAACTGTGAGAAAAGATGGTCCGACAGTCTGGAAAGCCTCCTTAAAAAGTCGGGGAGGGACGGTATCATCTGGAGAACCTGAGGGCTTCAAATGACCAACAATCTCCTGCACAAAGGGCAGGGTCACAGGCTCAAATGAGTCCAACCCAGCAGAACAGGGGACAGACACTGAAGGGTCAATGGCAGGAGGTGAAAATTAAGTTCTCTGGTAGAAGTGACTTTATCAATGAAGAAGTGAAGACATTTTTCACACACAGCCGGGGAGGCCTCAATTCCAACAGTCTGTGATACATTCAGAGCAGAGTTGATAACTTTAAACAACACACGAGGCGTGTGGCAGTTTAACAGGACAATATCAGAAAAATATTTTCTTTTAGCATCTTTCACAATGGATTGGTAATGACGCCAGTAATCCCTCAACATTTGAAAAGACGCTTGCAATTTGTCCTTTTTCCACTTTCGCTCAGCTCTTCGACAGTCCAGTCTGGCAGCACGGGTTGTTTCATTCAACCGGGGCTCCGCCTCCGATTTAGTTTTATACTGTCTGGTCTTTAATGGAGCCGCAATGTCTATGGCAGTTTGACAGGTGTCGAGAAACCATGAGGCAAGAGCCTCCGTATCCTCAGACTGACTAAGTTACTACCCCTTAATCCACATACCTTATTTTCTATGTCTGAAACACACTGTCAACATCGCTGCTTTCATTTTTATTGCATTGTGAGAAGGCTAGCTTAGCTTCCAGTCATTGTGGTAAGCTAGGCTAAAGACTACAGATATCAGTATTTCTGAAGACAGCAAATAAAAGAAAGGAACTAATACTCATACGGGGCTATGACGTCTTTTGCAACTCAATAAATAAATGTTTACAGATTGAACTGTACAGACACGTCCTCCTCTCAGACTCTACTGTTAGACTCGTTCTCAGTCACTTTAACAGAACAAAGGCTGCAAGCTCCAAATGCTAATGTACCTGCAGGAGAGCACACTGAATCTGCATTAGCACCACCAAGACCCCGCCTCACTATTTGTTGTGCTTGTGGATGAAAGAGTGAGGAGGGGAACCAGTTGAAGAAAAGAGGGGACACCCCAGGTCTTAATGCTCTCAGCAGACATCCAGAGAATGCAGGAGGAGAGTCATTAGCAACTCACAGCCTCTGTAGGAGCCGTTTCCTCCTGATGGCTCTCTATTCTTATTCAACACTGAGATAACTCTCTGGGGACGTGTTCACACTCAGCAGTTTAAATGCATCTTAGGAAATATTATGCAAAGCGGACGGTTGTTAATACAGGTGTGACTGTTCCCAGAATGCATCAGGAAGCTTTAGGATATGAGTAATCAAGGCTGACTGTCTGGTTATTCTGTTATATAGAGCAACGAGTGACATCTTCAATTGCTTTTTTTGTTTGGGTAAGAGTACAAAACCAAAGACTCTTCATTTTCTGTTGTAAACAACAAAGAAAGCATTGAATCCTCACGTTTAACAAGCTGGAACCAACTGACATTTCACATTTCTGCCTGATAAAAAAAACCCTAAAATGATTATTGATTGATAAATGATTATAAAAATAGTTTTTTTTAGATTTTAGAATTTAGATATTAAGATATAAGATTATTTTTTAACAGTAACACACAGGATCATATAATGCATATTAAATAGGTATGGATACTGTATGTAATGTTAAAGTCACAGTATCCCTCGTCGATGCAAAAAGATAAAACTTTAATGATCCCAGAGGAAATATAAAAAATTATAGGATCTGTGAAGATGAAATATAGAACAACTGGGAGCATTGCAGAGAGGGAAATATATACATTAAGAAACTGTGATACATTTAATAGCCTACAGTTTTACAATGATTATAAGGGAAATAAAAACACTTTCTGGGTGTGTATAAACATTTTACAATGTTTTATAAAGACTCACAGGACGTTAATGGAGAATAAAATAAGTCCATCATTTAGTTATTTGTCATTTTTGTCATCACACATTTTAAATTCTTTGTTTTAATCAACACACCGCTGCAAAACGTCACGCGACGTCACGCGCTGGACTCGATGTCACCCGGAAGAGAGTCGGTGTCGGTGCGTGTGTGATGTTTGTTTACATTTCCTGCAGCCGTTAAAAATGAATCCTCCAATGATCAACTCGAACAACTTCGTTTCCACGACCAGAAGTAAGAATCCTTTAACCAGCCGACATGTTTGTTTGTAGTTTATCAGACAGCAGAGCGTCAGAATCAGGTCTGCTATCAGGAAGCTAGCTCAGCTAGCTGTTAGCGGCTAACTCTGCTCTGCTCATTCTCACAGGGAGCAGGGAGGTTATAATGGGTTTAGCCATTTGTTGCTTTTTGTTGGGCTTCCACAAGACACACCTAGGCCTCTTAATGACGGGACAGTGTTATCAGGCTGATGTTATTCTAGCCCTCAACTTTTCACCTGCTAGTTAGCTGACTTGTGACAGCCATTGTTAGCTAACAGCTATTTGGCAGAGTAGTAAGCAGGAGTAATGTGCAGCTGGCTATTAATTGAAGTTCATGAACGTCTGTATAGAAGATTAAGACAATCCACGTCTGTAATTCTATTGAAGCCAGTTAAACAGTTTAGATTCTAACTGCTGCAAGGCACAGGCATAGTGAGGTCGGGGTCATTTTGACAATATAGCCTGCAGGTTAATATGTATACCGTTCTTCACATGAGCTGATTTTGCTGATTATTTCCCTTTTGTTGGAACCTGTTTTACTTGCTTAGGTGCAAATTAAAGTGATAACGGGCAGTGTGGGGAACGTAAATCGTCCACGAAATGTTCCAGAGTTAGGCCATGCAAAAAAAGGACTCAAATAACTGTTAAAGAGCTGTCCTTTTAATTGATTACATTTTGTATTAAGCCTCATATTATGTCAAAAATATCTTCATAGGAAAAGAGGGTCATTAGTTTTGCACGTATCCATTCAATGACGTTAGTCAGGAAAACATGTATGAACTTTACAGACCACAAACATGAACCGTACTGAGCTGTGTCTCTCTTTGTTCAGGGAAACGAGAAGCTGAGCGCTCAGTGAACTGGACGGTGGAGGAGACTCAGGTGCTGCTGTGCGCCTGGAGCGACGAGCGCGTGCAGAAGAGTTTGGCAGAAAACCTTCGAAACCGTCACGTCTTCAAACACCTCTCAGCCCGCATGAGTGAAATGGGATTCTCTCGGAGTCCGCACCAGTGCCGGCTCAGGGTCAAAACTCTGAAGGCGAACTATGTGAGAGCCAAACTGCAGAGGAGCGTGGACAGCTCGCAGCCCTGCTCTTTCAAATACTTTGCAGAGATGGATGCGGTGTTAGGCCGCAGGTCAGCTGGAGGAGAGGGAGGGACGTATTTTGTGTCACCAGAACGGATGACAGAGCGTCAGCCCGACTCCATCGAGAGGACAGGAAGTATCCCCCCAGATTTAAATTCCAATACAGAGATCAGCGGACCACATTTTGGGTCTCTGGGGAGGACAGGAAGACAACATTTGAGCTCTTTAGAGGAGCCAGGAGGCCGACAGTCCTGGCAGCTCGACTCTGAAGTCAAGGTGGAGGACGCAGAAGTTTCAACAGATGAGTTTGAGTTCAGTAATCCAGCATTCCCACAGCATCCGAGAGACAGACATGAAGGTTACCTGGAATCATCCATCCACCATGAAATGAATGGTATGTGCTGTGATTATTATATCACTAGATGCTAAATGTAACACAAATGTAAACGAAGCTTTTAAAGCTGGATTTTGACATTTCCAGCAGCTTAGACGGGTGGGACTCTTTAGTTTCTTCAGTTACAACAAAACATAAAATATAGAAAGAAACACTTTTGGTTAATTTAAGAAGTTACAGAGGACGATGTGTGTCACCGTCTCTGAATATTGTTAGCAAACTGTTCCATGATGCTCTCACAGAAAGAGGAAGTCCTCCTCACTGGCAGTTTTACAATCTCCTCTTGCAACAGACTGAGTGTGTCAACAGTTGTTTACTGCTTGGTAAAATCACTAAGGGGAGGAGCCAAGTCATGCAGAACGTTTATAAAGACAAGCATCTTTAAATTTAGACCCCAGCTCATGTCAGTATTGCGTCTGTCACAGTAACAACGGTTCTGGCTTCCTGTCAGTCATCTTTCAGCGCCTGATGTTCTGACAGTACGGCTTCAGTGCTGAACGAGAGGCTAATTCTTTCAGCTGTCAGTAATGATCTCTTACCTGTTTCATGTTCTGTGTCACAGGTGCACTAGTGGAAAACAGTTTGAGCACTCCTTCCCCTCATGTAGTACCACCACCTCCACCTCCTCCTCCTTTTATCCAATCCTCTACCCCGCCTCTCCCTGCACCCCCAGATCCACGGCCCAACACCGTCCCCACCTCTGACCGCCATCACCCAGAGTCCGCCTGCCTGGAACCCGTCCTCAGGCACCTGTCTGAGTGTTTCCAGGGTCTGGTGTCTGAGACGCGGGGCCTCCTGGTGCAGCTGGAGTCACAGCGGCAGGAGCAGGCCCGCTGGCATCAGGAGCTCCTCGCCCAGTGGCTGCAGAGGGAGGAGAGGCGGCAGAGGGAGACAGCCGAGAGGGAGGAGAGGAGGGAGAGGGCTCGCATGGAGCACGAGATCAGAGTCCTGGAGCTCCTCACCAGTCTGTCCAAAAGAAACGGGTGTAAATGTGACGAAGAGGCACCGAGTGGTCGGAATCAAACCAGGGACAAAGATTAGGACGCACTCGCACCACGGATCTTTACAGCGGCTAACCCAAAGTGTGGAAGCTCAGGTGGAACTCAATAAGAGCACTGGTAATGCAAACAGACCCGTTCAGGGCTGCTGATTTGGATTGAATGGAACCAAATACAGAAAGAATGTCAGAATATTAAAAGGTGACGTTTATGAAGAAGAAGTGTGAAAGAGAATTTGTTGTCTCTGTCATCACGTCTCAGGCCTCAGATGGATTTCCAGATTTAACAGAATGTTTGTGCACTTTTATATAAATTAAAATAATATTAACACATTTTTCAACCTTCTGTTGTCTTTTTTAGCTGCGGTGTGTTTGCCAACAGGTTAGCCTTTGGCTACAAACTGACAAATCTTCATGTGTGCTGATAGCTGAAGAAATGAACACGTTGCTAAAGTCTCAAAGTGACGACTTCAACACTTCTGTTGAAGTATCACTGCAGCTGATCTTTCCCTGAGAGAACACTGATGTCTCTGCTGTCTTAGCTGTTAGCCAGATTCTGCATCACCACATGGAGTGTAAATGTTTGTGACCTTTACTGATTTCACTCTCACACGCCTTCAAGCTAAACAAGCTGTTTAATCATCTTACGTTCCTTTAAGGTCTTAACACTTAAACAGAAATATTTGAATATGTTTAAATTATTTTGGAACCTTTCATTTAATTATTTGATTTCCCAGCTTCAGGCAAAATATCTCTGTAGAGCTACACAAACGTCTGTGCTCGGTGTTGAAGCTGTGTGAGGAATTTAGCACAAACACGAAGTCTGTTTATTTGTTTCACCACGGGAACATTACAGATCCAGGATATCGCTTGCATAACAGACCTTCAGCACAGTTCAGCTCTCAGGCTGTTTCTCCAGAACAGTAAACTTCTGATGACTTCAGTCACGCAGCGCTAATGAAGCTAATGAAGCTGCATAGTAGCATGACGGCTCTGATTTCAGATGTATGTACACTGTTGAAGCTCCAAACCTCAGCTAGATGAACTCCAACGATTCAGCTGCTTTTCATACAAACATGCAAAGATACAAAAGACTAAAAATAAACATCAAGAAAACACGGAAATGTTGGAAATCAATAAATAAATATGAAATGCAAATAATGAAATAAACACTGATTTTCCCTCCTGCATTACTCTGATTTACACAGACAGGTATCCTGCTTATTAAAGCTCCAGGCTGAAGCTGCCCCGTGCTGATCGTTACCTGAGCAGGTAACAGGCCGGCGGTCACCTGAGCAGGCTGATGCCCTGGAGCTGCAGAGCGTGAACGAGCCTCTCTTGCAGAGCTTTGTAAAGCAGACACACTCTGTGCTCCACGCTGGTCAGGCTGGTGTTGGTTATTCAGACGTGTGTAAACAGACATCCTTAGAGGATGCAGCTGCTTACATTGGATATTTAACTCGTCCCCACAAACTAAATTGATCCTATATCTAGTATTGTGCATGTATCCAAAGCCTGACAAGTGATTGTTTGATTAATTAGAGTTTTAAGTGTTATCTCCAGAACAGGCTTACAAGCCAGCAGGATTAAACAGAAAGAGACACCGAACCAAAGAAGAGACATGAATGTGAAAAGATATGAAACGGACAGACCGGCCTCCTGTTTGTAACCTGCTGCAAACAACAATAGGTATCTGTGTAGATATCTTATGTTTTTGAGCTTGTTTGCTCTGCAGATGGAAACATGAACAACATGAACCCTTCTCTCTTCTCCATGTTCTCTTTGCTCCAGCATGTCCGTGACCCAGCATTCATCTACCTGCACGTTACTCTACACAAACGTTGGGACTCCTTCTGTACTTTCACTGGTTTTGAAGAATTTCCATTTTTTGTTGTTGCACTTCTTGAAAATCAAAGTGGAATTCCCCAAAAGTTTCTCTTTAACGCTCACCTGGTTTAATGTCAGGTGTCAGGTGTCAGGTGTGTTCGTGTCCCCTGATGTCCGACATGCTGACGGACACACTGATCTGTGCGGTCAAACTCTGCGCGGTCATTTAAGTGAGAGAAAAGCTGGATTAGTGCATATACGTAAATCTGCAGTAATTCCACATTACGTAATGACTGCATGTTGATGAGATTTGGGATGATTTGCTGTTATTTCACCGTGACTCGTTACTCTGCAGGGAAACCCGGAGAAAGCCAGCTGAGCACAACGGACGTCCAGCATGTTCTCTGATGTTTCCTTATGTCAGAGTGTGATGTGAAGAAGATTTTATTATTCATCTTTTAAAGCTTTTGCGTTGGAGCAACATATTTTCTGCAGAAATTAAAGACGAAAAGAAGAATTTACAGTATTTTCTCTTTCTGTCCGTTTGGCACGTTCAGGGCCCATCAGTCAAATGATCATAAATATGCAACGTTACCCATTTGATGACTTTCGCACGTGCAACAATCATAACCAAACTCCATGTCTGTGTTATTGATCCAATGCCACAGATCACCACCCTCAGGTTGACTTTGTCACCTGATTTCAACAGCACACATAAACGATGAGCTGGGGACGGCAGCCAGAAGTGATGCTGAGAGGAAAAGAGACACGTGTCCCCTGAAGAAGATTTGATATAAAGTCTGGTTTAAGAAGAACCGGCAGAAACTACTGATGTTCCTGTTACCTGAAGCATAATTAACACGTGTGAAGACATTAGCATTTAGCTTGCAACAACTGGGCAACAAGCTGACAGAGCTGCGAGCATGGCTGCAATCCCTGAACCCGATACCTGACCCACATTTAGACGTGTTTTTGTGCTTCTGGTGAAACCTGCAGCAGCCACAGCAGACATCAAGATAACCCACATCTGATATCTAATATATTTGTATTATTCTGTCACTACCTGAGTACAGGGAGGCCTGTCTCCTCCCACAGACAGAGATCACGAACACAGAGGCCTACAGTTCATCATTACAGAAACGAACCTGAATTCTGAGAAAGAAAGAAAAGTCATGCTGCCTCACGTTTCCCTGTAAATTAGGTGCTTTTCATCTGGGATTCCCTCAGCCCAAACAAAGCTAACACAGAATGTAGAATTGAAACAAATAAGAGGAAGAAAATGACTGACGGAAAAAACGTCAGAGAGATAGAGAGAGAGAGAGAAAGAGAGAGAAAGAGAGAGACATGAGAGAGAGAGAGAGAGAGATTATAGACGGAGAAAGAGAAATGAAACTGAAATCTAGAGGAGAGGGGGAGGATGAGAGAGAGGACGGAGAGGGGAGGGGAGATGGGGGTGTGGTGGTGGTGAGGCCTGTGCTCTGATTGGCTGCTGCCTCTCCCTCACAGTAAAGTCTTGAGGCTGCGCGCGGCTCGGAGCTCATACACACCGGAGAGGAGACAGAGGAGGACACACACACAGCCGGAGCTTTCATTCATTTACTTCTTCTTCTTCTTCGGCGCTGAAACCGAGAAAGCCCGTTTGACCTCCTCACATTAGCAGCTGAATGATGCTGCAGTGAGGGACCGGAGCCGGGGAGGGACAACTGCTTTCACCGCTTTTCTTCTCATGTAAACGCAGAAAGTGTCCGCTGCAGAGAGGCTGTTTGGCACATTTTGGGAGAGGATACGAGGGGGATTCACACGGATTACTGCTTGTTGAGGTGAGCTAAGAGGATTGAATGTGGGAATATTTTGGGTTGAAGGATTGGCTGAATATTCTGATGTTTGTGCGCCGCGGAGAGCCGGCTGGTTGTCCAAAATGCGCGCAGGTGGTGGAAAGAGCGCACTTTGTTTGCTTCCAAAGAGGATCAGGAGCGTGACTGAATTCTCTGCGTCTCTTTTCCACCTTTAAGGCAAATATAAACATCACACTTTGAGTTTCTGGTGCTTACATGTACCTGTACCTCGGTCTGGATGCTTTCTGTGCGCCTCTCCTGACTTCATCCAAATCTGTATCCTCCAGCATCCGAACTAACAAATTGTCTTATTCTACTAACCAACTGTTTCTGTCACCCCGTGTTCCCTGTTTGACTCCTAAATTGTTCCCCATTAATGAGATTTTTAAAATCAGTGTCAATAGCGGACTATTTTTAACCCCCCTACCTTCTGGCTAAGAGGATTCCCCCCCCCCGCTCTCCAGTAAGACAGTGAGGATCAGTGAGTTAATCCCACCTCTCTCCTGTGAACCTGTCCGTGTCCTCTCTCTGCTCTGACTCTGTTTCATGTGCTCACATGTGAGATCGGCTCATTGGTGATTGTGAGGGAGTGAGGGACTCCTGCGGAAACACCTGTGAGCTGTTGTTGTTGTGGAATATGGGATTGTGCGCGTGGTGGGCTTTGATTGTAGAAACGCAGACTAATAGAGACTTTGGGGACCTGGGACGTTTCCTGTTGTCATTTAAGGAATCTTTAAAGGCCTGACATTTGCTGCAGTGAAAGGTGTAAAAAGCTTGGATGTGTTCTTATGTTTAAAGAGCTGCAACGATTAATCACTCACGAGTAAATAAATCGTATTTTGACAGTTGATGGATCGTTGAGGTGATTCTCAGAGCTGAATGTCAGATACGTGTTTGTTTCGGCTTCTCAGATGTGAAGTTTTGCTGCTTTGCGTGATAAAGCAAAAGATCGATCAGTTAAAGCTTCGAATAATCTGCAGATTGATCAATAACAGAATAAAAACAATCAATAGCTGCAGCCCTGTGTCTGTGGCTCCGGTGTGGATTGCTGGGTGTTTGTGGAGGCTCTGACAGAACCTGGTCTCTGTCATGTCACATGACTGACAGGTGAAGTTTGCTTAGTTGTAATAAAATGTAAGACACTCAGATGTGTGTGTGTGTGTGTGTGTGTGTGTGTGTGTGTGTGTGTGTGTGTGTGCTGCAGCGTCGCCCTGTGCTCGATGTTTCAGAGTCCGAGGGGGGGTCATGTGTCCGTCATGGACTGATGACAGCAGGTGACACACTCCTTCATGGAAGCTTGTTCCCGCTCAGTGCAGCAGCTGCTGTTCCAGCAGTCCTCAGAGGTGTGAGCGTGAGCTGTGAGTGTCCGTGCTTTATATACAAACCTGTTAATAATGTCGATATCATCTGATCAACAAGGCCACTGCTGACCCCCCAGCTCTGCTGCTTAACGTTAACGTTGTTCCTCTGAGCTCGTCGTCCATCAGAGCTGCACACAAAGGCTGGAGGGAAAGATGTGACGTTTTAGCAGTTGCACTTGTTGCGGCCCCCAAACACAGGTGTGTTTACCTCTTCAGCCTTTAGTAACTGAGTACTTCTGACCTCACACCAGCCGCCTGTCTTATCCACTCCTGCTCTGTGTCCTCCTGTGCTGCCTCTCAGATATCTCTCACCCTCATTTCCTGCAGACACGGATGAGTGAGATTCCTCATGCCGTTCACTGTTTACACAGCAGAGGGGGGGCTGTTGATTTACTGCCCTCCCCTCTCTAGCTGCATCAACACCCCCCTCCCCCATACAGCCTCTGTCTCCCATCCCAGTAAAGCAAAACAAAACATCTTTTACCTTTTTAGAGCTGCTCCGACCTGAGAGCTGCTCCGACCTGAGAGCTGCTCAGCAGATAATTGTGTGTGTGTGCTGCTAACTGTGTGTGTGCATCTTGTGCACCACAGGAGTGTCTTTCTGTGTGTCTGATGGGTCTCATCACAAGCAGCCATTAACACAGGGGGCAGCACAGGAAGAGCCCCCGTGTATTTTTAGGAGGCGGGAGACCAGGCGAGGCTCCCTCGTTGTCAGCCCCACCCCTGCATTTGGAGACAGAATCACCTGAAAGCTCGTCTCTCTGCAGCCTGGAGGGAGTTTCACGTAAACGCTGGTTTTTACTCCTAATATGACATTTGCCTGAGGAGGTTTGGTGCTTTTAAAGCTGCTGCTCTGCTCTCTCTCTTAACGTCCCCACCGGGCAGGAAAGGGAAATATTTTGACATTTCTGTAACCTTTCCGTCACTGCGGGCCTCAAACTAAAGCATCCTTTTTCCTCTTCTCTTCCGACTCATATTTGACCTCTAAATGCAACAGAACATGTTCAATTTAAAGTCTTTCAGCGAGACGTGTTTAATAACCCGGCTGTAAATACTAGGAAGAAGATAAGGAGTCCCAGCCCCTCCAGACGTCCACGAGACATCTGTGACTCAGCTCTTCAGCCAGGCAAGCGTCTGAGAGACTCACAGCCGTGTGATAATCTGCAGACGAGAGAGACGAGTGGAAATATAGAGTTTGATATTCAAAGAACATCATGATTTTGATACACGGATAGAAGATCATTTAATTTTTCAAATTGATTATTAAGTTTTCAAAATCTCACAGGTTACATCCTGAAACAGAAACCAACAGAAATGTGAATTTTCTGTTTTAAAATCCAGTTTAAGTCCAAACCAAACTTCTGTTTACACGCTGAGGCAGATGGCCACACACACACACACACACACACACACACACACACACACACACACACACTCACACGCGCACACACACACTCACACTCACACTCACACTCACACTCACACACACACACACACACACACACACACACACACACACACTCACACGCGCACACACACACTCACACTCACACTCACTCACACACACACACACACACACACACACACTCACACGCGCACACACACACTCACACTCACACTCACACTCACACACACACACACACACACACACACACGACCAGCAAAGCTATAATTAAAACACCGCCCCCCCCCCCGTGTCGAGGCGAGCTGTGGCATGTGCGTTGTTTACCTTCAGCTGCCACTCAGCCAGCGGCCGCGCTAAACCAACAGCTACGTGCTAACAGTTTGCTTTAGCCAGACCCAGGACTTCACATGTGCCACCCCCCCCCCCCCCCCCCCCAAACCTTTACCCCCGCTACAACCACTGCACATGACACCTGGAAGCCAAATGTAAATCAGAGTCTCGATTGTGGAGCAGCTGCTGTGTGAGGAGCAGAGCACGGTTAGCTCCAGAGCACAGACGGAGAGATGGTGTCCTCTTAATGCTCTAAACAAACTAATGTGTGTTTTCTAGCAGGAGAGGAAGGTGTCCAAACATGAGCCAAATCTTTGGTCAAAAGAAAGTAAGCTTTCTTTATGGTTTGAAAAACGAGCAGGACAAACAAGAGCGTCAATCAAACACCTCTGAGTACAAACATGACTTCAGACGATGTCACAAGATCTGTTCTGCTAGAGGAGAAGATCTCACGCTCTCCTCGTCCTCTTCTTGTATCAGAGACTCTGCTTTCTTCTTCAAAGAAGCCCACCTGATTATTCTAAAGTGTTCGTCTTCTCAAAGACGTCAGAGACAACTTTTATAAAACCTGTAAAGCCAGTCCAACTTAACAGCCTGAAAAACATGCTGAGATAAAATGCAGAATAAAACATTCAACTCAAGTTTGAACCAGTTCTTCCTTTTCCCGTTTGAAATCCGTGAACCGCACACAGTCAGGCACGACACCTGTCTGTTGGATCGATGCGTCCCATTCTGCAGCTAGTTCTTATTCTTGTACATAGTTGATCAATGTATCGTCATCTTTTCTTTAGTCGACCAAACGCAGGCATTAGAACGTGTCCACTGGGATTTCTCGGTGGTGACGTCCTCTGCCAGTTGCTTCTTTTGGGATTTAGAGAATGATGCTTTTTAGGAAGACAAAAGCTGTAAATCATCAGCAAATTAAATGTAAAACTAAAACAGCAAAACATCCAACTGAAACAACCCCCCCTTTGTGGGAGCAGAGCCCGCGGGAGCAGGGAGCAGGTGCTGCTGTGTGTGAGCTCCTCATCTGAACCTCAGAGTTGTGTCCGAGCCGCTCTGTGGACTGAAGACGTCTGTGTCGGAGTCAGACGGTGAAACGAAACGAGTCTGCTGCAGCTCGGCTCAGAAAGAGCAGAAAAGTTGGTCTGACAGGAGTAAACAAGATCAAAACATTTGACTTCATCGTGTTTCCCTCCGTCACACTCGTGATCTCCGCTGTGTTGGAGGACACATGGTGCAGCAGATGCTCTGACTCCTCACACTCGCCTTTCTCATGGAGATGTGCATGTTTGTCTGGCTCTATAATAGCGATGGTGTGTGTGTGTGTGTGCGTGTGCGTGTGTGCGCGCGTGCGTGTGTGTGATCCTGTAGAAGCAAACAGAAAGTGTCTCTTGGTCCTAAAGGTCGAGCCTCAGACGCTGCTCGTGTGTTCATCTGTCCGCTCTCTCTGTTTCACTCGTTTCCTCTGCAGACCAGCGTAACGTTCCCGCTCATGAAAGCTAAATATATTCTGTCTGCTGGCTCGGCAGGTGGCCACGGGGCAGCGTTTTGTAATGAAGATGGTGGTGTGGAGGGATGTGATGGTGTGTGGGGGCGGGGTAGTTTCACCCTCGGTCGACCCCCCTCCTCCCCTCCCCCTCGGTGTGAAAAGGCGGTTTTGTGATTCCTCTGCCGTAAGTCTGCCTGGCATGGGATGGAGCCAGAGCGCCGGGGTCAGAGGTCAGGAGGCCGCTGGGAGAGGAGAGTGTGTGAAACATGTTGTTGTGTCTCTGTGAGGACCAGTGGGGACTTATGATGCTCCTCGGTTCCTTTCAGAGGGTTACAGGCAGTGAGGTCCTGACAGAGCTGTTGATAATGCTGCAGGACTAGTTTGTCACGTTACTATGGCGATGTTTTGATGAATGTTAGCATGACCATGTGTTGTTGTACGTAACATCCTGACCTGCTGTGCCTCTCTGACAGCCGGCAGCACAGGAAACAACGTGATCACAGTTTGTAGCAGGGTCCAACATGTGTCCTGACATCCTGCAGGGCTGCAGCGTCTCGTCTCGTATACCTGCGTGTTCCAGCACATGAACAGAACCTTCTTTATCTGTAGTTCAACACCAGCTCTTTGTGAGTCACAAGAAACGTTATGTATCTGCCCGATACTCAACGTATGTCGAGTAGTTGTTTCGTCCATACAAGTCGAAAATGTTGAAACTCCCAGAGGCCGAAGTGACGTCTTTAAAGTCCTTCTTTTATACGACCAAAGATTTCTCCTTCAGTGTCGCACAGAGGGAAGCAGGAGATCCTCAGTCAGAAGCTCCAACATGGAGTTTTTGACATTTGACATTAATTTTGTAGCGATAATCAATTTGCAGCATTTAAAGGTCCCTGCTTATCTGATGATGCACGCTGTCTGCACTTATCATGTGGTTTGGTTTTTTGATGATTAATGGTTCGATTCCCAGTCTAAGCTGAACTCAGCCTCTGTCTGCTCCAGTGTCTTTAACTGTGATACACACGAGTCATGAACCTCCTGCGGCTCAACCACAGTTTGTTTTTGTGAGGAGGAGGAGGAGGAGGAGGAGGAGGAGCCCTCGCCTCGTTTGTGTCTGACAGTAATTTGCGATGCGTTTGTCGTCCTGCATCAGCGTCTGCGGTCAAACGTCTCTGACTGTCTGTGTTTGTCCTCCGTGTCTCTGTAGGACATCATGCCTCAGACTCCACCCTTCAGCGGGCAGCTGAACACCAGCAGCTACAACAAGAACCTGTACCAGAGCAAGGAGGAGGGCTTCCCAGGCCTCTATTACCATGACCACAACCTGGTGTCCGGGTCCCTGGAGGCCCTCATCCACCACCTGGTCCCCACTGTGGACTATTACCCAGATGTGAGTGTTTCTTTCACACGTTCATCAAAGTAAGAAGTCTGTTTTCTGCTCTGATGCTTTGAGACCTTTAAAGTGCTGCTTTGTCTTCTTTCCTTGAACATCAGGGATCCAAAGTTTTAATGTATTCATGTAATATCTTTCATGTTGTTTAAGGTGTTCTTTCTCCTTCTGACTTTTGGTTTCCTGTGCTCTCTCTCCACAGAGGACGTACATCTTCACCTTCCTGCTCAGCTCTCGTCTCTTCATCCACCCGTATGAGCTCATGTCCAAGGTGTGTCACCTGTGCATGGAGCAACAGCGACTGGGCGATCCACAGGCAGACAAGGTTCGCACAACAAACCACCTCTTAGCTTTATCAGAAACTAGATCTATAGCTTCACCCTGTACTCATGTGTTTGTCCTCCCTCTTCAGATGCGAGTGAGGAAGATCACTCCAAAGATCCTGCAGCTGCTGGCGGAGTGGACGGAGACGTTCCCGTACGACTTCAGGGACGAGAGGATGATGAGGAGCCTGAAGGAGCTCACGCACCGGCTGGCCACCGGAGACGAGGTCGGTCCTCCCTCTCTGTGTAACTTTCCACACAGTGAATAATGTGATGAGCAGTGTGATGAGCAGTGTGATGAGCAGTGTGATGAGCAGTGTGATGAGCAGTGTGTTAGCAGGTAATGTGTTTCGTTAAGGTGTTAGCACAGAGTGCACATGCAGCAGAGCTGTAGGCACATCAGATATTTGCTGATAGCACTGGGGGGAGGTGTTGGGGGGGGGGGGGGGGGTGTATCTCTGGACACAAAGCCGTGTTTGAGGCTGGCTGCGCTGACAGAAAAGCTCTTTTGTTCACAGGCTAGGTGGCTTTCAGTCGCCATCCTGGGCCACGTTTGAATTGTTGCTGAATGTCGGCTCGGAGCGTCAGGCCGCTCGGCTCTTTGGATCAGTTCAGTGGTTTTGTCCCGTAGCCTCTGTTATCTTTTGACACGCAAAGACTCGTGTTAGCATTTCCTCTAATGGAGTTACGAGCAGAAGATTAGGCAACAATAAGATGGGGACTGTGTGAGCACCTCATGGAAGAGGTAAATCAGCATGTTGGCTCAGGTTTTATGTTTGGGTTTGCAGAGGATAGAGCATATTTGTTAGATTGACATCACTCATGCAGCTAGAGCTGCATTAGCTTACCTTAGCATTAAAACTGGAAGCTGGAAGACGTCTCAAGTTGTCCTAACTCTGAAGCTCCCTAATTTATCTCGTCTCATCTTTTCCGTTTAACCTGTGTCGTTTTTTGGCCTTAGAAGTTATGAGCAGTTTGTTACTTGGCAAATGGCAGGCTAGCTGTTTACCTGTGCTAAGCTAAGCTAATCACCTCCTGACGCTGTACTAAACTCACAGGTATTGGATGGTATCTGTGAGACGAATCAGTTTCTCGGGTAACGTTCCCACTTCTCGGTCTGGACAGATAACAAAGGCAGTCATGATGAATCCGGTTCTTTCAGAGCCCGACCGGATGATGCACATGTGCTGTGGTGCTGTTCTCTGATTGGACATGAGTTGTGTGTTTAAGGTAAGTGTGAGTGTGTGTGTGTGTGTGTGTGTGTGTGTGTGTGTGTGTGTGTGTGTGTGTGTTGGTAGCACACACACATCCATCTGTCCTGGTAGAAGACATCCCTCCGTCATCGCTCAATAGAAGAAAAACACACCCACCCTTCCACCCATCCATCCTCTGTCTCTGTGTTTGTCAGGTTTCTCAGGACGCATCAATATTACAAGCATGAGTATTGATCCGGATTCAATCGACAAATCAATACGTGTCTCACATGACACTCTGACATGTTAACAGAAAGCACGTCGTGGCTGACCTCCAGGAACGAAACGCTCTCACAGACGGCTTCGATTTCACAGATTGATCAGACTGGAAACAAAATCTACCACCGAACATAAAATCAAACTTTTGGTAGAGACGAACCAAACGTTGTGTTTGGTCCATTAAGATCCCACTTCTGTCTGAGACCTTGTTTCTGCTGCCCTCTGATTGACCCTCAGAGAGCAGCGAGATAAAGCAGCTCTTCAGGAGGAAATAAGACTTCTGAATATATCAACAGTGTTTACAAAGCAACCTTTGAACCGCCCTGCAGATGATGTCACATCAGCCCAGAGGCAGCTGCACTCATGATAAGCGCAGCGTGACCAAGAAAAATAAGTGTTTATTAGAAAGTCTTTGGCGCCTCTGGTGAACAGATTGGCACGTGCACGTCTGATCATATAAATCCATAGATAATAACCCGTGATGATGAAGTCCATACGGGCGGTGCAAACACCATGAGGCTGCTCGGGTCTGAAGTCTTCTCACAGAGTCTGCTTTAAAAACAAAACACGAACGTCCATAAATACGAGTTTTTTAAATCAGATGCAGATCCTTCAGAGCGTCGACCGCAGCGCTCTGGGAAACGGTTCGAGTCCAGAATAGATGCCCCGAACATCTGCCCAAAGTCGGGTCCAGACCACATTCAAACGGTCCAGGACCTTGATCTGTGCAGCAGACTGTCATTATGGATGTGGTCGGATATATAAGGAAGCAGCAGCCGAGAAGAGGCGCTGTGATCTGGACCTGACCTCGTTTGGTGGTTCAGAGTTCCTGCTCCCCTCAAAATGTGCACTTTTGCTTTATTCTGCAGTGAGGTTGATTTAAGAGATCCCACATTATATAACCGGTCTGGATGTCGGTTTACTTGATTTAAGACAGACCTTCGGACAAACCTTACTCTCTTTAATCCAAATGGAGGCTCATTATCTTCTTCTGAAAATATGAAACTAATATGATTCTGAAAACTAGCAAATTGATTCTAAAAGCGAGTTCATCTTACGCCACATTTCCACCAAAAGTACCTGTGCCTTTAAGTTCCTGGGACCGGTCAAATCTGTCCCTGCTCGGCCAGCCTCCTCGATACAAGTCAGAAAGTTCTGCGACGCAAGGCTGAACTTCAGAGTCCCTGTACTCTGTGAAAGCGCTGCCCCTCTGCAGGGACATGCGGGCGTTACAGTGGCTCTGACACGGAGAGAAGCATGGAGAAATATATGGCAGAAAAATAAAGGGCAGTAAACAAGTGGGGATAAAATAAGTCTCCTGGACTTTGTTGAGGCCCCGGTCCCTGCAGTGGAAACACACCTGTACCTCTTTAAGTCCCTGAGGAAGCTCCTGCGGTGGACGCTTTATTCAGCAGGCTGAGATGTATTTCTGTCTCATCGTGACTTGGCATCATGGACGTGTTTAGATAAATAATCCTACGCAGTGTCCCTGTTTACTCTCTGTTCATTAGCTCTGCTCGGCTAACCGGCTAAAAACAGCCGGCCTTTGCTGTGGGTCAGGTGTCGCTCCACAGGAAGTGACACCACTCAGCCAAGAAAAACAGGACCTCCAGTGATACGATGGCACGAATGAAACAGGCGATCAGTCGTGGTGACTCGTGCCGAGCGGCCGTCTGCCACCTCAGGACCACTGCCAGGTGGACAGCGTGCCCCCTGCTCGGCCCCCTCACACAGGTTCTGATGAGTCCCTGTGTTTGAATGCCAGGCGTGCTGTCATCCCCGAGATCTGAGGCTATTTTTATCCCGTCCTGTGTTTGTAGTGGGGACAGAAGCTCCGGCAGATGGCCGACTTTGAAGTGGCAACTGGAGCGATTTTCACTGGTGGCGTTTCTCTGTGTCGTCCCACTGTGCGGGCCGAGTGTTTACAGTGATGCTAGTACGTTTGTATGAAGGTGATTCATGCTGGGCTGCAGGTGATGATCATATTCAACCTGTTTTAATCTCACGTTGTAGCTGAGGTTACTTTAAACTTTAAAGACTCCACCTTCTTTTTCAAACATCATCTTTCATTGTCCTCTTGTAATCACTCCCCACAGCGCCACAGGTGATTGGCTGACATGCCGATGTGTCTTGGTGCACCATCACACCTATCACGGCCACATCACTGACGGACAGATTCATCAGTCACAGAGGGTTCTGGCCTGTTTCCAGCTGACTGATGACAGTCTGCTCATCTTTCCAGAGTCTCAGCCTTGATGGCTGTCTGGGCTCCACATCCATCATGAGGCTCAGTGTGTTTCTTCCCACCCTGTTAAACTGCAGTCTTGTTTGCAGAACCCAGATTGTGTTCAGGGAGGAGGGCTGCGGTCGTGAGAAAAGGGGCCTAGATGTTCTGGGGCAGCTCGTAGCGGCGCTGTGGAAAGAGGCCACAAACAGGATCCTCCTCTGTGTTCATACAAAAACACACATTTTCCTCTTTAGACCTGGTTATGCAAGAAGTGTGTCAGCGAGGGAACACTTATCTAACCGTGGCCTGTTTGGAGTCCAGTGAAAGCTTGAAAACAGGACGACCTCTTGACCTCTGGTGCCGGGTGGTCAAAAGTCTCCCTCCTCCACCCCTGTGAACCGAGAGGCCTCACGAGCCCGGACGGAAGACGCTTACATAACAGCAAGCGACTGTCAGACGCCACGATGCTTCTCTGCAAAGCGAGTTCTGCCGGCGTCACATTTGCAGGGTGCTTCTGTGGTTCTGTTTGGGCTGAGAGCTGGCTCCAGCTCTGCTGACATGTCAGCAACATGTGTGTTATAAATTCCTCTCAGGTTGAGTGGTTGGAGATGAACGTCACATACCTTGTTCTCACGCTCGGCTCTCTTGTTGTTGTTTTCTCTGCGAGTGTTGCTGAAGCTCTGAGTTTCCAAACGTGACGGAGAAGTGATGTAACTGTGTCTTACAACAGCGTCTGTGAAGATGCCGCCCTTCTGAAGCTGGGCTCACTAACTGTTTCTCTTCTTCCCCCTCTCCTTCTCTCCCTCCATCCCCCCCCCCCCCCCCCTCCGTCCATCCCTCAGGTTTACAGAAAAGCCGTCGGTCAGATGAGCCAGGGTCTGATCCGGAGGCTGACGGTGCTCAGCCAGTACGAGGAGGCGCTGGTGAAGATCAACTCCACGGCGGCCGAGCGACTGTCGGCTCTGAAGGCGAAGCCGCAGGCGACCATCCAGAGAGACATGCTGTCCATCTGCAACGACCCGTTCACCGTCGCCCAGCAGCTCACGCACATAGAACTGGTGAGAACAATCCAGACGTCTTAAGATCCGTTATTTAAAATCCTTTCTGTTCAAGAGAAACGCACAGCGATCGACACGACCTTTACTGACACAGACGCGGGCGGAGGGATCGTTTTCATCCGTCTTTCATCTTCATCACAATCAGGTTTCAGTAGGTTCACACATACAGGAATTAGATTTGGTGCAGAACAATGAACACAATGAACACAGAACCAGAATAAAGACAAGTTAAAGACTTAAATAGAAGAAGATCAAAAATAGGCAATAACAATAAAAATATAAAAACAATACGAATAATACAAAATATGTACAACAGGCATCTGTCGGTCATTGTGACGTAAAAACCAAATGAAGACGTAAATGTGTTCGTCCAGAGGGATCCCTGCGATGACTCACTCATGTCTGCTGCAGAGGAGAACATGTGAGAGAGCAGAGCTGACACCTTTGACGGATTACCAATCAACATGGCGGTCGAGGTGAACCGAGCGCTGCAGCTCCTCCGACGCGCGACCGACCGCAGCATTGATTTGAACCATCAGAGTCTGACCACACGTTTATGTTCATTACATGTTCGTTCACTAAAGACAACAAACAATCAGGCAGAAGGAAAACTCGGGGCTGAGGTCGGGTTTCATCCACCATCCCAAACGAGACAAAATGCTTTTTGCTGGTTTTTATGCACATTTGATTTTGTGCTTTAAACAAACACAGAGCAGAATGATGATTTAAATCCAAACTTAAGTTGTAAACGTCCAACAAAGGAAAGGATGGAATTTCCGATGGAAACAATGAATTTGACAGATATATTCTTGTGCAAAGAAACAGACCCTCTAATAACACCTGATGCTAAACATTTGTAACTAAAGATGAAGCAGGACTTGATGTACCTTCTTCCTTCTCCCTCAGGAGAGACTGAGTTACATCGGACCAGAAGAATTCGTCCAGGCCTTCGTCCAGAAAGACCCTCTGGACAACGATAAGGTAACGTCTGCGCTGCTTTGTCAGAATAAATCTGCAGATTAGAGAAAGTATAAATAAAAGTGGTTATGTAACCGTTCTTGGCCGAGGTCCTGCTGCAGACCTGATTAGTCTCTGATGTGGGTTAGAAGTGAGGCGGCCCAGATTCTGCTCCAAACACAGACCTGCTGCTGCTGCTGCTGAACGGGTCACAGAGGGGCCAGGGCAGCTCTAGACTGTAGCTAATATCTCCTCTGTCTTTCTGACACACACACGCACACACACACACACACGCACACACACACACACGCACACACACACACGCACACACACACACACGCACACACACGCACACACACACGCTGACAATTTCCTGAAATCATCCCAGTGTCTGTATGAGAAGGCCATGCATCTGCCTCATCTCCCAGCAAACACTGCAGCCAGGGTTTGTTTTGGGAAGGTGTGTGTGTGTGTGTGTGTGTAGATATGTGTGTGTGTGTGTGTGTGTGTGTGTGTGTGTGTGTGTGTGTGTGTAGATATGTGTGTGTGTGTATGTGTGTGTGTCTGGCAGTGGGTTTGGTTTGTCTGGCGTTCGGCTGCTCGGCAACAGCCACTCTTTTGGAGTTGAGGTGATTGGGGGGGGGGGGGGCTCAGGCTGCCTTTGTGCCCCGAATCCCCCAAAGAGCCACTTGGAAAAGACAAGAGTGTGTGTGTGTGTGTGTGTGTGTGTGTGTGTGTGTGTGTGTGTGTGTGTGTATCTGCATGTTAACCCTTTGAAGACAGGCCCCCTGCAGGCGGCCGCAGGGCGTCTCATCATCCTGTTAATCTATGATGAACACTGTAATAACTACAGCCTTCAGTCTTTGTGCAGCTGAAGCTGCTTCTCATAGTCCTGATTCAAATGATCACAAATACAAACTTTGATAGCATCATTTACAAAGCATCTATGCTGTTGTGGACACAGTGTTTCTACTGCAGATAAAACAAGCACAATGCATTCAGAGCTCAGTGAACACCACAGAGATATTTTGTTTCTACGTTCAGAATCGAGTCAGAACTTTGTCTTTTCCTTTACGACACTGTTGCAGTTCTTTATCAACTATTATGGTTTATTAACTTGCATAACTTTTTAACTTAGGTTATGCAGCTTCTAAAGATATTGCAATACTTGCAGAAACATCAGTGTGTGTTCTGGCAAACTCATTTCTGTCACAGACTTCAAAGAGTTAAACTTTGACGTGTCCACAGGCGGGAAATCCTGCAGGGGGTTGAGTGTCGTAAGGCCAGAGGAATGTGTGGAATCAGATCAAGTGGAGTCCACACAAAGAAGCAGCATGCATAATGTGAATACCACCGGCCACTATTGTGCTCGAAGAGGCCGAGCGAAGCTGAGCGTGATTGGCCCTCTCAGACATCGGTGTAGTTTTCATGCTCAGTGATGCAGTCAATGAGGGAGGCAGAGACAGAAGCAGATATCAGCGTTATTTTCCACTGTTTGTAATTAGCTCAGATGCTAATTGAAAGTCTGTCTCTGTTGTTGTTGCAGAGCTGCTTCAGTGATCACAAGAAGGCCAGCAACCTGGAGGCTTACGTGGAATGGTTCAACAGACTCAGTTATCTGGTGGCCACAGAAATCTGCATGGTGAGTACGCGACATCAAATGAGACCTGCTTTGAGTGAGTGAGAGTGAAGCAGCGATGCAGCGACATCAAATAAGCTGCTTTTTTAGTTTAGTCTGAAAAAAGAGATAAAAATGTCCACAAACAAAAAATGAACTCACTGATTGAGGCAGCAGTCGACCAACAACTTCCTTGTTCTGCAAGGTCAAAGGTTATAAATGCATATAAATAAGATGCCCTTTGTAACCACACACAGCTGTTGGTATTTTCAAAGCCACTTGCAGAAATCGTAACTTGTTGCCTCGGTCTGTGAGCTTGTTTGTGTTTTTGTGCGACTTGTGTTGCATGATGTTGTTGGTTCAGCTCTAACATGATAATCTTAAACATCTTCAATCTTAAAGTGAACTTTTTAAATGTTCTTTATTTTGCTTGCAGCCCGTGAAGAAGAAGCATCGAGCACGAGTCATCGAGTTCTTCATCGATGTGGCGCGCGAGTGCTTCAACATCGGCAACTTTAACTCCCTCATGGCCATCATATGTGAGTTCTTATTTCTTCCCCCTGACATAACGGAAACAGATTCTCTTCAGTCTGCTCGTCTTCCTTCTCCTGTCGGTCATCAGATAATCAGATCAGCAGAGAAGATGTCATTTGTTGTTGAGTGAGAACTTCATGCGGCGCTGTAATCTCCCCCGCAGCTCTGACCTCTCGTGACTTTGTCGCTGTTCCTTTCAGACTTATGTAATTTCCTCCAGCGTAATGATATCAGAGCGACTCGCAGGGAGCAGCTCATGCAGTTAATCATGTGGAGAGAATCAGAGGAGGCAAACAGTCTGTGACAGATTCTCTCAGGGCTGAACGCTTCGCAGGAACACACAGCAGCTGCAAAGGATCATGGGTGCTGAGTAACCATAACCCCTGAGATGTTACACCTGAGAAGCATTTTAAGCCGAGCTTTTCTGAAACTGTTCTCCTACCACCTCTGTAGAGGAGATCGAAATGCATGCAGGTAAACAGAAGTAGGAAACAGGTGATACCTATTAAAACTATGTCATGAAACACGATCTGTATCAGTGATCAGCTCTGAACTCCAAACTCTACGTGAAACGTCAAAGTCTTACCCACGTGTGCTGAGCTCACTTAGACAAACCTGCTGCTGAATCTCCCGAGAGTTCAGCAGGATAGCCAGCAGCAGCAGCAGCCGTCGCCTGACGGATCGTTTCCTCCTCACAGTGAGCGACCCCGTGACCTCAAACTAACAACATCCCAACAAGTGACCAATCACCAGATCAATTAATCAAAACATTTGGCGATAAGTCATCCGATTACTCTCTGCAGCTTTACCCTCAGAGATAGTACCAGGTCAGATTAAAAGGTTAGAAATAATGAAGACTGAAGTAAACGATTCAGAGACCTCAGCTGATGTCAGAGATGGTCCAGAGCTGGGGCGGAGGTAGCAGCGTGAACCATCCAGGCAGATGGTCAGCACCGACCAGAGAGAGTGAGAGCACACGGGGGGGGTGAGCGGAGGAGAGGTTCAGTGTATACTGAGTGCCAGCTGTTCTCTGTCGTTCTCTGTCGAGAGAGAGAGAGAGAGAGAGAGAGAGACCCTCTCCTCTACAGCTCGTCTCCAGGGATCCATCAGGGTCACAGGGTCAGTTCGACGGTGTTTTAGTGATTGATTTACTCAGATTACCAAATGTTCTTAATCACCTTCAGTCGTTTGAAGCTCGAAACACCAACACTATTTGAGCTTTCTGTCCTCACGTCGCTCTTCTGTCCAAACCACAGACAGATCTCACAGGGCGCCGAGGGCACAAAGAGCTGAGCTGAAATAAAGATAGAGACTCAGACCCAAACGGAAGTAGAGCCACAGCCAGTGATTGGTTAATGGATCCAAAGAGAATCAATCGCTACAGATTTTGATATACGAGAACGTTTTCTGCTTCCAGCATCTGAAATGTGACGATTACTTCAACCTCTGTCAGAGCAGAAAAACAGGACACATCGACGATATATGAGCGTCTCATGAAAGAGGAGAGTGTGTCCCAGAGGGGCCACGCACACAGACAACACCTGTCCTCTCACACACGCACACACACACACACACACACACACACACACACACACACACACACACGCACACGCGTGCGCGCACACACACACTCACTGGAGTCTTTGTGAGGAGATGGACCTGTTTCCCAGGCTGGACACGTTCTGACACACAGAGTAACACACAGAGTAACACACAGAGTAACACACAGAGTAACACATACACAGTAACACACAGTAACACACACACAGTAACACACACACACACACACACAGACTGTGTCCTGAGAAGAGGACGAGCTAAGTTAGCTTTAGCGCTTTAGAGTTCTATATTTCTGTCTGTGTCAGAGCGCGTCTGTTGACTGGAGGGATGTTTTGTATTTTCTCTCTGCTCTGATGGTGACCCTTAGTGCGCACGCACACACACACACACACACACACACACACACAGACACACACACACACACACACATGGAGGATTACCATATGGGAAGCAGAGAGCTGGGAGGGGAAGCGAGGCGTGTGTTAACTCCTTTGTTCCTGCGGCCTTTTGCTTCGCTGCATCAGAAGAAACAACAGATAGAATGAAAAGAGGGAGGAGGGGTGTGTGTGTGTGTGTGTGTGTGTCTGCCTTGGTGGGAAAAACGCCATGTGTTAAAGCGCTGATGTTTTTATAGACGTGTGATGTCTCTCTCATTGTCTCTTCTCTTGTTCTTGTGTCCGTCTTGCAGCTGGGATGAACATGAGTCCCGTCTCTCGGCTGAAGAAGACCTGGAGCAAAGTGAAAACAGCAAAGTTCGACATCTTAGAGGTCTGTTTGCGTAAACTGCCTTTCTGTCATCTTCTCCTCAGTTGTAATTGTCCAGCTCTAAGTGTGTGTGTGTGTGTGTGTGTGTGTGTGTTTTCCCGCGCCCACACACACATCAGCAGCTCTGAGGTTTTGTTGTGTTTGGCACTGATGAGTCACGGCGTGGTGGGCGTGTGGAGGAGCTCGTTCTTTTCTCAGTGACGTGTGTGAAGAGCGATGACAAAGACGGATAAACACGCTCGTGCTGAAAGCTGCAAACGTGCTTCTGAGCGGGAGATCCGAGATCTGCAGATCGCACGTAGATGGATAAACAGGATCAGAATCAACCTGGAAAACCTCTTTGTTAGCACCATCGTCTGTGCATGCAGAAGAAGTGAGGCGGGAGAAGGAGAACAGATGCTCTTTGCTTTATTTAAGATATGAATTAAAGAGAGCAGTAGTTGTCCTGAAGGCCGGTCCAGAGGAAAGGGGATTTGTTTTGAGGATGTATTTTACAAACAAGAATAAACCTTTAAGCCGGAGCACGACAGGCGAGGCGAACACCTTCAATTTAACAACTAACATGTTGAACTGAAGATCCACGGGGGTGGAGGCAGGTGCAGGGAGGGACAGACGCCTGAGGAAAGCCCAGACTCACTCTGTCAGTCGCTCTTTGATGAACAGATCTGAGGACGAGTCGAGCTGGGAGCCTCTGAGAGCTTTCAAACACGTTCTTCTTTAGGCTCCTTCACGTCTCACCGGAGCTCATCTCTGTTCGGCGTCCTCTCTGTCAGTCACACACCTCCTCGCACCTTTTGACTCGTCTGATGATTTCCTTTCAGCCTCCTGTTTCCTCCCTGTGAGCCTTATTGGAGGAGAATCTGAACTTTCTGTCCCTCAGAGTTTAATTTGCTCTGATGGTTTTCTGCACTTTGTGTTCTTGTCGGTTTGTTCGAGGTCACAGATTCAATCGTCTGTCTTCACTTCTTTTGCGTGCAAGATGACACATGTCTGACTTTCTGTCTCGTTGTTTCCTTTATTATGTAATGAATCATTTCTCTGGATGTCTTAGTTTAAGATCTTTATTTGATTTAACTCTGTCTGTTTCTCTCTGCAGCATCAGATGGATCCTTCCAGCAACTTCTACAACTACAGGACCGCTCTGAGAGGAGCCACACAGAGATCCATCACCGCCAACAGCAGCAGAGAGAAGGTAACCACACACTGTGTAATACTTCTATTTCAAATATATATGATCAGTTGGTTAAGAAGCAAGTGGAAGTTCCTCTGAGTAAATAAAACGTCTGCTTACGTTAACTCCTCTGTTCTGGGACTAACTACATATTAAACATAAATAAAGGTGGAGTCCTGAGAGTAGACAAGTCACTGGCCGTGAAGGAGTCCAACTCTTCAAACGATCCAGTAGCCAGCGTTTCTATGAAAGTTTGAACATCTGTGCTGCAGACTTTGTGTTACCAACAGTCTGAAACCTCCCGAGCCGCTTACAGTGAACCATCATGGACGTGTTGTTTTGACAGCTGCTGGAGGAATCCAGAGTTTCGGAATAAACCTCCTGACCACTCCGACCGCCCTGACCACAGTGTTTGTGACGCATGTTGAGCAGCTGATTACAGTTATGTAAAAAGTTCAGATGTTTATCTTGCTGTTTTTATCTTCATGCTCTGCAACTGGAAGGACAGGAAGTGAGAGCAGGAAAACAAACCGTAGCGCGGCCCCTCGCTGTGCCGTGTCCTCTGCGTTCCCATCGTGTTTACAGCAGCAGTAAACACGCGCGCGGGGACGAGGGGGGTGTGGTTGCATAACAGCAGAGCCTGGAGGGGACACAGAGGTCGAGGTCTAAGTGGGTCAAGATACGAGGAGGGTCTCGGTTTCCTCCTCATCAAACATGATGTTTTCTCCTCAGCGAGGGAGGAGAAGACCAACATGGCCGCCTGCCAGCTCACACAATGTTCCCGCTCTGGCTGAAGCTCGTGGGCTGTCACACGTTAGCGGTTAGCTTCTCCTCGCACGTCACATGTTGATTAAGTCTGTTTTTGATGAACACAGATCAGTAAGAATGTGACTCCTTGTGAGGCTGAGCTCAGAAATGTAAACAGACCCGGACAGACAAACAGAAATGTTCTGGGTCATGAAACGGAAAGTTCCCAACAAGTCTGGTATGTTCTCGCCCTCGTGACCTCTCCTTTAGGGAGGGTGGGGGGTGTTTATGATCTCCTCCAGGAATCCACCGTGCTGTCAGACAATCAACAGAGATGCTGTGAGGACAGATATTAAGGATGCAGAGAAGAAGAAGACCATCATCCTTTCTACACTTCTTACTGCATGATGGGGGTTTCATTTACAAACCTGAATCAAATGCACACTTCTGTTGCATTGTGTATTTTGCTGCTCTCCCTCTGATGTTCACACTTTAGGAAGCTCGTCCATCATGAGTGGCTGATGATCTTACACGGGGATGTGTTGGGAGGGAAGAGGGTTTTTTTAGGTCACTGTGCCAGAAATCTCTTTGACACAAAGGAACGATGTGCTGTTTATTTGTCCATTACAGTACCCGATACTTGCTGAATTAAACCGAAAGTCCAGTTTGACTGCTTGATGGCTGGTTTGGTTCCAGAGAAGAAGGGAAAATCCCACCAGTGTTAAATTGCTGTTTTTTTGAATGGAGTCTGGTGCATCTTCCCCATCTCGCTCTCCAGCCACATCTTTGTTAGTGCCCAGACACGCAGTGACCTGAATGGCTGTGTGTGGTGGGTGGTGATGAATAATTTAGGGGACTTCTTCTTCTCTGGTAAACCTCCAGCCTCACTTCTTTTTTTCGGTTGTTAACACGCTGCTGCACGCCTGTCGGAAATGAAAGTTAGTGATGAAAATGGATATGTGATCCGAACAGAAGAAGCTCTGTTTGTTCCCTGAAAATGAAACATAAGATCCTCTTGGTCTGTTGTAATCCTCCCTGTTTATAAAGACCACACACCTGTTGGTGAGTCACACCCCCTCACACCTCCTCTTGTCTCTTTCTCTTTCTGTTGTGCTGCAGATCGTCATCCCTTTCTTCAGCCTGCTCATCAAAGACATCTACTTCCTGAACGAGGGCTGTGCCAACAGGCTGCAGAGCGGACACATCAACTTTGAGGTACGCCGAATTTCTAAATACACCAGAGAGAGTTTCCACGGCAACAGATTACATCACAGCACTTGTTTCGCTATATTTACTACACATGGCAACAGATTGAGTGCTGTTTATTTCCACTTCCCTAAAGTGTGTCAGAGTCGAGTGTTTCTATGGAGCAGAAACACCAGTAAAGAAAAGACGTGTAAATCTTTCCACCCGTCTGTGGTCACAGTTCGCTGAATCAGACACTATTTTAGGACCCTGGGAACCTCTGCTGACCCGTACTTCTGTCCTCACTGTTATATAATAACACACTCATCCTTTGAAACTATAACCACATGGAGCTCTAACCCTCAAACATCTCGATTACTTCTGAGTATTTATTTATTTTGTGTTTTTGTTTTACCTCAGAAATTCTGGGAGCTGGCCAAACAAGTGAGCGAGTTCATGACGTGGAAGAAAGTCGAGTGTCCGTTCGAGAAGGACCGCAAGATCCTGCAGTACCTGCTGACGGCTCCAGCTTTCACTGAAGATGGTACGTTTAGCAATGAAGCCATGAAATATGTCGAGAAGCACAATCGAAGGCTTTCAGGAAAGAATGTGACCGTTTTCTGGCAGAGAATTTGTGGTTGATTGACACCAAGCTAATGTCGCTACGCTAATTAGCCTAGCTTATTATAAGGACTGACAGGAAGGAGAAAAGCTTAAAATATACCTACCATTATCTGTAAAGTTACACACACACACACACACACACACCTTGTTATCACCTGTGGTCCGCGAGCCGTGCTGATAGTTTCCTTTAATCCTTATCAGAGTCGTGTGTCAGTGGCTCCGGCTCTTATCGTCTCCTTATCAGAGACAGACGGGGAGGTCTGTAAAATCCTCCTGACATTGAAGTGCACAGACTGAACTGACCAATCAGATGTGAGCGCTCCTTTAACCCCCCCTCTGATCTGTCAGCCATGGGGTGTTAGGTGATAGAAAACATCTTCAGTATGAGCAGAGTCACAGCTCACTCCTGCCACCCTTTAACATAATGACAGTTACGTTACGACATCATCAACAACCGTGCAACATGATGACGCAAGAGACACGCGCCTGAGCTCGGCGATGCAAAGAGAGCGACCGGCTGTTTTTATAATCCATGAATCAATTAAAGCAGCTGCTCCAGATGTTGAACAGATTTCCTCCCGTGGTTGACGCCCCCCCACACGCTCACATGCTGTCTCTTCTGTTTCAAGTTTATCCAAATATGCTGTTAATGTTAGCCTTAGCTGTAACCAATCAGAGAAGCCCGTTAGATCCGTTTAACTTCACTAATGACGTGTCACTGATTTCCTCACAGCGCTGTATCTGGCATCATACGACAGCGAAGGTCCTGAGAACAACATGGAGAAGGACAGATGGAAGTCTCTGAGGTGCGTGTGACCCCCATGTCTTCATCTACACACGCACACGCACACACATGCACACACACACACGCACACACACACACACACACACCCTCAGGGGTTTGGAGTCATGTCTGTCTTTTTTTAACTGTGCAAACAGGAAATGTGTAAATAGGCAGCTGTTTGCTAATATGTTAGCCATTTATATGTCAGGGATGTGCATCTGCCCACTGGCTGAAGAGTCCTTCTGCCCCCTAGTGGTCAAAACATATAAATGATTGCAGCTTAATAAATACATTTGATCAGTTTTTAAACAGAGATGTGAATTCAGCAGAGGAGGAACATGAAAATACAAGTGACATGTGTTGGCGGTAAGTTCATGATTGACAGCTGACAGTCATGCTGCAGTTTATTAAAATATGACTCTCCACACATCCAACATCCCCCACACACACACTCACTCACACACACACACACACACACACACACACACACACACACACACACACAGACACATGAGTCAGAGCTGCTAGTAGGGTCAGAGGTCAGAGCAGGTTTTAGTCCAAGAGCCCTGAGAGTGTTATAACCAGACAGGGTGAATCCACTCAGGTGTGTGTGTGTCTCTAAATTTGCCTGAAATCTTGTTATTAGACTTATTTTCAAAGTGCCAACAGCTGCTCACATATAAACACAACCTGATAATCAGGTGACCCACAAAGATTGACTTTCAAACCCAACTTAAGCAACAGTTAGAGAAAGAACTACGAGTGCAGTGCTTTCACGGAGCAGTGAGTAGAGCTGCATACCAGCTGAACACTGTAAATCACTGTAACTTGAGTTGTTTGCTTTGTGAGTTAACTCAACATTTCACGCAGTTTGTTTTCATGTTTGCTGCACAAATAAAAGTGTGTTTTTCTCATGGATCAGTGCCGGTTCAGATAAAAGCGATCTGAGTTTTGAGTTATTAAATGGTCAACATTCTGGAGGTACACACGGTTTCATCCTGTGATGTTGACAGCTGTTCCTCTCTCCACAGATCCACTCTGCTAAGCAGGGTCTAAACTTCTGAATGAAGACAAAATCCCGGACCAGCGAGCCGCGCCCGTCGACGCAGCTGTCGTCCAAACCGAGTATCCCCGTGTCTGAGGGAAACGACAATCTCTACGAGTGCTGGAGAGGATCTTTTGTGTCCCTCCGGCGTCAGATTTCTATCGATCTCTGCTTTTCCTGACCCTCCTGCTCTGCGTGCTGTTTCTTTCAGGACAGCTGTTTTTTCACCTCTTTGTATGACTTTGTAGTCTTTTTTTAAGAAGAGAAATGCTACAAACCTTCAGAATAAAAGCGCAGGGGTGCCAAGTTGGGGTTGTTTGTTCCCCCGTTTTTTCCATTTAAGCTAAACCGTTAGCCGCTGGTTGGCTAACTCTACAGAAATGCTACTCTGGCTGGTTCCATAAGCCAGCACTCTTTGTATGAACTCAAACCCTGCCCGCAACACTGTTCACATTAAGCTAGCCATTATTTGTGTTTTGTTCCTTTTGTATGAAACCTGAGGATCTCTCACGTCCTGTTTCTGAAGGTTTTGTTTGTGATTTGTCAGAAAAAGTGCGCTGGCTGCAGTTCAAAGATGATGTACATGACTTTCTTTGTGTGTTTGTGGGATTTTGTGACGCAGGAAGCAACACTTATTATCTTTGATGCACTCCAGGCTTCAGTAGTCACCATATTTACACGCCGCTCATTTCCTCGGGACGTGAAGCTCAAATACTGTTTGAACGTCTCACCTCTGTGTGGAACACATTGACAAATCGATAACTTCTTGACCTGATTGATCAGCAACTGAGAAGACGATGGTCACAGAAAATTTAGAGAGAGGCCACGTTCAAGGCAAAACAACAAAACGTCCGATCAGTTTGCTGATAGATACCCGCTAACATCTGCTTTCAACCACTTCCTTGCTAACCGTTTGATGTTGTTAAACGATGCTGTAGGAAAGGAGTAAATTCCTAGCTTACAGAAATGCTAACAGTTGGTTGAATGCTAACATGAGCTGAGAGTTATCAAATCTGTCTTTTCTGTTGACCAATCGAATCGTTCTTTCTACCATTAGCGAACCTGTAACACAACATTATAAAAACATGTTAGCTTCCCATCCTGAGCGTAAATGGCCACAAGTGAACATAGTGAATGCTTCTAAAGAATGAAGGCGTCATTACGTTTCAAGTGTTCAGAACATCTCAAACACCTTTTACACCTGAGGACACAGGTGTTTAAATGCTCTCAGGTGCTCTGTATTGGACGCATACTGAAGTCTTGATCACTGAGTTTAATGAAAGGTGTGTTTCCTGTTGTTTCCTGATAATCAGTGTTAACATGGCCCTCTGCTGCTGAGAACATAAGCCAGGCTGTCTGTCTCCTTCTGTTCCTGCTCTAATGTTACAAAGTGAGTGTGGTTGTGCTGCCCCCTGGTGGTTCAGTCAGGAAAGTGACTGGTTATTGTTATTGGTTGAATAATGTGAATGGAGGATTTCTGTTAAAACCCGACACATGCTAAATAATCTAATTTTTGTGTTTTATTTTTCATATTAAGTTTCCTCCATATTTGTTTTATTTATAAATCTGTTTGTGTAGTCACATGACGTCCTCGTTGCCAATATTTACTATTATTTTATTCTTATTTAATTTTGTACTAGGTACATAACGAGCTGAAGTAGTCCTCAGATATTGGCTTAACTGTTATTTTTTATAAAAGTTTGTGTGAGACACTTCACATGTTCAAGGTGCCAGCTCAGAGTATGAAGTTAAATATTTTGACTGACGTCTGCTTTGCCTTGATGTTGCTCCCTCCACACTGTCGTGGTTTACTGTGTACATAATGTATGTTTCTTTTTCCTCCCTGTTCTTTCATTTGTAACATGACTGTTAAAAAGGAACGTTTATAAATGAATTAGTTGTGTTTCAAAGACAAAGTTAATAAAAGAATGTTTAAAAGAGACTCTGTGGGTTTGTTGAATATTTATCACACCAGGAAGGAAATCACTTTTTAACTGTGTGATGACTGGTGCTCATTTAGTTTGATAATAACGTTCAGCAATATTTTAAATGACTGTGAAACATGTGAATGATCAAAGTGGACAAACAGATAAAAAAGACTAATTGTTAAATATTTTTAAATTTACAGGGATTTTTTTTAAAAAATCTTTCTGATGGACACACAGATGAAAAAAAAGGTACTAAAATTCTATGACAAAAAGATCAAGTGTAACTTTAGACAGCTAGCTGCTCCCAGCTGTCACTCAAAGAGGCCACGCCCCTAATGCTGCATCACTTTAAGCCTTAATATAATGTAAACAGGTGAGCTGTATAAAGATTCTCCCCGTACAGTCGTCATGAAGAGAGAAATGAGCTATAGAGACCCAAACTGTTTTTTGTACCAGGCTGTAAACATGTTTATTTCTGCTGTAAAGTTTAACATGGGGCTCTATGGGGACTGACTCACTGCTGGAGACAGCCTCAAGTGGACACCAGAGGAACTGCAGTTTATGTCATCTTTCGTTATCTTTTTATGCTACCTGCGCTAACTGCTACTGAATCTAGAAGCTCTGCACCTGCTGTGGACTACAGTGATAATCTTCACCTTCATCTTTTATCATTAAATCAAACTTTAATTACATTTCTCACTTAAATAACGCAGAGCTACAAGCAGACATAATTCGGTGTGACTCGGGGAGCTGAAAAACAAACCTAACAATTACACCAGAAATTCTACACGTAACGGCAACAGGTAACTTTTAGTTTTTAGTTTCTCTTTAAGTCTTTTACAAAATCCTGACAGGTAAATATGATGGAAATGGAGACTTTATAAAATACTGTGAAACAACACTTTACAATCAATATTTGTGATTGTCAGTGAGAGGAGACAGAAGTCATGTGACGTGGTTTCTGTTGATGTTTGAGTTGAAAAGTTGACATATTTGGTGCCATCAAGTGGCCAAATAAAGACACTGCAGCTGGTAGTGTTTTTGCTGAGCTCATGGACTGCTCTGGTCTGTACAGTAAAAACATTAGAGGCAAAAATAAAGTTTAAAATGACTGATCTGGTGAAAGAAAACAAGAATTTTGATACCGCTCCGCTCATCATCCTGCTGATTGTAAAAACTCAAACTGACACCTGCATGAGAAAAATACTGCTTTTAGTGTGATCATGGAGACTAATCGCTCGTGTATAAAAACAAGAGAACACAGTGGAAACAGCATAAAGTGCAAATAAAGGTCGTTCAAACACTGACACTACACTGAAGCACTGACCATGACCATGATTATCAGAATAAAGCCTGTTTGATACTTTGGAGTCCAGGTGATGCAGATTAGCAAAAGTTAGAAAAAACACATTTCTTTCCTTTTATGGCAACAAACACACAAAAACATCACAAAAAAAATCACTACTGCAGATTTAAATGTAGTTACACTGGTGTATTTCCATTGACTCCTCCTGCCTGTCAGCTAAGCAGCCTGTAAACACTGAACAACCAGAGGAAACATGTGTGAACAGGCAGACAAACAGAAAGCTTGCTGCCTGCAGACCTTCTGACTGGAGGTCGAGGGGTTAAAAACTGAACCAGCGAGCAGCCAAAACAGTCAATTCATCCAATGTGAACACGTGTCTCTGTGCCACAGCGCCCTTGAGCAAGTCTCACTGAGCCACAGTAAGAAGCCGTGTGTTCCACAGCCAGCTCAAAGCCTTCAGTATAAACACGTTCAGATGTTTGCAGCCTCTCAGGTCCAGGTTGGAGTCAGTGACCTGGATTGTGATTGGTCGTGGTCTGAGTGCTGCAGATGAATCAGCTTTGGCCACCTGCCATCTTTGTTCTGATTCTGTCAATGAACTGTGCTGCCGGCGGGTCGCTCAGACCGGCGTCACAGACACACAGTGGGAAAACCAATGAATCACCTCTGAATGTGAAACACTGCAGCTTTGGGGCTGAGCTGGGGCTCGTTCAAAAAGTCAAATACAGAAAATACGAGGAGACGAGGAGACGAGGAGACCAAGAGACCAAGAGACGAGGAGACGAGGAGACGAGGAGACGAAGAGACGAAGAGACGAGGAGACCAAGAGACGAGGAGACGAAGAGACGAAGAGACGAGGAGACGAGGAGACGGAGAGACGAGGAGACGAGGAGACGAGGAGACTCAGATTAAAGGACAAAATGAACACATCCACATTTTTAACTGTGTTGTTCTAAAGACGTCCTCCAACCCATACGGCCACAAAAGGCATTTGTACCTCTACCCTGTAATCTGACCACAGGCTGTATAAAAAGATGGCCGACATGACAGCTCAAACCCTCTCTGTCGCCCCCTGCTGACTGGCTGCAGTACAGCTCATAAAGCCTCCTCCATGTTAACAGATGGGACATGAGTCAAACTATAAAATCATTATAGTTAGTTCTTATCATGCTGATTTATGTCACAGTGTTCATTTTTCTGATAAGTTCGCTTATAATTAGTTATTTGATGCTATAAAAAGGGGGCATGGCCTCATGATTGACAGCTCTGTGGACAAATGGGGCTCCTGCAGCGTTCTGTTCCCGAGTAGCAGAGTAGAGGAGGAACAGCGAGAGGAGACGTAACTAACACTAACACTACAGTCATTGAACTTTCCATCAGCGTGAATATCTGCTTCAGACCGACACAAGAAGCTGTTCTGCTGCAGACTGAGCCCACCTGAGGGCTCCAACACGCCAAGGACACCTGAGGGCTCCAACACGGCAAGGACACCTGAGGGCTCCGACACGCCGAGGACACCTGAGGGCTCCGACACGGCAAGGACACCTGAGGGCTTCAACACGGCAAGGACACCTGAGGGCTCCGACACGCCGAGGACACCTGAGGGCTCCGACACGCCGAGGACACCTGAGGGCTCCGACACGGCAAGGACACCTGAGGGCTCCGACACGCCGAGGACACCTGAGGGCTCCGACACGCCGAGGACACCTGAGGGCTCCGACACGGCAAGGACACCTGAGGGCTTCAACACGGCAAGGACACCTGAGGGCTCCGACACGCCGAGGACACCTGAGGGCTCCAACACGCCAAGGACACCTGAGGGCTTCAACACGGCAAGGACACCTGAGGGCTCCGACACGGCAAGGACACCTGAGGGCTCCGACACGGCAAGGACACCTGAGGGCTCCGACACGGCAAGGACACCTGAGGGCTCCGACACGCCGAGGACACCTGAGGGCTCCGACAGGCCGAGGATACCTGAGGGCTCCGACACGGCAAGGACACCTGAGGGCTCCGACACGCCGAGGACACCTGAGGGCTCCGACACGCCAAGGACACAAGGTAAAGGTGTGTGTCGGGTAGAGGAAGGGGCGGGGCATCGGTACTGCGGCTCTACCAGCCATTCTCTTCTGCACACGCTCAGCGTACAGATGATGGCAGCGCCCGCTCCGGGGGGGTTTAGGCTTCACTTTGTACAACGAGAGGAGGAGGAGAAACGTCGGCCATCTTTATATACAGTCAGTGGTTTTGACTCACCTGACTATGAACTGATCAATCAAGACTTATCTATCTTATTGTGGAATTGATTTGCATTGACATGGAGAGACAAAGTATTCTGAGTCATACGATGACTGCTGAAAGTATTTTAATCACAAGGACAAAAATAAAACATTTACACAGTCGGACAAAGAACGAGAAACTTTAAAGCATCGTCAGTGTTTTGTGTTTGTGTTGTTAGGAGGACATCTGTCACGTGATGAGTCACCTTTCATTCATTGTCGACACGTTCCTGTTTCATTTCAAGAAAAACGTCTGATTAATTATAAAGTATTAAAATGTCAAAGGTATTATGGATCAGTAACATCTTGTACATCAATAATTGTAATCATTAAAATAAAAACGGGCTCTATGTGGCTCTCACCTGATCCACCAATCAACCCGTTTGGCGCGCACGCGAGAGCGCGCGCAGCCGAGGAGCAGAGAGAGCGCACGAGCAGGAGAGACAGAGGGAGGAGAGGATGCGAGAGGATATAGATGGACTGTTTCTCTACGGGTGCCCGAATGTACCAACACGTCTTTTCTTCTTTGAAACCGTCTTCTGAGCTCGCGTGAGGCTGAACACTGAAGCAGGTAAGAACCGAGACAGAACCAGAACCGAACACGGAGTCATTCATCTCACCGCTCAGGAGGAGAGTGACGAGGCAGCGGAAGTTGCAGGTGCGCGATCCTCTGAGGAGAGGCTTTGATGAGGAGTTAGTTTGTCATGACTTTGAAGCAGAAACAGTTTGAAGACGTCAGCGCTGCATGTCTGTGAGTCTGACACTGGAAACCTGTGAGGTCCGTTTATCACATTAAAGCTGCAAAACTGAGGAAAATAAGGAAAATATTTTTTCCTGGATTTTCAAAATAAAGTGTGAGACAGACTGATCTGACATTCAGTGTTTCTGTGAGCAGGAATGTGATGAATGAAGTTACTGTGTGTGTGAGTGGGCTTCGGTCCCACGCGACAAACACACGATTGTTCTCAGACATTTTCTCGCTCTTACTATGTGACACAAACGTGCTTCAAACATCGCTTTATAGTTCACTTCAGTTTCTGTATTTTATATTACATTCTCTTTTCCTGATCAGCATCCTGCCTGCTGGGAGCAGATAGGGAGTGACTGTTGATGTAATGTAATACTTCCTGCCTTCTGAATAATAAATGGAGCAGACTCACTCATTGACCATTACGTACTGATTTGCTCGCCCTCCTCTCTCTTTCCGTCTTTCTCCCGTTTTCTCTCCTCACGGCGTCAGCTCTTTGTCTGAAACCTCACTCCACACCTCCTCGCTGCTAAATGTCACCTGACTGTTAGAAATCTCATTTCAGCACATGTTGAATCTGAATCTCTCTGCTCTCTCTCTCCAGGTGACAGGATGGGGAACGGTTCGATGAAATCAAAGCGTTACAAACACACAGATGGACACAAAGATAACGGCTGCGGGTTCAAACACCCGTCCGTGGAGTCCCTGAGGGCGCGCGTGGACGAGCTGGAGCGCGAGGGGAAGAGGAGGGAGGAGGAGCTGTGTGCCAAAGAGCAGCAGATCAAAGGTCTGCAGGAGCAGCTGGCCAAGCAGACGCACGCTCTGTCCGAGCTGAGCGAGGAGCTGCAGAATAAATGCATCCAGCTCAACAAGCTGCAAGACGTGATGAGGAACCAGAGCGGAGCCGCGGCGGCGCCCGGGTCCCGGCCGCCTTCCATCAGAACCTGCGGGAAGAGCAGCCCCAACCTCAGCGTTCGTATCAAGGAAACACTCAACAGAAGGAAAGGGGCCAAAGCCGGGGTGTCGGCCGAGCCCACGTCCAGGACCTACGACTCCAGCAGCCTGCCAAAGTTCTCCTTCGAGAAGGCTCGGGTACCCAAAGACGCAAGGTGAGAAGTTACAGGTTCACAACACCAATGGATAGCAATAAGATACACACACTGTAACCCAGATGTAGTTCTTAGTTAGGTGGTGACCTCTAGTAGCTGCAGAAACTATCACAGGAGAAAAGTCGGATGTCAGGTGACCTACTGCAAACAAGCAGAAACCTCCAGGGCTGAAAAATAAAGCCAACAGCTGCAGTTCCTCTGGTGTCCACTTGAGGCTGTCTCCAGCAGTGAGTCAGTCCCCACAGAGCCCCATGTTAAAATGTCTGATGTTTACAGCTTGGTACAAAAAACCAGCAGGTTCAAACAGGCATTCATCATGATGTATCCCACCTCTCTGTGTAACAGGATGTCCCAAAGTTAGAAGCATATCAAATTAAGAGAGAAAGTTGTCTCAACGTGCTGCCTCATGGAAGGTGAACGCCTCACCCTGAAGAAAAAGACAGTGAGGATCATTTCAGCGACGAGGAAGCATCAGCGCTCTCTGCTTCTGAATAACTTGATAACCAAACTGTTTCACAGCGCTCATCAGGTGTTACAGCTGCTTTCTTCTTCTCCCACGTGCACCTTCCTCGAGCATCACGCAGTATTTAGAGGTCGGGGTCATTGCATGTATTTCCTTAAGGTCAGGGAGCTGTCCCACTGATTCAGCCGTCACTGATGAGGTTTGGAAATCTGAGACAAAACCATCCAGTGATTACAGTTTGTGAAGATTACAGGCAGAAGGACGCACGCTCCGCATCACCGTGCTATTTTTACTGTTAACACTCTGCAGAGCCGTCAGCACGTGCAGCACACGTCTCTCTGTTGGGCGTTCAGATACATTTGTTCTTTACAGCTATAATGAGAGCAAATACAATCAGAGAGCTAAATTTACTCCTCATTTAACACCCGATAAAAGAGTCACGGCTGACTCAGAGTGCAGACAGATCCTCTGTGAACTGAAGGATCTTTGATGGCCTCCTGTTAGCCGCTCAGTGAGACACAGAGGATTGTTAAGTGGCAGCACAAAGTCTTGTTAGACTCTTCAACATGGCAGCCACATTGACTTTTGTCACAGTAAAGCTTCATGTTGAATTCAGCGCTCTGCAGGGAATACATGTGAGTCTCCCTCTCTCCACCTGATCCTCATGTTTCAAACATGCGTCGCTAATAAGCCCAGCGTGGATTACAACCCAGCCCATGTAAACGAGGCGGTCCGGTCTCCGCGAGCAGAAGCAGGAGGTCGTCCTCTGTGAGCGACAGTGAGACTCCTGACGCAGCTTCAGGCGGGAGGAGACGATGTGGGCTGAGTAAAGAAGGAGTGGATGTCATGCTCTCATTTTATGAAGCCCAGAGTGATCATTTATCAGCCTGGAGGAAGTGGATAAACAGACCACCCACCTGCTGCACCGTCTCTCATGATCTACAGTCAGCGTTCAGCCGTGACTCTTAACCTTTAACCTTTAAAACTCCCTGAAGGAAGTGATGTCTTCTTCTCTCTGCAGCTGTTTAAATGCACAGCGCTGAACTTTAACAGCTCACCATGATTTTTCAGTTTCACTTGATTCATTGTCTGAAGGAGCCCAGAGGCTGCAAGCAGTCAGCTTTTCACAGGAGACAACATATTTATCATGCAGACTGAAAACCTGGTGAGTAATGTGGAGGTGGGCGTCACGGTGGATCAGTGGGCGCAGGAACGATCCACAACCAGCCGAAGGAGAGAAGAGTCCTTCACACCACTCAGAAGTGGAGGTAAAATACGCTCAGGTAAAGAGCTCACAGTGAAAAAGGTTGTTTGGATGTGATAGAAAAATGTATTTTTGTCCTTTTTGGATGGAGAAGGAGGAGAGATACGGTGGCTGACGAGGCCAATCGCGCTGCATCGGCCCAAACTGTTTCCATTAGAAGAAACAGGCTGCCGATTCAGAGACACATGCAAAAGTCCAAAACACAAGCCACGACGGGAACGTGCTGTTGAAGGCCAAAACAAATGCAAATGCTGCAGAAGTGCTCCAGACCTGTAGGGGGCGCTCCGTGTTACAGCTAAGAGCAAGAGCTAAGTGTTGCTTCCCTCAGCTACAGATCTCAGTTAGCCGTGCAGCTAGCGGTAAACTAAAGAGATGGTAGGAGCAAAGAACAGAATAAAGAAAAGAAACAGTGTGAAAAGTTGAAAAATGAAAACGGTGTTGAATATCGATCACATTTTCACTGTTACAACTGGAAGCATCCTGGAGAGCACCAGGTAAATGACTCTGTAGTTACTGCTGAAGCTCCAGCACCTCTAAACTTGACTCGTAAAGTGCTGGTCTCTGCTGGTCTCTGCTGGTCTCTGCTGGTCTCTGCCAAAAACATGCTGAAAGCATGAAAACAAACGTCTGATATTTCCAGTGATGTCCAGGCAGCAGCTAACCCCGTGCTCCTCTCCTCTCCTCTTCCTCTGTGTCAGTGTGAAGAAGCTGCTGTCAGACGCTCTGAATAAGAACCAGTACCTGCGCAGGCTGGAGCTGCAGCAGGTCAAAGACATGGTGGAGTGCATGTACGAGCGCACGTACCAGCAGGGAGAGTACGTCATCCAGCAAGGAGAGCCGGGGAACCACCTGTTCATCCTCGCAGGTACACTCAAGTCATGTATCATCTTCTTCTTCTTCTCCATCTTGTTGTTGTCCTTCTCCTTCTCTGTCCACTTCCCTACAGATCTGCAGGCTCTGTCACATGCATGTTTTGGTCAACATCACATGACTTGCAAAGCCCAATAAGAAGCAGCAGCAAATCACATGTAGGTCTGATTCTTTGTGACTCCAGTCTGAGCAGTCACATCAAACAGATAAAAGTCGCCCCTGACGTCCTGAAAGTTTGGATGAATCTGTTTGACATCATTTCAGTCTGTGGCTCTGTATCCAATCACAGCTCAGGTTTAAACACACACATCTGCGCTCTAGAGGAGCAGCCGAACTATAAATATGTCTCTCTCTGTCTTACTTATGGTCTGCTCAGGAATTAGCTGTCTTCTCCTGCACATCAACTTTAAATGACTCTTAAAAGTGACTTCAGCTGCCTCCATGTTTACGTATTTAAGGCTTTTAAAGCGGACGTAGGGGGCCTTTCTGTGTGGGGTCTGCACGTTCTCCCCCGTGCACGCTCCGGCATGTGCAGCTCACTTAACGTCTTCGAGCAAACGTCACTTTCAAAGTAACCAGGCGAGTTTTCAGACGAGCACATGTCCTCTGAACAATGGCTGAGCGTCTGCCAGTGTGGTCGTAGTTTCCTCAGCCATTCACAGAGACAATGTGTGAGTATTTGTTCTGCTGTCTGCTGTTACAATGACTTCACACCCTGGACAAAGGAAAGCAGCAGGTCGGTACAGTGCTGCTGTCGTTATTAATCACATGAATCCAAATATGAGCAGACATGATCCTCTGACTGTGTGAACAATGAGACAAACCGAATCTTTGCTGTGATGTTACTCAGAGAGGAACAGGGACTCAGTGTCGGGTTTTAACACTTAAACTGAATCCTTAAACTGCTCGTGATTCATCATTAATAATCTCACAGGCGTCAGGAGCCAGCGATTGAATCTTATTAATGACATCATTCATTTGAGTCATGAATCGTGCAGCACATGGTTTCATGTCAGGGTCAGTGAGAGACAACCAGCCTAAGAATACATGTTGTGCTCACAGGAGGAGGCTGCACAGAATGTTCTTGTCTCATATCAGGGTTTATAAAGTCAGTGGAGATATTTGTTGAGCTAATAGCATAAATGTTAACAGGGATTGTGATACATCCCAGCAGCAGTGTTGCAAAGAGGCTCTTAAAGCCTGCAGGCTGCACAGGATGCGTCCTGCCCCTTGTCCTTTCTTACATGGATTCAATGAGATTTAAATGTCATCAGATTCTGCCTGTAGCATGCATCTGTCTCCTGTGCCTTTTCATCTGACTTTAAAAACATATTGATTGTCCTTGTTTCATATTTGCAGATGGGAA
>NW_027211737.1:32927500-32970000 GCF_022749685.1 Semicossyphus pulcher
TTGTCCACAAATATCTTTTCTCTTCAAGTTGGGGACGCCTGAATGTAACATCCTCTGAAATCATTCATGCATGCTCACGTCAAGACTGATATTTCAACAGCTCCTTGAAGGCAGCACGATGCTTTCAGGGAGCTCCACAGGAGGACCAGTCCACCTGGGGGGCTGATGGAGACAGGGGAGGCCTTAAAAATAGGCTCCTTCCTTCCACATGTTTTAGTGTTTCTGTCAGTGGAAGCAGAGAGACGAGCAGGGAAATGTGTGCTGCAACCGCTCGATTGACATTCGCCCAAAATAGGACGGCTGAAGCCAACACACACACACACACACACACACACACAGAAACACACACAGCAGGGCATGATGGGCTTTCTATGATGACAACACGAGCAAACAGAATCAGAGTGAGTGGATGTTAAAGAGGAGGATGTTTGTGACGTTAGGGGTCAGGGTATGTTCGAGGTGAAAGGTCAATGTTTGGCTCACGTTCAGGACTGAAGCTCAGAGGTGTGTTCTAACAGACGTAGACGTCGTTCACAGTGTGCTGCTGCCCTGCACAGTCCCTGTATCCCTCAGACAGCCTTTATAAACAGAGCCCTGGCTCGTCGTCTCCGCCGTCACAGACGGGTGTTAAACTTGGCTCTCCTGAAGCGTAAACGGGACGTAAACAAGCGCGGCTGCTCGAGGAAAACGCCACTCGTGTGGAGAGCTCTGACAGTAAACAGCAGGGAATGTTTACGCGTGGCTGCTCTCATTTGTTTGTTCACTTTTGGCCAAAGTCTCTCCGGTCGAACGGATCACAGCCGTTGTGTCAGCGCCGGGAGTTTTGGCATCCGTCCCAGAGAGCGTTTTCATCCTGGTCACCTTCTCTCTCTGCACTTCCTCTTCTTCACCTAAAAGCTTAAAAGAAGGCGATCCTGCAGCGTGCTGACTCAGCAGATTGAAAGCTGTGGTCGGGATGGAGAGAAAGTGACTGACAGCATGAAGAGCAGGAATCTGTCTCTGAGGGAACAAACTGAACCTCAGTGTCCGTCCGTTTTATGAAGCTTGTAAACTTTAACTAAACACTGAATCAAAGTGTTGTCGTGATCTCGTGTCTGCAGCCTCGAGCTGCTCGGGTGGTTTCCTTTCAGTGGGGAAGTTCTTCCTACGTCGGCGCGTGGAGCTTAACGTCGTAACCTCTGACTTTGACATGTTCGTAAGATTTAAGCCTTAATATTAAATCAACATGGATGCAACAAAGAACATGTGATATACTTTACTGTATAAAAACTAATGTAGGTTTCTGTGCATGGAGAGCACAAACAGTTCAACCGTTTAACACATCACACATTTGAAATGAGCAAAAATTGATCTGCAAGACGTGAATTGATTCCTTAGAAAGACGTCACGTGATTGCAGAAACGTGCGGTCCCTTTTGTAGAGTCGGGAAGTCGTTCTTCTGACTGCGTGTGTTCGAGCTTTAAGTCCTGAAGTGATTGTTACAGCCTGAAAATCACACGGTAAGAATGAGCCCAACATTGATATGAAAACTTCAATGAAAACATTTTGACAATGAAGCCAACATTTACTTTGGGCGGCCATGTTTGTCTGTGAGGCCCTCAGACAGACAGCGAAGCATCAAACTGTTGACCTACTGCTCCTCCATGTGTCAGTGGGCCCATGAGCCCTCGATCAGGAGGATGATCCTCTGAGCGGCAGACGGGGGGGGGAGCTAGCAGGCCGCTCGATGCTCGGATCAATATGCGATGCTTCAGTTCTGACTGTTGTCCCCCCCCATTAGGAATACTATGACAAAGGAGAGTACGTCATCCGGGAGGGAGAGGAGGGCAGCACCTTCTACATCATCGCTCAGGGGAAGGTAACACATCTTTCACAACACGACAAACACAAACACCTGCTTCAGTTCTGTGCAGAGACTCTTCCTCTGTAACAAAGTAATAATAATATAATCATTTCACTGTTAAAGGCAAAAACTGCTGTAGAGAGGCGACGCTGTGGTTTCACTTACAGGACTGTTCCCCTCATTGAGACTGCTGTCATGTTGATGCTCATTAGAGGCGGAGACACAGACGCCTTCATGCTTACAGCAGTCTCTGTGAGAGTCTGAGACAGTCTGACGGACGACGACAGGAGGCGTTTCCTGCTTCTGTCATCTTTCCTCCTCCCCTTTAATTTAGGCCCCTTTAATGTAGTTTACAAACATTAAACTGATTTTTACAATGTCAACAAGAATAAACTGCAAGTGAACGATTAACTGGAGTGATGAATTGACTCAAATGTTTTGGATCACTGACGACTTTAAAATGGCCGCATCAGTTTACTTTACAATAATGACTAAATATATAAACAACTAAAATGAATACATTTAAAATATATATATTATATAAATGGTAAATAAATAAAAGTTTAAAATAATGTATAAAAACAGCAAAATAACAACAAAACAAAAACTGTTTCTTACTGTATCCGAGTTTTACCTTCTCTATATTACACTGTATTACTCTAATTATTAATATATCATCAAGCAGACGGACTAGCGCTGAGAACTAGCCTTTAGCTAACTGTTTGATGTCGATTCATTTATCTCGATTTAAAAGACTTTATCAGAACTTTGATCTTTTATAAGCTTCATAAACATAAAAAAAAGGTTTTTATAAAGTGTAAAGTGTTCTCCTTTAATAACAGACGTGTGTCGTCGGTTTCTCCAACAAAACAAGCTGGTGGTCACACTATACGTGAGTGTGGGGGAGGAGGGGGACTCTGACTCAGTGAGTCAGAAACCTGACACCGGAGAGCGAGGGGAGATGGAGAGGAGCCGAGCGTCCACAGGGGACTTAAAATGCCATTATGAGCCAGCAGCTCGTCATCGCTGAGCTCACCAAACCTGAGAGACACGTGTTGTTTAGGAGGAGGGGGAGTACAGGAAACGGCTCCACTGGCCCCTCCCCTAAAACGCCCCCAACCAGGGAGCACTGACTCTGAGAGCGGCTGCCACCAGGAGAAACAGGGGGAGCGAAGGTCAGAAAGGTCAAACGGGACACTTAGCTCAAATACAGGATGGTGCACGGGTGACGGTTTGACCTCGAGCAGGGCGGGCGGCTGGATTTTAAAGCCTCGATAATTAAGTTTCACAACATCCGGACGCGAGGAGCGAGGAAACAGAACAAACAAAGAACGTCATCGATCAGCTCGATCAGATGTTACATCATGTTCCTGAAAAAGTCAATCAGAAGGAAGTTTAGACGATGCACGCAGAAATGTTTGGAGGGAGCTGATCGCACCCGTGAAAGCTGTTTCACGGCAAAGTGTTTCAATGATCCATATCTACCTGTGCTCACAGGTGAAGGTGACGCAGACCACCGAGGCCCACAAGCTGCCGCAGACCATCAACACGCTGCACAAAGGAGACTACTTCGGAGAGAAGGCTCTGATCAGGTGACTGTTAACCTGCTCTGCTGAAAACAAACTCAGGCCGCGCTCATAGAAGGCTCGTCTACCTTAAAGGGGCGGTTCAGGTGTTTTAAAGTAGATTTGAATGTTTAAAAAACATCTAAAGTCCAGAGACGCACCTGTACGTTCTCCATAGTGAAGGTAATGACAGGACGATGCAGCGCTGACTGTTGTTGTGAATCTGGAACAGGAATCAGGAGTCGATTTCATTTGAACTGTATTAAAAGTTTTAAATGTTGTTTGTTCATGTTACATGTAACGTGTCAGATCTTTGAGAGGAAGCTGCAGAGCACATCCTCCTGATCCTAACATCACTATCACAGCCGTGTGAGGAGTGTGTGCTGTGTGTTCACGTGCGCGTCTCTTTGTCTCTGTCAGTGATGATGTCAGGTCGGCTAACATCCTCGCCGAGGAGAACGGGGTGGAGTGCCTCGTCATCGACAGAGAGTGAGTAGCTCCTGTGTAACAGGAGATCATTCACACACGCAGAGCTGCACTCGTTCACACAGATTCTGATACTTGAACAGTTTCAGATACCAGTGTGATACAACATATATACTATTATTATGGTATGGATGCTATACGATTACTAGCATTGTTGTATGGCTTGGCTTCGTGTGCTGATGGAGTTATAACCTAAAAACAAGCTAAGCTAACATTAGCTCAAAGACACCCTGATGTTTACCTTGAAGCTGCTGTAGTTTATGTTTTCACCGGTTTTAAGTTAACGGTGGATAATCAGAAGAAGATGTGTGGTGACTTTCAGAGCGGGAGAACACGATGTCGTCCTCCTTTGAAATCACAACCACAGACTGTTTCTGCTCTTCCACAATCAGGTCTGAAAAATTAAACCAGCCGTTAAGCTTCAGTCAAGTATTCTTAACCAAAACTAAACGATGTGAAACTCGCCCTGATTTCTTCTTTACACCTCAGCGTTTGGGTGACGAATCCTCTCCTCCCTGCTGATGTCTGCTCTCTGCTCCTGCAGGACATTCGATCAGACGGTTGGCACCTTCAACGAGCTGCAGAAATACCTGCAAGGCTACGTGGCGACGCTCGACAGAGACGACAAAAAGAGGCACGCCAGGTGGGTGCAGTCAGAATCACAAACACTTTCTTTTAATGAGAGTAAACAGAACTCTCAAGTCCCTTACATCTTGAAATCCATCCTCATTGGTTGGTTAAAGTGAAGTCCCGCCCTCTGTCTCCATACAGGAAGTCGGTGTCTCGCCATCAGAGTCAGCCGCTGCCTCCGGACGTCATCCAGCTGAGGGAGCTGGTGTCCGTGTTTCCTCCGTCACGTCCCTTCGACCACCTGGAGGTCGTCGCTACGCTCGGGGTCGGCGGCTTCGGACGAGTAGAGCTGGTGAGACGAGGAAATATGAATCATCACTTCTACATGTCTGTAATTAAGATAAAGAACTGGTTCTTCAGCTGCTCGCTCCTGTTTACACTGAAACAAGCAGTGACAGAAACACAGAGATACATCTGTCCTGTCTGAGCTCTCTGAAGGTTTCATGAAGACACCTTTGCAGTTAATCCTTCAGAAAGATTCACATCTGTCCGTCTCTCACCAACAACCACGTTAAATAATCCTTCACTGTGAGAATGACGCTTGCTAACACTGAAAGTGAGTGAGAGCTGCAGCCTGCTACAGCTGGGCTCTACCTGCTACAACAGGTGTTAAAGGTCTGTTTGTTCCCCGTGCAGGTGAAGGTGCAGGGGAAGGACATCACCTTCGCTCTGAAGGTCATAAAGAAGAAGCACGTGGTGGACAACAGGCAGGAGGAGCACATCCACTCGGAGAGGAAGATCCTGGCTGAAGCTCGCTCGCCCTTCGTGGTGAAGTCAGTCCTTAAAGCATCTCATGTTTGATCCTGCAGGACGGAGCTCTGTGATTGGTTCTGATGAGAGCACAGGCGGGGCCTGGGGCAGATGAGGTCCTCTCAGTGGGGCAGAAAGGCTGAAATATTGAGATGCTGATTCCTTCTGAATTATTACAGCAGCAGCTTTTCTTTGCCTTTGTGATGATCTTATTTCACAGAAGAACAGACTCGCATATTAAAGCTATTCTTCATGCGGCCTCCTCGTCACACACGCTGTGTTTGTTCACATGGTTTCAACATTATTGCTCATATTTCTGATGTGTTTTCAGGGTGTGTAAGGTGATCTGTGTGTCTGAGCATGTGTGCTGATCATTAACCTGATATTCATCTGCTGGGTTACGATCAATAATTAACTCTGAAAACACAACCACAGGGGTCAGTTATTATCACATTACTGCACAGATTATAATTAGTACAGTAATGTCTTTAACTATATTATGTTCCTCTGCAGCACACTGTAATAACAGCCACAGGGCTGCTTCGATTCCTTTAAGCCTCCTGTTTGCTTCATTAAGTCTCTCCTGCTGCTTTTGTTGGAGCACTTTATCAGTTTCATGTTTAAGGAAGTGAAGTGATGCTGTAACGTCTCAAAGAAACACTGATGTGGACAGTTTAGTGACTGTGGTTATGAAATGAAACACAGCATGGTGCCTGCTGGAGCTGAACCCGTGTGTGCGTCTCTTCCTGCAGACTCTATCGCACGTTTAAGGATAACAAGTACGTGTACATGCTGCTGGAGGCGTGTCTGGGTGGAGAGGTTTGGAGTCTGCTCAGAGACAGGTCGGAGAACAAACACTGATTCCTCTGATGCTTTTATGTTTTCAACAGTTTGTTAGCAAACGTTTAAATCTGTCGTTTCTTCAGGGGCAGTTTCGACGAGCAAACGGCCAAATTCTGCGTGGGCTGTGTCACAGAGGCCTTCGATTACCTCCACCGTAAAGGCGTCCTCTACAGAGACCTGAAGCCTGAGAACCTCATGCTGGATACTGACGGATACATCAAACTGGTGAGTCTGCTGCTGGAGGCTCCTGTCATCATTACTATTGTTAGTGTAACACTACAGGCTCAAAGGCTGCTCAAAGTTGGCAGCCAGCTTTAAGTTTAGGAGCTAACTGATGGTGTCTTCCCTCCCAGGTCGACTTTGGTTTTGCCAAGAAGATCCGATGTGGACAGAAGACCTGGACCTTCTGTGGGACGCCAGAGTACGTGGCTCCTGAAATCATCCTCAACAAAGGACACAACTTCAGCGTGGACTTCTGGTCTCTGGGCATCCTGGTGTTTGAGCTCCTCACTGGCAGGTCAGTGCAGCGTCCAGGCTGCTGCAAGGCTCTGATAGAAAACACACCTTTCTTTAAGCTCGCTTAAATCTGCTTAAATCATCTCTCATTTACAGTTATTATTGTTTCCAAACCTAAAGAATGCTGAAACATCCCAACAGACCTGCGCTCAGTCACAGGCTGCTTTGTTTCTGTGCCCTCCTCAGTCCTCCGTTCTCAGGCAGCGACCAGATGATGACGTACACCTTCATCCTGAAAGGCATCGAGAAGATGGACTTCCCCAAGAAGATCACCAAGAGACCAGAGGACCTCATTCGGAAGCTGTGCAGGTAAATGATCCGAACGTTTCAAAAACAATTCAATCCTCCGATCCATGGTTCTACTCTTGTTCTGCCTCACGAGGCACAGATGAGAATCTGATGATGGCTGTTTGACTCGTCCTGTCAGAGAGCTGAAGTGCTGCGTATGAATAGATGCACCGTGCACGATGAACATTAGATAAAGAAGAATAATGCAATTGTATTTAGACCCTGCTAACTTCTCCTCTGATCTGTCCTGCAGGAAGAATCCCTCAGAGCGACTGGGCAACCTGAAAAACGGAATAACTGACATCAAGAAGCACAGGTGAGAAGAGCCCGTGTGTCCCACTGGACAGGTTAGCTGTGTAAGTGATCACTGACTGAACATTAAGAATGTGGACCAGTTATTTATGGCTGCAGCAGATAGATGGTAGCATCCTGCAGCATGAAACAGCCTGAAACGGCTGCAACATAATCCTTGATGGGTCAAAGGTCGTCCACTAAAAGTTCTTGTTGTTTCCACTGACAGGCTCAGATTGTTATTCTAAGTGTGTGCCAACATGACAGAAAGGATCCCTACAGAGATAGACCTTTTAGTTACAGAGGAAGATGATTGTCTGATGTCTTTGCAGAGACCGACGTGACGTCTGTTGGTGGTTAAAACAAACATCGTACTCTGTAACAAAGCAGGTGTGTCAATCAATCAATCAATCAATCAAATTTTATTTGTATAGCGCCAAATCATAACCAGAGTTATCTCGAGACACTTTACAGAAAGAGCAGGTCTAGACCGACTCTTTGTTAAGTTATTTAAAGAGAGGCCCAACATGAATCACCATGAGTAGCACTTAGCAACATTCGGCACATTGGCAGAAAAACTTCCTTTTAACAGGCAGAAACCTCGAGCAGAACCAGACTCATGTTGAACAGCCATCTGCCTCGACTGGATGGGCCGAAAATGGGATAGAAGGAGATGCAGGATAGAGACAGGCAAAGAGAGCAACAACAACATATGTTCTTGTTACCACAACAACATATGTTCTTGTTACATGAACAACAACAGACACATACTTATGGTTACAATGCCAATAATAGTGGTAGACTAGGGTGAAGATTGGCTAAATAAATAAATAAATAAATAAATTAGCGAGAGAAGCAGAGTAATGATAAAGGCTGAGGTAATCGTAATTGTAACAGTTGAAGTCAACAGGTCTACTATTAGCATTAGCAGCAACAATAATGATACTATGGGGAAGGCTGATGTTAGTAGGTGTTGCAGTCGAGCAGGTCCACAGCAGCAGGTGGTCTGCAGCAACGATCCTCAGGAACCTTCAAGACAAGGGAGCACAAGAACTCCCGGGAAGATATGTGGTTAGTAATGTTAATGGGACCAGAAGATACAGAGTTAATGAGCTGCATTAATATGACAGAGAGAGAGAGAGAGAGAGAGAGAGAGAGAGAGAGAGAGAGAGAGAGAGAGAGTCAGAGAGAGGAGAGAGAGAGAGAGAGAGAGAGAGAGAGTCAGAGAGAGAGAGAGAGAGAGAGAGAGAGAGTCAGAGAGAGGGAGAGAGAGTCAGAGAGAGAGAGAGAGAGAGAGAGAGTCAGAGAGAGGGAGAGAGAGAGAGAGAGAGAGAGAGAGTCAGAGAGAGAGAGAGAGAGAGAGAGAGAGTCAGAGAGAGGGAGAGAGAGTCAGAGAGAGGGAGAGAGAGAGAGAGAGAGAGAGAGAGAGAGTCAGAGAGAGAGAGAGAGAGAGAGAGAGAGTCAGAGAGAGGGAGAGAGAGAGAAGCTTGGTGTGTCAGATCCCCCGGCAGTCTAAACCTATAGCAGCATAACTCTGGGCTAGTCCAGGCCTGAGCCAGCCCTAACTATAAGCTTTATCAAAGAGGAAAGTTTGAACTCTTAAAAGAAGAGAGGGTGTCTGCCTCTCGGACCCTGACTGGTAGATTGTTCCAGAGGAGGGGGGCCTGGTAATTGAAGGCTCTACCTCCAACACTACTCTTAGAGACTTTAGGTACCACAAGCAGGCCTGCATCCTGGGAGCGCAATGTTCTAGAGGGGTAATATGGCACTATGAGCTCTTTAAGATATGTTGGTGCCTGACCATTAAGAGCTTTGTAAGTAAGAAGAAGGATTTTAAATTCTATTCTAGATTTTACAGGAAGCCAGTGCAGAGAGGCTAATACAGGAGAGATGTGCTCTCTCTTCCTAGTTCTTGTCAGCACACGTGCTCCAGCATTTTGTACCAGCTGCAGAGTTTTTAGTGACTTATTAGGGCAGCCTGATAGTAACGAGTTACAATAATCCAACCTGGAAGTAACGAATGCATGGACGAGTTTTTCTGCATCGTGTTGAGACAGGATGTGTCTGATGTTTGTTGTGAAGATGAAAGAAGGCTGTCCTTGATATTTGTTTTATGTGGGAGATGAAGGACATATCCTGATCAAACAGAACTCCCAGATTCCTAACAGTAGTGCTGGATGCCAGGCTGATGCCATCTAGGGCAGCTATATCATTAGAGAAAGAGTCTCTAAGGTGTTTTGGGCCGAGCACAATAACTTCAGTTTGTCTGAATTAAGTAGCAGAAAGTTTCTAGTCATCCAGATCTTTATGTCCTTAAGGCATGCTTCTAGTTTAGATAGCTGATTGGTTTCATCTGGCTTCATAGATAAGTATAATTGAGTATCATCTACATAACAATGAACATTAATGGAGTGTTTCCTCATGATATTACCCAGAGGAAGCATATATAAGGTAAAAAGAATCGGTCCGAGCACAGAACCTTGTGGAACTCCATGACTAACTTTGGTGTGCATAGAGGACACATCATGAACATTAACAAACTGAGATCGATCTGATAAATAAGATTTAAACCAACTTAATGCAGATCCTGTAATGAACATTAGCTGTTCTAATCTCTGTAACAGGATGTGATGGTCTATCGTGTCGAAAGCGGCACTAAGATCTAACAGGACGAGTACAGAGAGAAGTCCTCCGTCTGAAGCAGGAAGTAGATCATTTGAAACTCTCAGTGCTGTCTCAGTGCTGTGGTGGACTCTAAATCCTGACTGAAAGTCCTCAAATAAACTGTTGTTATGAAGAAAGTCACATAATTGATTAGCGACTGCTTTCTCAAGGATCTTTGAGATAAAAGGAAGGTTAGATATAGGTCTATAGTTAGCTAAGGTGCCTGAATCTAGGGTAGGCTTTTTAAGAAGTGGCTTAATTACAGCTAGTTTAAAAGACTGGGGTACATAGCCCGTCGATAAAGACATATTGATCATATCTAGTAGGACCCTCTGAATGTCAGACGCTAAGGAGAACAGTCTGGGCCTGTCAAATCGAACATGTAGAAATAGGATCCAGGGAAGAATACAGTAGGGTCATAATTGTGGGCTCATTGAAAAGTGAGTTACTTCATACACTAGTGCTAACAGGTGTGTCTCTATAATGTGTCCTAAGGTGGTTTAACGGCTTCAACTGGGAGGGATTGAAGGCGAGGACTCTAACATCTCCACTGAGGAGAGAAGTAAGAACACACATTTATACACACCTGGAGTCTTCATTCATGTACTCTCAGGCTCCTCACAGCTAGAAGGTTCCTGGTTAGAATCCCGGTTCAGACGTAGGGGGCTTTTCTGTGTGGGGTCTGCATGTTCTCCCCGTGCATGCCTGTCTGCAGTTTACCACAGTTTAGTCTGACAGTTTCCTCTTCCATCACAGCTCACAGGGCCGACAGATCACAGTTACTTCGACAGCTACCCTCCGGACGAGGACTCTCCTCCTGATGAGCTGTCTGGTTGGGACATGGACTTCTGAGACCTTCTGCTTCATCTTTCCTTCGTTTCCCTTCCCCTGCAGTGGGTGTTAGACCCACATCACCTCTCTGGATGTCCTCGAGTTCTGGGCGATTAGACAGTGACTTTTGACCGGCAGTCTCAGCACCAAAAGCCGTGGGAGAATTCTCCTGTGAGTTTGACCGTGCAGTGAAATGCTTGTTATGCAGCCATCACCGTCCTTTTGGTTACTATATCTGACTGGCACTCGTGCAAATCAAGACCAATAATACAAGTACAGTTCTGTTGGCATGTTGGCATTAAGGTGCAGCTGTGGCTCAGTGGTAGAGTGGGTCGTCTCTCAATCGGGAGGTTGGTGGTTCGATCCCTGACTTCTACAGTCACATGTCGAAGTGTCCTTGGGCAAGACACTGAACCCCAAATTGCTCTGAATGAGCATCGCTCTGACTGGAGATGGGCCCGTAGGCCATCTGTGTGCGAATGAGTGAATGTGGTGTAAAGCGTTGTGTTGTTACCCATTGGCTTATGGACTGCTGTTTTAAAGCCTCAATCGCCATCTTGTTTTTTCGCTCATGCGAATGACGTACTTTCGGAGCAGCCTCGAGTGGCCGCTCCAGGAACTGCAGTTTTGGGCACTTCCTGGTTGGCATCATGTTTCAGTCCTGAAGGTTGCGGCTTGGTTCCACCTCAAGCACAATCCCAATAATAACCTTTTGATGGTTTGGAATGAGCGTGCGTTATATCGATGTGTTACCGCTGATGTCCAGTTAGAACAACACAAAGCTAATGTTCTACAACGCTGCACAAACATTCAGCAGTGAACACACGTCACACTTCAGAGAGAGCGCTGCTTAAACAGCTTTATCTTTGTTAGAGGATCCTGCAGTCCAGTCAGACATAGTAACCAACTCCCTGAGCTTCATCTCATGAGACTCGCAGCGAGAGCCACACCAGTGTTCTGTGTCACAGTTAAAGTATTCGTCTTCATCAATCCACGCCCAGACGTTAGTCTGCCACAGGTCCCTCGACATGTTCTGTCCAAGCTACAGATGTGATTGGTCGGGAAGTTTGTGATGCAGCTGCAAAGAATTTATATCTTACAGCTGAAGGAGATTGTGTCTGCATGTGCAGTTTGTGTAGTAGAGGATTTGAGGTGTGTGTGTGTGTGTGTGCGAGCGTGCGTGCGTGCGTGCGTGCGTGTGTGTGTGTGTGCCAGATACTTAAGAACAAACAGATTTTGCCTTGACAGCGTCGAAACAGCACTGCTATCCCCCCACCGCTCCACTGAGACTCAAACAAACACATGGACACCTTCTCCACCTGGAGCGTAAGCATCCCCCAGCAGGGCGCCACACCTGCAGCAACACTCACCTATTTGAAGTGAGAAGTTCTGGTTCTTGGTCTGAAGCGTTAAAGACACTAAGAGAAACAGCAAAGTGAGCAGGAAACCTCCCTGGCCTATATTTACTTTTTTTAAACACCTGAGGTTCACAGTAGCTCACCTGTGTACCTGTGTGTGTGTGTGTGTGTGTGTGTGTGTGTGTGTGTGGCTATATACTGTAAAGCACAAGCATCAAAAAACACTATTTATGCAATCCAACGGCACCTGTTTCTGTATGTACACCTTACACCTGTAACAATGTATATATACTGTGTGTGTGTGGACTGAATGTGTGTGTTCAGTGTTTGCAGCGTGTTCATGTGTGTGTGGAGCTGTGGCCTTAAGACTTCAGGATACAGCTGCTCGTCCATATTTAAGACTTGTTGACGGCTGAGTTTGATTTTAATTGTTATACTGATGAATGAATATGAGCAGCATGTGCAGCCTTTTCACATGAGCTGTGATAACATTGATGATTAAAGCTGCGTCATCAAAGTAACGGAGAAGTTGTTCATCAGTTATGAATCAGTGCAGAGACGAGGTTTCTAACGTTTTGCAGCGCTGCTGGTTTTAGTCTCGTGGCAGTCCTGAACGTAACCCGATTAACTAAACTTAGCTTTAATCAACGTTTAACTTTCCTCCTCACATCAAGTTCATACAAGCAAGGAAGGAGGTCCCGTTCTGCTCCCAAGCTGAACAGACTTTTAGGCTTTTTATTTTCTTGTTGCTGTTTTTATTAGTTTTGCCAGAACGCTGTAAAAACACGATCCGGCGGCTTCACGGCGGTGCGCCGTGGTCCAACGTTAAAGGAAAAAGGCAGCATGACGGCGGAGCCTCATTCCGGCGCTGTGGCAGTGTTGAACAGAAAAAGGACTTCAGTGTTGGGCTGCACCTTCAGGCTAACTACAACCCTTTACCTTAGCACGCTGGCTAACAGTGAAGCTCAATGAAACTATTACACCTGCTTTACTGCAAAGTCACAGTGTGGATGTGGCTTCATGAGCAGGCTGTGCCACGCCTTCTTCAGGCCCTGCGCTGAGAATCTCACAAGAGGTTTAAATGAAGACATTTGTGAAATGAAGCTGATGTCATGCTCTCACTTTGTCAGAACATACGGAGGCACACTGCTGCCACCCAGAACAAATGGACCACTTTCAGTTTATCACATGAGAAGTTAATTGTGGTTATTTACATTATAACACGATATATTATCTCATACATAAATATTATACGTTCTTGTTATAACACGCTACACATATATTTCATGTGACTACACCCCTTTATAACACGACACATTTTACATGATAACAAGATCAATAGGATTTTGTTTTAACACGTTTTTTTAGTCATCACAAAAGTTTGTGTGTCGTAAAAACGTGAGAATATCTTGTTTTAGAACAATAAACTTTCACTACACACGCTGAACCATCTACAGCTGTATGATACAATGCTACATATAAACTGCACATGTAAATTCTGACTTTTCTGACAGTAAGTGAAGTTAAACTGTAAATCGAGGTTTTGCTATTAAAGTAAAAATTGAATAAAAAAACATTAATCTTGTGTTTTTCCAGGAAGAGAGAAAGGAAATGCATTCTGGGTATTTTAAGGTGTTTGTGTGTTGTATTGTACGGAAGCCCTAAGTGGACATCATGCTTACATTTTATGTACTCCTGTGTTAACAAGTTGTTTTCTGGAGATCTCGACTTATCCATCTGGTTTTCTCGTGATAACGTGACAACTTTGTGTCGATGTATAAAACAGAACAACAGGCTGCTCGCTGTGATGTCACAGAGCAGGACGTGCTGCCGTCGCCCGCACTGACGACGTCAGTTCAGCCTGTTTCTGTTTGTTTGGTGCTTTAGCAGCAGATACGAGTTATGATCATGACGCGACGCTGGAGCAGCTTTGTTATCTCAAGATAAATAACAAAATTACTCGAGAAAACAGAGTCAATAAAATATATGGATGCATGTCCGCTTTGGGCTTCCGTAGAATTGTGCTGCGACCTTGTAAATCCTTCAGGTTTAGGAACCCAAACCATCCTTACATCTGCATACTTTTATTCATTTGTTTGAATGCTTTGAGAAGATGGTCCGAGCTCAGAGGGGGACAGCGGGGACAGTTCACCACACGCTCAGCAGTGACTAAAGTCCATCACAGATATTAAGACCACCAACATGTCCACGCTTTGCCCCTCCCCCCTCAACAGACCACACCTCTACAAGATATGCAACATACAGACAATAAATAGGTCCATGTTAAAGGTCATTTCCATATACAAATATACTTTATGAAGCTTATTGTACAAGCACTTCTTTTTACCTACAGCATAACATTTACAAGAGAGGGTTGAACAGCTGACTGCAGATAAACTGTTTGAAAGTGTCTTTGGTTCCTGTCAGAAGGTGAACTTTACAAATGAGTCCCGTAAGCTCCAGAATGACTCGTCAGCAGCCGTCGAGTCAGCGCTGGGTCCGTCCTGCTGCACGCGGTTACAAGTCTGTGTTGGCACAAACCTGGAAAAAGTGTCGGTATAAAATATATAAAGGTAAAAAATCTGCCCTTAGCTAGTGACACAAAATACATGTCTCTGAAATATCAAAATAGTGACTGATTAGAAAAATGTTTTAGGATAACTTCCACTGCTGCTCAGACTTATTAAAGAGTATGTTCACGCTGTGTGGACCGGTACCATAAACTCACGGAGCAGACTGAACCCAGGTCTCTGAACAGGTGAAGCAGAGATCCAGCCATCAAAGGCACCTCTCTCTCAGAGACACAGCAGAGTCATCAGCATACACTGAGCTGTATACAACCACAGTGTGCACGTCTGTACAGGTCCGCTGCTTTACTTCTGTTTGCTCTGAATAAATATCTGGTTTTATGAGGCACAAAGACACCTGACGACATCACTGCTCTGTCAGGTGGGCCTGTTTCTCAATGTTTGTCTGATGCAAGGTGTGATCGAATAATATAACTGCTCATGGTTTATGTTAAACCTTCTCTTTACAGAAATATTAGAGGCTTCTGTGACTGTAGGAAACAGATCAGCTCTCCCTGATCGTTCGATCGATGTACACATCGTCATTTTTCAGACTCTGCACAGAAAACATGAACGTGGACGCAGCCTCGAAGAGGTCAGCCATTGGTTTGTGAACCCGCCTGTTGAAGCCGAGAGCCAGAAGTGACCATATTTGGACGAGAGGGTGACTCATGTTGTTCGGTCTCTATCCTGGGTTTGCTTTCAGATGCATTAGAAACGAATGTGTGGTGGAAGTCAGTTAGTAATGAGGAGCCTGAATGATGCAAACTGATCCCAGAGCAGCACTGTTCTACATAAATGTATTTCTATGCTGTAAATACATCCCGTTAGATGTGGTGTATAAGACGCACTTTGTTTCATCTAAAAGGTGGGCTGCGTCCTGAATACAGGTGCGACCAGTATACCAGTATAAAATGCAGAGAGGTATTTTATTGTGTTACACAACTGTACCCAGACGATGGCGCTATAATCTACCTAAAGCTTCGTCACCGTCATGAACGCCACTGCAGCCGCCATCCTCACAACAGTCAGGGTTACTCCTGCGCAGGACTGCAAACTGGCCGTGGTGAAAACAGATGGTAGGCTGTGATCTGTGTTTCCAATGAAAACATGAAATAGTGCCGGAATAACTTGAATACACGTTTTTATTACTAAATAGGTGTCGAACGCCTGTGTTCCCTCTGGGACAGCCCCAAACTACAGACTGCGTCTTATACTCCAGATTTTAAACATGTCGTAATGGCAGCATGTTCTGCCCTCTAATGGTGGGACAGGTGAGTTCAGCCTGATTTCAGGCTCATTGAGAACACGAGTGTTAATCCTCCACGGCCAATAAGCTGCGTGACTTTCTGAAGCCGTCAGGTCCAACAAAGGTTTCTATAACTCCACGAAACATCAAGAGTCCTCTGCTGTGAATAAAGACACGATGTAGAAGCTCCTCCTGTTTGAACGACTCATCCTTTAACTTGACTTTAAACCTTGACATGTTCTGAGTGAGGCTCCTCCTGGTTCTAATGGAAGAGCACAAATAAAAGTAGCTTACTCTCTTACATATAATAAACTCTGTAAATGTGGTTCTGTACAGCGATGGAGCAGTGATCCGCACACGTGTTCGGTGATCTGCTGGACCGCCTACAAATAGTTGTGGCTTTGGAATCTAATATATCTCTGTATAGCAGCCAAGCCAATAATTATACAATAACTTCTCATATAGTGAATAACACAGTGATAGTACAGACATAAATACATACACATAGTAACAGGAACCATGCAAGTGCGAGTCTGACTTTGTAGTAATGACCAAAGACAACGTAAAGCTTAAAGAATGACCCCCTCTCAGTCAGAGGCAGCAGTTCAAACCGAGGTCATTTTACCTGAAGGAAGGTGAGTCTTCCTTCATGCGTGTCTCTTTCTGCCTCGGCTGTGTTTGTATGCAGAGGGTACGTTTATGATTGCATTCAGCCTGCTGTCATCATCAGAGAACGAGCCGAGAGGATAAAGACAAACGGTGGTGCCGGGATGAAACTGGAGCACAGAGATCGGACTTCCCATTCCAGGTATGTTTCATACGATCCTTCCCATGAACAGACCAGTCTTCTGTTCACGAGGAACAACAGGAAGTACTCCTCCAGTGCAAACAGGAAGTTGTGTTCAGTGGGTGTTTGTCAGTGAAAATGTGACTATAGAAACAAGAGGAGTGAATAGGGTTTGATGTGATCAGATGCTGAAGGGATGAAAAACTATCTGCAGGCGCAGGAGTCTACGGTCATGTTGGGGTAGACCTTCAGTACCACGTTCTTGTCCTCGTCGAAGAAGAGGATGCTGAGGGACGACATCTTCTCTGGGACGCAGCACGGCTCGGGGATGCCCGGGACGACGCCCACCGCCCTCACTATGCTCTGGATGGTGGCGTGGTTCGACGGCTTCAGAGCCTAAAGCAAAGACAAAAAGGATTATACAGGACTTTATTTAAGAACTACATACAGAAAGTAGTGTATACATGTGGATCCTATCGCACAACCAAGTACGGGAAAAGCTGAAGTTTTCCTTTTATGGTTTTTTAATGAAGCGTACAGACGCACAAAGTACCCGTCACTGCATGAGACACAACAGATGCACCAGGATGTCAAACGTAAAACGCTCTGCAGCGATATCAGACAGTCACCAACGATCTCCAGCTCACACTAAAAGCTGCTTCTCCAAGAGGACGTTTGGGCCGATAGATGAGCCAAACAACGCAGGACCCTCACCCAGGAGGGTGCCAGGAGGAAACCAGGAGCTACCGTGATCCGTACGCCGCCCAATAGACACAACGGCCATGACAGCGCGTGACCACATGGGATATGAGCACAATGGGAAGTCAGCTGACCAGGTATAAGCAGTGGGTCAAACCATCAGAGGACTTTCATCAAGGCGGCCGATTTGAAACGCTCGTACAAAACCAAAAGTCATCGACTTCACAAGCTGCGTAAATGAGGTCACTGAGGTCACGAAGGTCACATGCTGCCCACGTCCGTAAGTGAACAAGCCTGTTGGCCGTCCACCAGAGAGCGCCGTCCTGCTCGCCCCCCCGCTGAGTGCTCGTTGTGGTGTTGGGTCTCTGATGTGACACAGAGTCTGGACCTGCTCGGTGGGTGACTTCAGTTGTGATTTGGTGCTGCATTAATAAAAATGGATTGATTGATTGATTATTTGAAGTTAATTGCCAAGATGACAAAGTGTCATCACTAAACAGAACTCAGTCTCATCAAAGTCCTCTGAAAGAGAAAAATAAAGTTTAAACTTGTTAACATGAGTTTAACAGACGAAGCAGAGACGGATGAATGATCTCCCCACAGGTGTTCGTGCACGTATGTTTGCTAAACGTGTGTGATTATCTGCGGCTCCTCTCAGCCTGTCTGCTCTCTGATCTCTTCTGTGACGTCACGACTGAAAAATCTATGAAAATGTAAAATTGCAGGTTTTCCATCAGCTTTGCTTTTAGCGTTAGCATCTGACAGAATATTGATCAGCTCATCCAACAAGCAGGACGCTCAAACTCTGCGTCCACACACCTGATCAGCTGTTTCACGTCTTCCTGGGATCCAGTAAGTGACAGACGTCTTCCCACACCTCATTAAGAAGCAGGCCGAGCAGCTTTAATAGCAGCTACTTAACAGCTTCTAAAGATTCACTCTGACAAAGGAGGACCAACATCACAGGATCACAGGCCGGCAGACCTGCAGGAGAGGGAGGGGGCCGCTTTACGCCCCAGGCTCTACTTCTGGGACTAATTACATCCGACTACAAAGGCGGCGACTCCGAGCTAATGAATTAAGTGGATGGATCTGGTGCATTCCGGCCATGTTTAAAATACCTGTGATGTTATCTTGTCAGCGGGGACGCGAGCTGAAGTGATCTGTGTCCCGCAGCTGAAGACGAGCTGGCAGGAATTAACCGAGTTAAAGGTCGGAGTTCGTTTTCCTCGAGCACGCTCAGAGAGTCGACGTTTTCCACCTGCTCTTCAGGAAGTGAAGTCGGATTATTTATCCCATCACGTGTTTCTTCTTGACTAACCGTCTTTTATTACTTCATGTTTCTGCTGCAAAGACGGTCTGAACATTACAGCCTGAAGGAGAACCGCTGTGACTCCTTCATCCTGGCAGTTTAAGACTAAAGCAGATGGCACACATTTCTTTACCATCATCATCTCTAATGTAAGACAGACAGGCTTCAGGGCCTCCTGATGTATGGGAGAGAACACAGAGCAGTAAACAGGCTGAAGGCATCGCGGCCAGATTCACTGATAGCCTGTTTCCTTTACATAATGTGTGCCACACTGGCCGACTGAAGCACACTGCTTTAATGTTCTGTGACATGCAGCTTTCTGTGCTGCATGTTGAGCTTCACATCGTGTGTCTCAGTGCACAGGATGAAATATGATCCATCTCAAACACACTGAAGAAGAAAGCATGGAACGTGCAGCAGAGCACCGCTCGGTCACACGTTTGAAACCATTCTTGGAAACAAGAAGTTAAAGAAGTTTTCTGACCCTGTGGACACGTGACCCCCGACAACAAGGCCACGTCTACTTGTAAGTCAGTCAAAAACATGTCTACAGGTTAAAACAAGGTCAGTCCAAGCGTATCTACTGTAAATGAATGTATTCCTCCAGATGTTCAAACATTATTAGTATTTTTCTTGGGAGTTTGTGGATTTTTTCACTTGAAGCCTCTAAATTTGATCAAATACCTCCCTGATTCCTCAAAATCTACAGCACACAGATTCTGCTGTGCCCCTGCTGACCCTCAGGTGCTGACCCTCAGGTCAGGAACCTGCTGGAGGGCTCTCGGAGTCTCACCTTTGGCATGGGGAACTGGCAGGAGCCTGAGCAGTAGTAGGCATCAAACGACATTGGTGATATAATCCATTCACTCCATCCAATGTCAGCAAAGTCCACCTTCAGGTACCTGCGAGCGCAGTTCCTCGGCTCGTTCCACTGCTTCTTTCGCGCCTTTTTAATCGTCTGCTCGTCGAACTGCAGCAGGGGCATCTTGTGCCGCTGATTCTTGCGAGTCTTTTTACGAGGCCGGCGGGCCTGCTTGTTCTCTAAAGGTTCGTATGGACTCGTCTCGTCCCATCCGGTCGTCTCGTACGGATACTCAGGCCCGGGGAGTTCGTTGTTCTGCAGCGGCAGCAGAACGTTCACCGAGCGCTTGTGTCTGAGCTGCGGCTGCTCCTGCTCGGTGTGGTTTCGCTCGCGTAGTCCCAGTTTATGGAGGCTGCGTGGAACTGAGCCCTCTCCTCCTACCAGGTGGTGTCTCTGCAGGGTGGCCACCACACTCTCAGGTTCTGAGATGGCAGAGTCGTTGGCGTAGACCAGGATGTATGGTGAGCGGTCTGACAGCAGCTTCTTCCAGGGCCGAGGGCCTTGAGAAGCCACGTCGATCCCGATGAGGAGCTGGCCGTGGTTTTTGGCCTGGTTCACCACACGAGTGACGTCCTTCCACTGCCAGGAGATGAAGTCCCTGTACAGCGTGGACACGTTGATCCGAAAGTGTCCCAGAGTCGTCATCCTGTTGTCCACAGAGGCGAAGCTCCAGATGACCATGTGGATGTGGCTGTGCCTGCGGGGGCCGTGGCGGGCCTGTGTGCTGTTCTGAAGGTCTCCGATGTAATAATGCAGAGTGGCTGACAGGACGTCCTCTGACTTTGTGAGAGACGTCAGGTTGAAAACCTGCAGCTGCTTCTTGTTTATCGTTCCTGTGGATAGAAAGAGAGGTGTTATTTACACGACACGGTTTAACAGGCTTTAAAACAGATCAGGGCTTTCTGTAATATATCTACATATATATATATATATATATATATATATATATATATATACGTAGATGTGTTTACATCTCTCTTCTACTTGATGCTATTAGATTTTTTTCAGCCATTAAAATACTGATGGTTTCATTTGCCTCGGACTGGAACTTGGTTGGTGGTTCAATAAGTATTAATAAACCTATGACTGTGTGTTCTGTGGGTCATCCAGGTTAATAACCATTGTTTAGATTGTTTCTAAAAAGAGATGCTGACTTTGAAAATGTTATATTTAAACGTTTAAGCTGCACAAATGAAACTACAATCACCTCAGTTGCAGAAATCTCATGATATGTCACATAAAACCAAAACTATCTGCATTGACAGGAAAATGTGACTTTTGGGTGAACTGGCCCTTTAAATGCTGTGACTTACAGCTAGCAGGCGATAGGAGGCAGTATACTCCCACAAACTTTAACCCCAAGCGGAAACTCTTTACAGTGCCCACGTCCAAAGTGACAATAACGCAGAGTGGCCTGAAAGTGATTATGAACTGAAACAAGTTTAACGTTCTTATAAATGTTGTTGTTGTTTAAAGTTCAAACACCGTGAGCGCTCCGGAGACTCCGCAGCGCGCTGCAGAGGAACCTCTCCTGCAGGCTGAGCAGCTGCTGGAGGGAAAACCGAATCTGGACTATCTGACATTCAAATCTGAAGGTGTGAAAACAAGTGTGGTAACTTTGAGTTTCATGCAGAGATCTGATGCGGAATCTCTGCGCGTGGCAGAGGAGAGGAGCAACAGGTTGATCACATTTCCATGACTGGATCAACAGGTGGATTTCAGTTTCTGCTCAATAAATCTGCACGTGAAGGGCAAAAGATGGCACGCGTTTACAAATCTTCAGTTTATAAAAACTGAAAAAACAACAATAAACCTTTTTTAGTTAAACCGCTTTTTTTTTTTTTTTTTTTTTTTTTACAATACGCACAATCTGCGCACAGAACCCGTGTCCACCGTCCCCGGTGCACTTGCAATGTGCGGATAATTTCAGTTAAGCAAGGCAACAAATACAGTTTATATTTACCTCAGATAATTCAACGAGACATGCAGAAAAAAACGTGCGTAAAAGTTTGGAGACCTACCCCAGTGCGCTTTGAAGCTGCGGACAGTGTTTCCGTCCTTGAAGGGAAATCCAGCCCGGTTGTACTTCGCGTAAAGCATCTGCATGTGTTCCGTCATTGTATCCTGTAAGAGCAGTTCCTGGTCGTCTGTCGCTTGGTGCTTTTTATCCACCGAGTGCGTAAAATCCACCTTCCGTCCCTCGGGGAAATTGTCAGTTTTCAGCATCGCGCAATATCCAACGCACAGATAACTCCATCCGTAAAGCAGCACGACCACGAACCGGGAGTAGAGAGCCATGCTGGAGCCGACGTGAAGTAAGCAGCAGAAAAAATAACAGTTGATGAAAACGTTTCCAAAAGTGGTCCCTATCTCCAAAAAGACATACCATCACCTGAGGGGGAGTCCTCTGTGACAAGATGAGACCATCACCTCTGACAGCACTCACAGCACGAGCAGGGGAAATATGAGGTTATCCAAGTCGTTACAGGTCTAACCGTGAAAGAAGTTCCAGTTGAAGGTGCACAGAGGATCAGAAGCTGCAGATCTGAGCTGCCAAACAGCGACGCTCTGACTTTTTGTTTCCGAGCTGTGAGCTGATTTCAGGAGCAGCAGTCACCGTCCCCGTCTCAGCTTTCATTGAAGGTAAAGCATGTTGTGCTGGGTATTATAGGGCTTGTGGGACCAGCTGGGTATTCCTCTCTCTCTCTCTCTCTCCCTCTCTCTAACACACACACACACACACACACACACACACACACACACAGGGAGAGAGAGCGAGTGAGAGAGAGAGAGAGAGAGAGAGAGAGAGAGAGAGAGAGAGAGAGAGAGAGAGTTTCCTGTTCCAGATACTTTTACGCACATTCAGCCTGGGGACACATCCTCTCATGTTATCGGGACCTTTAGGCGCTTTTTTCAGTTCATTCAAGGTGAAATTAAAAAAACTGAAGCACGTTCCTCTGATTGGTTGAACTGATTTCAGAATCCAAACTGCTTCCACAGAGCAGCCCCTCCGTGCGTAATTTGTGCTCCGCAGAGCTGTGCGTCTGGGCCGCGCTGCAGCTGAATGAAGCGGCTTATTGTCGCATTAAAGGCTCTCTCCCCTATTTAGTTTAGTTCAATGGAGTTAAGCACACACATCCTGTACCATCACGCTCCGATCCGGATGCTGTACTGTGCCCTCCCCTCCCCGCTCCCCACCGTCCCCCCAAACAACCCATCCGGGCGGGGTTTAAACCCCCCCCCCCCCCCCCCGGCTGGGCTCCTCTTTCAGGGGCACCCGGGAGGAAATGATTAGGACATTTCCCCGCCCTTGGACATCTGATGGCAATAATATTAGCATGCCATGTCCTCCGTAGCAGTCAACACACTGAACAGCTTCAGCTACGCAGGGAGTCATCACAAACAGCAGCAGAGGGAAGTCAGGTGGCGGGAAGGATCAAGTTAGAATGACCACATGTTCAAACCTGCAGGCCAGCTGACAAACATTAAAGTTAATTTAATAAAGAATAGAAAGTTAAGGCACGATTGTTTTTAATAACATTTCAAAATATAGTGGGGGGGGGAGTTGCAACACTTTCTCTCTCACGTACTCGGAGACTATTTGTACTGACTGAATATCTTCAAGTTAAACTTACAATGTCTGCTAACTATTCAAACTGTGTCAAGATGATGAGACAAACATGTCCAACATTTATTTGAATGGAAGAAGTCCCATGTGGCAACCTGCAGGGCTGAAGGTCCAAAGCCTGCAGTTCCTCTGGTGTCCACTTGAGGCTGCCTCCAGCAGTGAGTCAGTCCCCATAGAGCCCCATGTTAAACTTTACAGCAGAAATAAACATGTTTACAGCCTGGTACAAAAAACAGTTTGGGTCTCTATAGCTCATTTCTCTCTTCATGACAACTGTACGGGGAGAATCTTTATACAGCTCACCTGTTTACATTATATTAAGGCTTAAAGTGATGCAGCATTAGGGGCGTGGCCTCTTTGAGTGACAGCTGGGAGCTGCTAGCTGTCTGCTAGGTGTCCCCTCAGCTAACTCAGTCACTGAACGTAACCTCTGGGCCGTGTTTGTGCTGTTGAACACATGCCCCCTGAGGCTGGTTGAAGTTGTGACTTGATATCGTGGTTGATGCAGAACTGTGTGATGCTGGTTTCATCCAGCTCAGGCTGAAACGTTGCTGCTGATAAAATCTCAAAAGCATAAAGATGAGAAGCGTTAAAACAGGATCAAATCTACACAAAGAGACGTGACATTAAATCAAACTGAGCGTCTACTATCAAAGGCCCAGTTCAGTCTGAATCTTTACCTCATGCTGTTAGGTCCAAGGGCCAAGTCCGGCCTCGCACTAATAAAACCACGCTTCACTTCAAACACTAACAGCTTAACAGCCCAATAAAAGAAATGAAGAGGGATGTGACCGCTTCATTTAGAGATCACGACTGTTTACAGACACATGATCTGTCTGGGTTGGATCCAAAGACACGTGTTTTTATAGGTTTGGTCCTTCTCAGAGGTGAGGCACATAAAAGCATCACGGATGCTTGAATGTCTGTCGATCGGCTGGGGTTCCTGTGCATGTCTGTGGTTTGGATTGTTTGAGGTCAAAGTGGTGCAGAAAGTGAGATCGTCAGGTGGGCGGCTCAGCGATCGCCTCCAGGTTAGGTCTGGCTGTTTGTTAGAGGTCAAAGAGGAAATGACATTTCCGACACAATCCTTCTGCCAGACCTGAGCGTGCTTCTCGTCCTTGTTGGTCCAGTTAGTTTTGTTAAGATGAAATCAAAGAGTTTCTTCGAAGCGGACAAAACAGACGCACAACAACAAAAACACATTCTGGAGACAGAAAAGAAGAAACTGTTCAGCGTCACCCTAAAACAGGTCCAGATCTCACATCTCCTTAAAAACAACAGCAGAAAACAACTTGCTAAGAAAACGTGAAACCAGACCCCATTGCCCAAACCCCTGTTTTAACAGAACCAGGGCCCACGTCCCCACGTCTCCACATGCTGCATCAATGAGGCCAGCAGGGTTCAATTCAGCCAAACAGACAAACACATGCAGCCAGTGGAAGGCTGATGTGGTTTCAGGGCGGGGCTGAGCGACGTGAGAGGTTCCTGTTAGAACAAATCATTTGTTTGATGTTGTGATGTTCGTGAACGACCTGAGCCGAGTCGTAGGTGAGCGCCGTCCTTTCACCGCCCTCGATCCGCTCCCCTTCATGCCGATCAGCACAGGCAGCTTTCTTCAGCTGCATCTCAGCTACAGTCGCTCACATGCAGCATCAGAACCCTCTGACAAGTTGCTTGTTTTTGTGTTGACGTCTCTGTAGTCACAAATCATCGGTGAATCAATGACGCTGATGAATTGTTCCAACATTTTTCTGCCGTTTGCTTTTACAATTTAAAAGCGCTGAATTTTAAATATGCGTGTTGACACGAGAGGATACGGTGCAGGCGAGTCGGACCACTCTCTCACCTCAGAGCGTTGGCTCTCGGAAAGGAACGGAGCCATGAGATCCAGCTCCCCTCAAAGAGCCGATATTCCCAACACTAGCCAACATGGACGACCGTTTTACGCTCTGATCGCTCTGCACAGAACAGATGTATGAAAAACAGAGTCCCTGTAATTTGTCAGCTTATAGCCGTAGATGACGATCCTCGGGCTGGGACTGATTCCTAACACGTGTTTCATTAACTAAAGAACAAATCAATCTGAATCCACATTAATTATAAAGCAGACAGATACTAAACACCTTCTTAACTTCCTGGATGATTCCTTAAACAAGTCACTTCCATTAGAACGGTGACTGAGTAATATGTAGATGATAGAGCACTTTGATGTCTGCTAACGTGTGTCCGGGATCTGGGAACATGCGGAATGCTTTAAGCCCATTACCCATTCTTCCAGTCCAATTGGAGCTACCGCAGCCTGGGGGAGGACATAAAAGCAAACCCCCATCATCTTTCAAAGCTTTACGCCTTTAATTTGTTTAGACAAACAGCCCAAAACATGGCAGGCCAAACGGCGGGACCAGCCCGGGGTCCCCCGAGCAGACTCCTGCCCCTGACTCAGACTGCTGCTCGCAGAGAGCCAGGAGAAGTCTGAGTCTCCACTGAATGGAAAGATACGACTTTAAGGCGTAAAGGAAAATGAATTAGGAAATTAGGAATTGAAGGAAAATGTCAAATAATCTGAAGTTAAAAATCCAATTAGCAAAGAATCTTCCAAGTGGCCACACCAGCCGGTCCGCTCTTCCTCTGGGAATCCTCCGTTTAAAGCCATTTTCTCGCTGCAGCACCTCCACCCAGATGGCATGCATGATATGAGGGGAGCCGTCTGTAAATGATGGTGTAACTCAGTCAGATTAGAGGCTTCCAGTGCCCTCCAATATGTGCCATATGCATGAATGTGTCGGCTGCAGCCTCTGAAGCTCAGACCGTCCTGATGTTGTGGTCGTAGATGACGACATGGATGTAGAGGTCCGACTGTAGGAGCGTTCTGCTGGAGTCCTCACCGGGACCGGCCTGCAACCCAACACAGAGTTTAAGCAGTGAGAGAGGCAGAGATTCCTACACATCTGTCCTCTAGCTAACATCTGCAGAACGTGTGGATGCATCCGTTTAAACACAGTCACACGTCCTCACATTCCCTTTGTTGGAGTCAGACCACAGACTGTGTATGAGTAGATGGAGCGTACAGAAGTGTATGAAACATTATTTATAATGTCCAGCAGGGGGCGACTCCACTGGTTTAAAAGCAGTGTGATCCTATAGAAGTCTATGAGAACACGCTCCTCCTCCACTCCTGATGTATTCCCTCAGTAAACATGTTCCTAATGAGTTTATGGTCTCAGTCTCTAGTTTCTTCTTCAGCACAGCATGATGTTCATTTCGTCTCTGATGCTCCACTGAGAGTCACTCAGAGCAGGAGGAGGGGGGGCAATGAACGCAGAGCTACAATCAAAACAAGTAAAAAGCTGTTAAACAGCAGCACTCCTCCTGACTGGCACCTTATAATAAACATAATACCAAATATGTACTTAAGAGAGCTGACACTCGCACGCTGAGCCCTTTATACAGCCTCAGGTTTGAGTGGATTCATTACATTGTGATATGCAGGTTTAAACTGTGAGAGCAGCCACAGATACACAGAACACATCTCCATAGTAACGGGTACAGTAAAGTGTGATAGTTCATTCTGTGTTACTCTGAATGTCCGCAGTGACGCGGCCCCTCCACTAAGATGTGAAGCCACCAGCAGCTGGGAACATTTATTTAAAGTGTGTCAGGAGTCTGCAGTGGGAGTGGATCCATAGGCAGCCATTACACTCAATTTACACTTTTACCTCAAACACACTTGTGGGCGTCCTAATAAGTGAGGAGGTTCAAACACTTCAAACAGCAGAGCAGTAAAGAACCACTTCATGAGGATTCAGTGATAAGAAGCTATTTTTACACAAACTAAACGTGTCATCGACGCTCACATCGTCGTAGAACACGCTCGGACGGAGTCGAGTTATTGTCACAGCTGAAATATGACCCCCCCCGCCCCCCGTGGTCACGGTATGACAAAGGCTGAAAAACAAACACACCACCCAAAATGAGTTGATGTGAGCCTCCCTTCTGGAAGGTTCCGCTGTGGATCTGCGGCCACATGAGCAGCTACTGAGCTCACGGTGGGTTAAAAGCTGGACGGTTCTGTGCTGCGCCGTGCCGAGCCAATCTGGGCTGAACTGAGCCGATCTGGGTTCTGGGCGCTCGGGCGGTTTGCTGTGTCTGGCTTCCTGTGCCTCCTCTTGTGTTTTTAATAGACGGCCTGGTCGGGGCGGTGCTCGACCGCAGCTAGAACTCTGTGCTGCCATTTTGGCTCTTGGCCTCAAACACGCAGTCCCCACAGCTCTGTCTGCAGTTTCAAAATAGTTCAGCCCCACCAGCTCCTTCCCTCCCCCCCGCAAAGAGGGAAACTGCAGAGAAAAAACAGCGTCTGTCAGTCGTTACTCTTCTCCGGCCTGTCGGGCTGCGAGCGTGGAGGAAGCACCTGTCTCGACCTCTTGATCCTCCATTCTTTGTGCAGGTGGAAAGCAAATATGTCTCCCTCCCACATGGTGTCTCTTCTGCAGCTTCTCTTGTAGTGTTGGCCTCCCAAAATGTAGGCCAACACTACCTCTGACATGTCTGGTTAAGTGAGACTAGCTAAAAGAACTGGGGGGTTCGTAAAGTTAGCAGAGGTGAAAATACTCTGGGACAGACATTGGGGAAAAGTCGGGACGTGCGCCCAAAGGTCCCGGGCCAAACAGGATGTTGTGGGTACATGACAAATGGTTTTGGAAACCAAATGAGGTTTTATACAAAGTCGCTGATAACAGGATCTGACAAGACTCTTTATGTTTTATAGGCTCTTTGCTTTCCTGGGACAGTTTTACAGCCGTGAACAGGTGATCTGATCTCCTTAGCAGCACCATTTGTCTCCCTGTGGCTGAAAAACAACAACAGAACTTACCCAGGGGTCCACATTCAGGATCTTTCTGTCCCTCTTGTTCTTAAAGAGAAGGCCGTTGGGGTCGTCATAAATCACCTCATAGTTGGGGCTGGAGTTGGACGTGGACACCTGTGTCTTCCAGTTGTAGTAGCTGTGGAAAAAAGGTCAGTAAATGACTCAGGTGGAGGTGTTTTCTTAAGCTTTCTTGTGCTTTAAAACATCACAGAGGCACATTTAAAATCTACACATTCAATAAACGGGTGCAACACGCAGCATTCAGGCAGTGTGGGGAGTGTTGGTCGTATTTCTCTGCGGTGAAATAAATAAAGACCCCAGCCAGAACTCGACACCTCAGAGAAACTCTAACTACTGTTAATCAAGAGTCGATAAGGCATCAAAGACACGTCATTGTCTCCTGAGGTGAACAAACATATTAAGCATGTCCTCACTTCTGTCTAAACCACAAACAATCAGACATGTTTGCTACAGTTCCATCATTAGGACAGCACTGTTAGTGTAACGCGCTCGGCCTGAGTGCAGGTATTGTGGGGTCAAATCCAGGTCGGCACAACAGAGCTCATCAGCTTTCTTTACAAAGCATCTCACGTGCAGTCATCCAGCACATTCACTGACACTCAGGAAAACCTCAACAGTCCCGGCTTACCCTCCAATCTTGCTTCATGCTACACAGAGTACAGTCTCCAGCTGACGGTTTGTTTACATGACGTAATGGAAGTGTACATTTGACGGATGCGGTGTAGACAGCGAGCGTGTGATGTGACGCGATGCATCGCGATGTCTGACGCTCGCACGCTGTCAGGACCCGGTCTTAGGGTAGCTTCATTTTAGGGTCAGTCTGTTTCTTTGGGGGGAAGTTGATTTATAACACGTTTAAAACAACCGCAGTCGACCAAAGTGCTGCACAAGCTTAAAACATATGAAATATGAGTCAAATGAACAATAAAAACAAATATAGTCAAATATAGCTGCATGATTAAATGTTAGGATGTCAGGCTCAAGCCAACACAGAGGTGGCTCGTCAGCAGTGATTTGAAGCGGTTCTGATATTTACAAGGAGACTGATCCAGAGAGCAGCCACTACAAAGGCTCTGTGTCCTCTGGGTTTGAGCCTGAATCTTGGAGCATCCGAGAGCATCTGATGTGTTGAGCTCAGCGCTCTGACTGGAGCATGGTGATGCAACAACGCCAGCAGTGTGCACAGTGAGCAGACTGGGGAGACGATGGTTGAACCTTGCTCTGAAACCATCTTTAATCACCAAATGTTTCACGTTGATCGAGGATGCAGTGGATGGTTTGAATGTGATTCACTTCTTAAGATATGAAGGCAGAAGAAAAGGTAATCAAACATATATGTTGTGCTTTATTTTGTAAGGTTTAACAGGAAATAAGACGCTCAGTTGTAAAGGTGTCCAAACTGAACATTTCCCTTCATAAGCTTAAACAGCAGGATGCTTTAAACAACACACGAGCACCATACTGAGGTCGTGACTTAGCATGTTTCACGGAGGAAAGAAAACTTTAAAGAGCAGGATTAAAGAGCATTTCACAGTCAGTGTTATCATATCAGTTTCCAGCAGCAGGTCATAAAAGAAGAAAGGAAAGAGACCTGCAGAGCGACCATCTTTGTTGCAGAGCAGAAATGCTTAAGTCTGTTTCTAATCTGACGGTGAGGACGCCAGGCCAGGCATTGAAATAAAGCTGAGGCTAATAAGCAACCGAAACCAAAATCAGGGTTGAATTCCAGAATAAATGGCCGATTAATTTACAGCATCCGACTGGATCCTGCTGCTTTGAGGGTTCCTGTTATTTTAGATACAGCAGAGAAACTTTGTCAGTCGCAGGGACAAAAACGGTCGGCTCTTCAGGTCAGTGTTTAAAATGTAATATTCCTGTCAAATCACTGATCAGCTGACATCTCTTAAAGCAGCTTTCTGGAGGCGACATGTTGTGAAAGAAAAGAAAAACATCAACCAAAAAGTGACACTTCCTGTCCACAGAATGTCACGTCTTCTTCACTTGTTGATGTGAAATATGTGCTCACTGCCTCAGACTGAAAACATCCCATTAAGGAGGAGTCGAGCGCTGCATTGTTCTCATGTGAAGTTTGGTTTCAGCACAAAGCTCAGAGGAGCCCGTCACGAAACAAGCTTATCACAGAAACGAGCCCGTCACGGACACGAGCCCGACACGGACACGAGCTTGTCACAGAAACGAGCCCGTCACGGACACGAGCCCGACACGGACACGAGCTTATCACAGAAACGAGCCCGTCACGGAAACGAGCTTATCACAGAAACGAGCCCGTCACGGAAACGAGCTTATCACAGAAACGAGCCCGTCACGGAAACGAGCTTATCACAGAAACGAGCCGGTCACAGACACGAGCCCGTCACGGAAACGAGCTTATCACAGAAACGAGCCCGTCACGGACACGAGCTTATCACAGAAACGAGCCCGTCACGGACACGAGCCCGTCACGGACACGAGCTTATCACAGAAACGAGCCCGTCACGGACACGAGCCCGTCACGGACACAAGCTCGTCACAGAAACGAGCCCGTCACGGACACGAGCCCGTCACGGAAACAAGCTTATCACGGAAACGAGCCCGTCACGGACACGAGCTTATCACAGAAACGAGCCCGTCACGGACACGAGCCCGTCACGGACACGAGCTTATCACAGAAACGAGCCCGTCACGGACACGAGCCCGTCACGGACACAAGCTCGTCACAGAAACGAGCCCGTCACGGACACGAGCCCGTCACGGAAACAAGCTTATCACGGAAACGAGCCCGTCACGGACACGAGCTTATCACAGAAACGAGCCCGTCACGGACACGAGCCCGTCACGGACACGAGCTTATCACAGAAACGAGCCCGTCACGGACACGAGCCCGTCACGGACACGAGCTTATCACAGAAACGAGCCCGTCACGGACACGAGCCCGTCACGGACACGAGCTTATCACGGACGCGAGCCCGTCACGGACGCGAGCCCTTCACGGACACGAGCCCGTCACGGAGACGAGCTCGTCACAGAAACGAGCCCTTCAGATAACTAACACTTTTAATTGTTAGAGACCAACAGTCATTATTCTAATTATTGATACAGTATGACATGTGCTAAACCTTTAAATCTAATGTTAACTTAAAGAAAGCTCTCGTGTTTCCTGTTACATGTTTACTGAGGGAATAAATCAGGAGAGGAGGAGGAGCATTTTCTCATAAACTTCTATAGGATCACACTTCTTTTAAACCAGTGGAGTCGCCCCCTGCTGGACATTAGAGAGAATGCAGGTTAAAGACACAGTTCCTGAGTAACACGAGCACACGTGTCCCTCTGAGCCTCTGACGGTTACAGAAGCTCTCCTGATCCCAGCAGCACTTTGAGCTCAGGAGCAAAGCTGGACCTGAGGGAGGACCTGGGTGTCACTCTGGGAGGGGGGACGTTATGTTGGGGGGTCATGAGGCTGCAGGAGGTTGTAAATATGGGACCATAACATAATGGAGATGTGCCAGCAGGCTGCAGGTTATATTTGCTTTCTGGAGCCAGCACATGATGAACAGCAGCTATAAAGTATTAATGACCCACAGCACGTAACATACATCTAAATGTTTACATTCACATGCACGCTGACTGCGTGTCTTCTGCTCCATCAGGTGGTCAGGTGATCTCTGTGAGATCTGAGTGAATCAGGTATTAACCTCTAAGCTCCACCTATGATCCACCTGTAGTGTAACCTGTGAACCTCTGGACTCTCCTGCTGCAGAAACACATGAACTGGACGCCTCTGAGGGGAAAAACACAGATGCATAAAATTATAGGTTTGATTGGACGACAGCGCCGCTGTTTTTTTTTACTGACAGAGCGGAGAAAAGCAGGTCGAGAATAAACGTCTGCAACGGCCCAATTATCAGACACAAATTGTTGTTATACAAAACACAGAGAGTAAAATGATTGTCTGATTCACACAAACTTGTTCTCTTTGTAAATGAGACCGGACCGTGTCGCAGGGACTATTTATGCACCAGCATGCCATCCAACAATTAACATTTTTCTGGTGGACCACTTTTATTCGGTGGTGAGCCGCTGACCTCGCTGCAGCAACGGGGCAGATGTGAGATATTTTAACCCTGAGCATGAAAGCGACGTTTTGAAGCGATGCCGGGAGTTTAGTTATACGTTAGTTGGACGTGTTTATTGGACCCACCTCCCTCTGTCCCATATGAGCTGTCAGCGGAGCGACTGACTGCACGGTCAGTGCGCATTGGTCTCAGGGAGAGCTGCAGAAGCTGGATGGCACCACACCCAGACATATGGACCAGTAAAAGTGTGAGAACCTGGATCTGGTGGAAACAATGACCAGTGGCTCCTGGTTCCCTGTGCACTTAAGCACGGCTGTTGGACACGTGCACCGTGTCCTTTCACTTTCCATGGTTACCGTGCTGGGCTCTATTGTCATCTCCAGGTGCTCGTTTTCCAGCCTCAGGTCAACAGGCTCATGATGGGGCTCAGAGGAGCGGGGCTCCCCGCGCTGCCTGATATATATCACAACAGAGAAGCAGCGAGCATGTGCTCCAGTTCAGTTTGTTCTGTACGAACAATTAAAGTGTTTCTGAGTTCATGTCAATCACAAAAGGCCTCTGCAGTGAGACAGGCCGATGATCTCTTCAGGGTCTGTCACAGACGGCCGTGACCAGCTTTTAACAAGCAGCCACCCGCCTACACACAAATTCACTCTGTCTGATCCTTTCTGGCTTCTTCAGGGAGTTTGTTCAGTTTCATCTTTAATAATCTTTCATTTCTGCGTTACAGTGAAAACTTCTCTGACTTTCATGTTGGTCGTCAGTTTGTGTTCAGACCAAGGAGAGGAAGACTAAACATGTTTAATGTTGACCTCGAGCCGTTCGTCTGCCTCTCTCCACGGGACGAGGACATCGGCTGCCATGTCAATGATTACAGACACGCTCATCAGTGTGGTGCCGCCATCAGATCACACACACACACACACACACACACACACACACACACACACAGGCCAGAGTCATTTCATAATGCGGTGACCTAACTGGGTGTTATCCAGTGACTGGAGCTCAGAGGCTAACAGCGCTATGACTGAGGGAGGTCAGGGGTCAAACTCTGCTTGTAAAAAGGGCCCAACCCAAATCATTCAAAGAATGCTGGCTGACATGTTCTCGATATGGTTTGTTAATGTGTATGTCCAATGAACGCCAGCCCAAAGCTTCCAGATGTGACTCTGTAGGTTCCTTTGTAGTCTCACTGTCCTCCAGCTTGTTGTTGTAATCAAGTCATTTTCAGGCTTAACGTCCACTTGTGTCGTCGTCCCGGGTGATGGGAGGGTCACCGGACTTCTTGTATATTTGATTCAACAGTAGTACTGCTGTTACTCCTTTGTTCATCAGGTTACAGTGGTGCCGGGATGCACCTATAACAGACAAACGTGTGTAAACCTGCTTCTGATGGGACGCTCGATTCTGGTGTCAAACAAACAGCACATTTTAAATGCTTTTAAGAAGTTAAAGTTAGGAGTTATGTTAACATACATACTTATTTAAACCCAAACCATCCTCTGTCTTTCATCTTGACCTCACAAAGAAGACTGAGCTTCTAAACTGAACCAAAGTTAAACACGAGTTCAGAGTTTCTGCACGTCCACAGGTCACAAACACGTCCACGTCTCTAAACAAGCTTTATTCTGAATATGTGACAGGTTTTCTTTTTATTATCGATCACTCAACTGCTTTATTTCAAGGTCTTGTCACACAATGCATATTTATGACCACGGAGCACGGAGTGTAAACGTGTTGTCATTTTTCAGTCTGTCTTTACTTCAAACAACTAACACGGATACCGTGTACAACTGTCTGCATCGTGAACATAACTGTTCACATACTCGCATGTTACTGGAGGTTACCTGTAGGGGGCACCAGAGAGCTCAGGCTGATGCAGCTACTGTCTGTGCAGGATGTAAACAGCAGACATGGAGACACTTGAGGAGGTTACTGTGATGTTCATTCTGAGATCGTCTGCTCCGTCCCCGCTCCGTCTCTCCAACATGTTCCTCCGTGCACGGACGTAACGCTCCCGGACGTGTTCCATTTAGTTTTGCAGGTTTCCACGTCGACTTCTAAAACAGAACTTATCTGTCTGCAGCTGTTTGACAGCATGTTTGTCTCGTCCATCGTACAGGTGTGGATCATTGAGGACTTGGTCTATCAGCTTGTCTTCAGATCTTTCTGCCCTTGTTGTCCCTGCTGCTGTGTTGACCCTGTCACATCCCCTCTGCCTCTACACTGCCCCTACTGTTCAGACTGCACCTCGCCTACGCGTAGTGTTAATGTTTGAGGACGTGCACAGCCGACGCTCCAAACAGACGTATGGAGCGTGCAGCAGCCATCATGCGTATGCGTAGTTAAAAGCAAGTACATCTCCGCCTTTAAAGGTCCATGCTGCTCGTGGAACACTCAATGAATCGATCACAAACAGCACAAACAGTCTGATCAGATTTAACCCTGACGGTGCAGCCTGTGACGTGTGTGTGTGCACCGTGTGTGAGGATCAACACACACACACACACACACACACACACACACACACACACACACACAGAAAGTTCCAGCTTATCAGCAAATATTTCCTGAGCTGGCAGTCTCTCCTGCCAGAGAAACCCCCCATTACAGCTCGGACACAATGCTTCAGGCCCGGCCGCCACAGCGCCTTCCGAGCTGGAGCACTTTCTCTTTCTGTATTAAAAGTTAATAAAACAGGACAGCAGAGCAAATATTTTCACAGCACAGAACGAAGCCAGACACACAGGTGCTATGCGGAGCGCCGAGCGAGGACGAGGTTCGGTTTGGCTTCGGAGGAGGCATGCGCCGTGCTTCACCCGAGCAGATCCTTCAAGTTCAATCTGTCAGAGTGTGTGCGGGGAGGCAGAGCGCAGGATTTATATCAGGCAGAGGCTCTATAAATAGTCTGAATAAAAAGATCCTAAGGAGAATAAATGCTGGGTGTTGCTGACTCCAAACAAAAAATGGAGAAACTTGTTGAACCCTTTCAGAATAAGAGCTTCACGCAGAACACACTGTAACACTCTGAGAGGGAAAGAATCAATTAGCAGCAGCGTATATGTCACATGTTGCTCAGCCTCTTTAAAGTCTTTCCTAAACACAGGGAGAGAAGAGGAGAGAGAGAGAGAGAGATAGAGGGAGGGGGGGGCAGCCGGAGTGCATAAACAGATGGTCACTTTGCTGGGGAACATTAAATAGACATCAGAGATGCTGTAGGCACATCTGGAGTGGCAGGAAGCTGGCTGCACGGAGCGGCAGATCTGTGGGATAATTAGACGAGGGTCAGTGTGTGTGTGTGTGTGTATGCATCAGGAGCTCACAGTTGTAAAGCACTAATGTAGATTCAGAGTTTAAATGTGTGAAGTTTTATAAACAGGTTGTTTTTACGTGCAGCATCATTGACTTCCAGGCTTCACACACATTTTGCCCTGAAGATACAGGAAGTGAAACGTGTGTCTGAAGTTATCGCCCCTCTGAGGCCGACACGTCCTCACTCTGACTTAAAAACGAAGCATCTTTGTGGCAGCCACACGCTTCAGAATATGACTGATCCGTTGTGTCCGACTTCCATCCAAAGCGGACTCTAGCATTCTCCATACTTCACCCGACTTCAACTCCACATCAACAACGTGACGCGGGCGGCGTCCAGAAATGATGAAGTGAACAGAGTCATTGTGTGAAGCTCCGGCCCGCTGACCGAGCTGCAGTGCGACAGTCATACAGTTTTAAGTTTTAGAACTTTTTCAAGTTCATTCACTTTAAATGAGACTTCACTGAATGATATCAATAAAGTGCAGTTTTCTTAAAGCTGCTGTTGTTCTGCGTCCTCCATGTAAACCGTCCTCACATGCAAACAGGGAGAAGCTGTGCCTGATTTACTTTCAGCAGGTTTCCCAGGAGGTCAGAGGCTTACAGCATATGCTTTTACAAATGATGTTTATGTGACCCACCCACCCAGCGAGCTGTGAAAATAAATCAAGCCCAGCGTTACTCTGATTCCTGCTCCGGCTGCTCCTATAGAGTCAGATGCAAAGATCCTGGAGGAAACTCCGACCGTGGATGGAAAATGTATTTCCAACTGTGTGAGTGAGATTCAACCTGACAAACTGCAGTTTGTGCTCTTAGTGCCACGATCACACACACTGAAGTTTGAGTTAGAAAACAATGGATGGAAAAATCTTCTGTTGAATAAGAAACTTTTACTACGACTGCTTTGTGCCTTTGTGATGCAACGCTCCACGCTGCAGTCAAACAATGTTTGTTACAAATGTGTTCATGGGACTGAAAAACGTTACTTTGCTCTTCTTAAAGTTTAGTTTCAAAAGTTTTGCTGCAGTCGAGCTGAGTCGACTCACAGGTGCTGAAACACGTCTTTACCTTTGAAATATTCACTGTGACTCAACATTTATGGAATTTGGCAACAAAACGTTCTGATTTTTTAAAACTAAACTTTTGAATTTGTAAAAGAAGAAAAACGTTTGGATTTAAATTAAATTTCCACACGTTTCATTAAAAATCTGTTTGACTTGTTTGCAGTTGTGATGTTGCTCGTACGTTTTGTCTGAATGACTAATAAGGACACAAAGGTGACCTCAGGAAACTGATCACACTGAGTGTTTAGTGTTGAGCCTCCAGCTTCTGCTTCCTGTCTTGTTATTTTCACACCCATTAAACAAATCTAACTCCTCCAGGCAGCTCATGTTTCCTCTTCTTGTCTTTAAAGCACTTCATGGATCCACTCTGCTGCTCTTTTTCTCCTGGATCCAAAGCAGCCTGCGTACGTGAACCTATCCACCCTTCCCCGCTGGAGGTGGGAGGTGGAGGCCGAGCTGGCGCTGGTGTCGCTGCTCTGTGTTCTTTGTGGCTGAGGAGGAGGAGGAGGGACAGGATTCAGAGTCCTGCGGTGGGAGGTTTAGTGCTCTGAGTGGGCAGCAGCTCCAGCATCTGCTCCCTCTTAGCAGCAACCACACTGGGTGTTATTGTTCCCGACAGAGATGAAAAAGGGGGGGTGAGGGGTGGAGGAGGATGACATAGGAGGGGGGAGAGGGGGGAGGTATCGAGTCGAGAGGTTAGAAAAGTGTGAAAGAAAGACGAGAGATGTGTAAATGTGACGAGTTTCAGAGGGTGAAGAAGAGGCAGAGAGAGGTCAGAGGTCAGATGGTGGTGTGGGGGGTCCCGGGGTGGGGAGAGGGGAAGCCTCATAAAAGCATCATTAGGGAGGAGGCTGCACCTCCAGGCATGCTCGCACAGTGACTCACACCTCCGGCTCGTTAGAGCTGCAGAGGAGGAAGAGTTCAAGGCCGCGAGCGGCCTGAGCGTCAGCGCTCACGGAGAGAGACGGAGAAACACAGCAGCAGAGTCACACGAGCGACACAGAGAGAGAGAGAGCTCTGCTCCCCGAGCGGAGCGGGAGAGTCACAGCTCAGGTCGGATCCAACAGACACGAACAAACCAAAGAAAAATCATCGTCTGCTGTCAGAGTGGGTCCACACTCAGACCCTACACAGTTCATGTTCGGCTCGGGGTCACTGAGGTTACTCGGGGTGCATGCCATTTGGCTGAACTCTGAAATCACCTTGTTGTGTTTGTCCTCAGCAGATCTCTCACACGTATGTGAACTGTTGGTGATGTGTTAGTGAGCATGAGCGTGAGGAATGTGGGACTACTTTTGGCTGAGGTGATCTGCTGACAGCTCTGAGTACACAGCTCTCCTGACACACATCCAATTATTAAGATGTTACCTGGACACAACCTGGACTTTAGCTCACACCTGTGAGGTCAGCAGTTCACCTGCGGCTCTGCCTGGAAATGTGCGACTGGCACTGATGCACGTACATGTTCAGCCTCGGGACATGATGCATCTCTGCTAAATATAAAGCTGTTTTTTAGAAGCACACAGTGCACAATAAAGACTACACACTTCTGAAACAAACAGACAATACAACACGGCGCACACGGCGCTCTGAAGGGTTGGACGTGAGGAGGACATTTCTTCACTTCTGCTGGATGCACACGGCGATAACGTTTCTACTTTCAGGGTTGACTCCAGACTTTACGCTGTGATGGCATCACAGGTTTCTCTCTTTGGGAAAGTTTCAGACAGAAAACCTCCATGGAGCAACAAAACACACAGAAAGAGTGTGAGGGAGTTCCATGTGTTTCCTCGACACTTTTACAGACGTCTCTGTTAATGCTGCTCTGTAGGGAAAATGCCTTTTGGCCCACAGGGGCCTTTTTTGCTGCGATACCGCCAGTGACCAGCAGGCCAAAACTACAAGGAAGTCTAAGAAGCAGCACCGGATGATGAAGTAACTAATAATGATTTTAATCATCGAATAACTTCATCAATACTTTGGTCTATAAAATGTTTCAAAAAAGGGACAAAAAAACACGGTACATTTTAGAAGACTTGTTTAGTTTGAACATCGATTAAAAAACTAAAGATATTAAAATGATCAATTCTAATCTTATTTTTGGAAAAGAGGTCATGGACACAAACACAAAGTCATTAACATGTAATGTTCATATAAAAGCTCTACAATAGGTTTTCTTTAAGGTCCTCTCCAACTAAACTCTAACCCAGAAAACATTTGAAGTTTATCATAATCTCTCCGTAACACTCTTTAGTCCTGTCGTGTTCAGACAGGTTCGGGTGTTTGGCAGCTCTGCTCACCTTCACTTTAACACTGTATATTTATTCCACATTTATGCTGAGGCCAAAGGAGCTGCTGCTGTACATCTGAACTATACGGGCCCTTTGCACAGCTCCTTCCAAGCTTACAGTCGTCTCTCACGTCAGCCTCGGCCTCTAAACCTGCATAATAAGATTTCCTTACCCTTCAAAACTTGTCAAATCCCACTCGAGTCAAACCTCCCCAACCAACGCCGACATGTTACAATGGAGGGAGACTTACCATAAATCCGAGCGTCCTGGCATGAGCCTCTTCTTTCCGCTGAAATATGCTTCAAAATCTTGGGTCTGGAGTCTGTGGGCGTAGTCTATATAGCCAGACACTTCCTGTCCAAGAGTATTATGATCCCTTATGAAAATGAGTGACTGCAGAGAGAGGGAGAGAGAAGGAAAGCCTCTGTGTAAATAATCATGGTCAGGAGAGCCAGTGTCACTTGTTAAAGAGGACAGATATCATGGATCCGTTACAAATCCTCCCACTTTACAGAAAAAGGCTCATGTCGGACTTTGAACTGGCTCCAAATCAGAGAGGACTGAGGTGGTCCTGCGATGGCCCGGGCTGACAGAGGTGGGCCGTCTACGGAGCATCCTGCTCAGATCTGTGCGTGGGACTCCGGCTGAATCCTTACAGTAACTAGAGTCTCAGTTCCGTTCCAACACACCTACAGGCCGGGCGGGAATGTAGCATGAAATGTGGTAAAACTTTATACTGGAGGTTTCAGAGAGGAACCAAGATAAAGAGTCCTACAAAGACCCTGTTCCCTGTTCGTATGATTACCATGGTCTGGGAGAATACTCCCTGGCTGCAGGGTGTCCAAGCAATAAACTACTGCGTTGATGTTAACCAATCAGATCTAAAAAATGGAGCCATGTGTATTTTAGAGATCGAGCTCATTCTGAAAGGGACAAACAGGAGACAGCCTGGTCCAAGATAGCCCCGAGGATAATTGGACCAAATTGAAATGTATTCTATCTAAACAGAGAAAGAGCATCTGAGAAAACCAATCGCTGCCACCTCTGTGTTCAGAACATCCCCTGTCCTCTCTCACAGCTGGTTAACCTCCCTCCTCCTCCTGAGCTGTGTCTGATGAACTCTCCTGCTGCTTCCAGCTCCTCGAGGCTGACCAGTGCCCAGTGTGATGAGCTGTTAGCTCGGATCAGTACCAGGATTTCTCTGATGGACACCAACTACCGGCGTTCTGTTTCAGCTGTGGAGCGCCTGTCCGTCTGTCTCCGCTGAGTGGCAGTTTCACTGTATCTAGCAAGTCACAGGTGGGCTGAGATCTGTCTCACTACAGCGCTATGAAGCCACAACAAACAGATGTTACTGAGATTTAATGACAATAAACAGGCTGAGAGGATGCTGAGAGAACTACATCAGGAGGCAGGGTTGTAGAGAGTCTGAACTCATGCTCTGTCAGGTCTGTCTGCAAGATGACAACAACACTGCTTTAAAATGCTCATTTTTTGAATGGAGTTTGGTTTGACCGTTTCTGCTGCCACCTCAGGACGTCAGGAATCCTAAAAAGGCGATCAGCTAGTGGCCTTCCCGTTGACTTTGCATGTAAACTTGTTGCATGAATAAGAAACACTCCTGGTGTGAACACACCTTCAGGGATCTGGTAGAAACACGTCGTACTTTGTTGAGTCCCTCAGTTCCTGTCATCTCCCTCTCTGCTCTCACCGTCTCATGAGGGCATAACCCAAGAAAAAGAACTGCAGGAAGTGAGTTGGCTCTTGATGATCTAAACCCTGATTTCTGATTAGATATCAATGAGTGAGAAAACAGTCGTGGATTCTCGAACTCAAAGGAAACACATGAATGTGCAGACAGTTTCCGGGCTGCTGATCAGAGAGCAGCTCTTTGAAGTGGTCGACTCAGACCAGACACAACCTGAGAGAAGGATGACAAATGGTTTTGTCACTGGATTTAGACAAAGCAAAGAAAGGCGCGCGGTCCAAACGCCCTCAGGTGACAGGTGAACATGAAATGATCTTTTCATGTCGATTCGATGGTTCAGATAACAGGTGATGACAATGGATGGAGGAGGTCCAAACAGAGACACGCTCAGGTGTGAAGAGTTTGTTTTGTCTGCAGAACATGAAGAGATTTTCTTTGTGGTCCTGAGAAACTCTTTGTGTTGTTTCTTGTTTACTCTGAGCGTGAATGAGTCCCACTTATCGGCCTACAGTAACGCAGTGAGAGAATCCCTGATCCAGTCATATCACATTTGTATACCTGTCAGGACGCGGCCCATCTGTGGATCCCTTTACTAGAAGGGCGTGAGATGAGCGGCGCTGCAGAGCTCAGAAGAAAAGAGAGCTCCTCTCTCTGTGTCTCTCAAACGCTTTAAACAGATGCTATCAGGTTCACAGCTGGCTGCAGGCCGGGCCAGATACCCGCTCTGCTGACTGTCCTCCTGCTAACAGCATGAAAACTCATCAGCAGGTGGACTCACTCTGTCTGTGGAGGATATTTAAATCAATACGGTTAGCTGCTAAATGAGCCTGTGCCACTATCAGAGGTACAACAAGAAGTTTACTGCAGTAAACGTAAGGTAGCGGTAATGTAAGGTATGTTCTCCCTGTGCCTTTTCCTACCATGAGCTCATTATGAGCATCAGTTTAGGCCTCAGGAGCTTCATAGAAAACTCCTTCAAGTGTCTGTACTGAACATTTAATACACAAAGATCTCTGCTGACTTTTACACATGCTGAACATTAGGATTATAGTCGCAGTGAAACGCAAAACTAAAAGGACAAAAGAGGCAACCTCCATCCATCCATGCATTTTCTCCTCTCAGTTGGACGTGCCCAGTAAAACCTCCACAGGGAGGCGCCCAGGACGGATCCTGACCAGATGCCCGAACCACCTCAGCTGGCTCCTTTCGATGCGAAGGAGAAGCGGCTCTACTCCAAGCTCCCTCCGGATGTCTGAGCTCCTTACCCTCTCTCTCAGGCTGAGCCCAGACACCCTGCAGAGGAGACTCATTTCGGCCGCGTGTATCTGCGACCTCATTCTTTCTGTCACTACCCAGAGCTCAGGACCACAGGTGAGGGTTGGAACGCAGATTGACTGGTGAATTGACAGCTTTGCCTTCAGGCTAAGCTTCCTCTTCCCCATGACGGTCCGGTTCAATGCCTACATCTGCTGCACCGATCTGTCTGTCAATCTCGCGATCAATATTACCCTCACTCATGAACAAGACCCTGAGATACTCAAACTCCTTCATATGAGGGAGAGACTCACTCCCCACCCAGAGGGGGCCATCCACCGTGTTCCGGTAGAGAACCGTGGCCTCACACAACCTAAGAATTAGAAATCATGTAGCTGCATATTTGCTGGCACATTTTCCTGCAGCCTTGTTCTTAAAGCTAAGTTATCAAACTCAGCAGCTCACTCAGTGAGCACTATATAACCCCTCCCTTAGCTCTGCATTTATTTATTTCACCTGGAACAAAAAAAACAGGTGAATAAAATCGGGACAAACTTTTACAATTTGGTTCCTCTTCCTGAAATAAAGCCTTCGTTATGTGTAACGCAGCAAGAGTTCTGGAAACTTCCTAAATGAAATCATGACGTCTTGTTTTAGTCGTTCACATTCGACAGGTAAGTCAGAGTTCATTCCTCTCTCAGGGAACGGTGGGAAAAACATTCAGACAGGCGCTGTGAGTTT
>NW_027211737.1:32975000-32982500 GCF_022749685.1 Semicossyphus pulcher
GGTGTTTTAGAAATTCTATTAAAACCTCTTTAGCTTGGCCGCGGTGCAGCTCTGCTGTTTGTCTGCGACTGCATCAGGTCTCGTCGGCTGGAGTGTCAAACGTGTGTTTGGAGGATTTTTATCGTACTCACAAACAAAGTCCTGCAACAACAGGAGACACAGCTACAGGAGGACACTGTAGAAACAGCAGCAGGGTTGCTAGGGTTATAGTTGTCTTTGGAGGGCGTGCAAATCAGTCTCCAGCGCTCACTGTTAGTGTGTATGCTCTGACTGTGGAAGTGCCGAAGCAGCTTCCTGCTGCAGCATAAACAGCGATTGGACGATACAAAACATGACCTGGACAGTTTCCTAAAACCAACAATGCATGTAGCTTTACAGTAACTTTAAGTTCTTGTATCAGGGCTGCAAGATATTGAAAATCTTTATATATAATATAATATATTCTTTCTCAAAATTCTCCAGATACTTGAATCTGTTTTTTTTCTTCCAGTTACCCGATAAAGAAAGTTTGAACCCCCCCCTTCTTCTTCTACCACACACCGTTTTATTGCATCACGTCAATGAGACTATTGCATGTTGCAGTGTTGATGCTGAAACAGTACTGGCTGTGTTGTGCAGCCCTACCCGAACATGTTTCCTGAAGCCAAAACAACTTGAAGCTTAAAATCAACTTCAGCTTTGTACTCAAAATTACATTTAGGTCAGGGTCACAAGAACACGGAACACAAAACGACTGTTGCACTATTACTACTTCCTGTCAGCTGTAGCACAGTATAACTCAAAAGTCAAACCAAGTGAACAAAAGTCTACATGCATTAAAAACAGATGCGTGAAGACTGAACCATCAGGATATTAACGCAACATCTGCACTGACAGATCATCTGCTGTGTAGTTAGCACACCAGGAAGTTTTCATTCACCTTACTTCAGTTTGCTTTTAAGACCAAAACAACTTAAAACATCGAAAACTCTGTGCTCGATGAACAGACCAGCAGACAAAGAGGACTAATGAATCCCTGCTCAGCCTGCACAGAGGACAGTTAAATGTTCTGAACTCTTTGGCAGGTGGCCGACGTTTCCCTGCAGCTGATAAAGTTCTTCCCTACATGGAGAAAGAGCTGTCAGGCTGACAGGTGGCATCACTTACAGCCTGCTGTAACAGAAAGAGGATAAAGTTTCTGCTCCCTGCAGGAGAAAAAAGAATCCTGCCCTACAGTAAATTAGTCGCATGCCTGAATTCAGGCAGGAATTACGGGTTGAGAATAGCAGGCGGGTCTGGCACATGTGGTCACAACACAAATCAGTCAAACGCCAGCTCAGCCACGGATTTCAGACACCAAAGTGACCAAGCAGGCATATCTTCTCCCTCCCTCCACTCCTACAATCATTTTCCACATTCCTCTGGCTTTTAAATTACCAGTGGGAAGAAGAATACAAGTTTAGCCCAAAATATCTGTGAAAGCAGGGCAGCACGGTCGCTCGTCCACTGGAGAGGTAGCAGAAGAAAGAAAACTGGGATTAGGGTGTGATTAACTGTGTGGATACTTTAATCCTGATTCTGTTACACATTGAAGTCTCATTTCAATGTGCAAGTCTGACACATGGTTCACTGCAGCAACTGTCCACATGCATGGACTCTTTACTTGTTTGTTAAAAATGAATTGCAAGATGAAGATATAGAGAAACTACTCTGGCACATGCTCAATGAGCCTGGAAAACTCAGATACCTGTGTTGTGCCTTCGTCCTGCATTGGTCACAAAAAAAACCCTGATCAGAGGTTATGCTATAACAATCTCAGGGAGGTCTGTCTGTAAATCTGTATCTATGTGCAGAGTGATGCATTCAAAATATAGTTCATATGAAGGAGTAACCACACAGTCATTTTGCTTCTGCAATAATAAAGACGTTCATCAAACGGCTCCTTGTGGCAGAAATGATAAATGATGTGAACACTTGACATGCATTAACCCGCATCCCAGGTTCTCCATCTTTAATCGTCCCTTCCTCTCTCTTCTCATGTAAGATTGTGACGGGACAGTGGAGCGGTGAATATATGAAAAATGAGCAGTAGTTTTAATTCAAAGAACAAAAGATGAAGACAAACCTAACAGTGACGTGCTAACTGGCAGAGATCTGCTTGTGCAGGTGCATGCACCTGGTTACAGTTTTTGTAATGTGTAAAGAACGCATTAGGAAGATGCCCTCCCTGAGAACGTGTTCATGAACGCCTAAACGCTGACTAAGGACAAACAGAACACTGACCAGGGATCAACACAACACTGACCAAGGACCAACACAACGCTGACCATGGACCAACACAACGCTGACCATGGACCAGCACAACGCTGACCATGGACCAACACAACGCTGACCAAGGACCAGCACAACGCTGACCAGGGACCAACACAACGCTGACCATGGACCAACACAACGCTGACCATGGACCAGCACAACGCTGACCAAGGACCAACACAACGCTGACCATGGACCAACACAACGCTGACCAAGGACCAACACAACGCTGACCATGGACCAACACAACGCTGACCATGGACCAGCACAACGCTGACCATGGACCAACACAACGCTGACCAAGGACCAGCACAACGCTGACCAGGGACCAACACAACACTGACCAGGGACCAGCACAACGCTGACCATGGACCAACACAACGCTGACCAAGGACCAGCACAACGCTGACCAGGGACCAACACAACACTGACCAGGGACCAGCACAACGCTGACCAAGGATCAACACAACGCTGACCATGGACCAACACAACGCTGACCATGGACCAACACAACGCTGACCAGGGACCAGCACAACGCTGACCATGAACCAGCACAACGCTGACCAGGGACCAGCACAATGCTGACCAGGGACCAGCACAACGCTGACCAAGGATCAACACAACGCTGACCAGGGACCAGCACAACGCTGACCATGAACCAGCACAACGCTGACCATGAACCAGCACAACCCTGACCATGAACCAGCACAACGCTGACCATGAACCAGCACAACCCTGACCATGGATCAACACAACGCTGACCAGGGACCAGCACAACGCTGACCAGGGACCAGCACAACGCTGACCATGAACCAGCACAACGCTGGCCAGGGACCAGCACAACGCTGACCAGGGACCAGCACAACGCTGACCAGGGACCAGCACAACGCTGACCATGAACCAGCACAACGCTGGCCAGGGACCAGCACAACGCTGACCAGGGACCAGCACAACGCTGGCCAGGGACCAACACAACGCTGACCATGGACCAGCACAACGCTGACCAGGGACCAACACAACGCTGACCAGGGACCAACACAACGCTGACCATGGACCAGCACAACGCTGACCATGGACCAGCACAACGCTGGCCAGGGACCAGCACAACGCTGACCAGGGACCAGCACAACGCTGGCCAGGGACCAACACAACGCTGACCATGGACCAGCACAACGCTGACCAGGGACCAACACAACGCTGACCAGGGACCAACACAACGCTGACCAGGGACCAGCACAACGCTGACCAGGGACCAACACAACGCTGACCATGGACCAACACAACGCTGACCATGGACCAACACAACGCTGACCAGGGACCAACACAACGCTGACCATGGACCAGCACAACGCTGACCAGGGACCAACACAACGCTGACCAGGGACCAACACAACGCTGACCAGGGACCAACACAACGCTGACCAGGGACCAACACAACGCTGACCAGGGACCAGCACAACGCTGACCAGGGACCAGCACAACGCTGGCCAGGGACCAACACAACGCTGACCATGGACCAGCACAACGCTGACCAGGGACCAACACAACGCTGACCAGGGACCAACACAACGCTGACCAGGGACCAACACAACGCTGACCATGGACCAACACAACGCTGACCAGGGACCAGCACAACGCTGACCAGGGACCAACACAACGCTGACCAGGGACCAACACAACGCTGACCATGGTCCAGCACAACGCTGACCAGGGACCAACACAACGCTGACCATGGACCAGCACAACGCTGACCAAGGACCAACACAACACTGACCATGGACCAGCACAACGCTGACCAGGGACCAGCACAACGCTGACCATGGACCAACACAACGCTGACCATGGACCAGCACAACGCTGACCAAGGATCAACACAACGCTGACCATGGACCAACACAACGCTGACCATGGACCAGCACAACGCTGACCATGGATCAACACAACGCTGACCAGGGACCAGCACAACGCTGACCAGGGACCAACACAACGCTGACCATGAACCAGCACAACGCTGGCCATAGACCAGCACAACGCTGGCCAGGGACCAACCCAACACTGACCAGGGACCAGCACAACGCTGACCATGGACCAACACAACGCTGACCATGAACCAGCACAACGCTGACCATGGACCAACACAACGCTGACCATGGACCAACACAACGCTGACCATGAACCAGCACAACGCTGACCAGGGACCAGCACAACGCTGACCAGGGACCAGCACAACGCTGACCAGGGACCAGCACAACGCTGACCATGAACCAGCACAACGCTGACCAGGGACCAACACAACGCTGACCATGAACCAGCACAACGCTGACCAGGGACCAACACACTGTCAAGCTTTCACTGAAGCTCATTACTTCACCAGGCTATTTGTCAAAAACATTTAAAACATCGGTCTGACATTTTTAATGTTTACTTTTACATTAGAATCTCAAAAGAGCAGGTAAAGGAGTTAGAAGTTTAATAAATGTTGACTGAAGAATAACTCATTAGAAATAGAATATAACTTTATCTGATGTATGAGCCCTTCCTGCATTTCTTCTGTATCTATTTCATCTTGTTTTGGTTGTTGCTTTTTTCGGGTATCGGCAAGTCCTCAAGTGTCTGCACCGTTTGAATAGTATCATTTAGTATCCCTGAATAATCTGATTGCACAGAGGACACGAGCGTCTGCTGCTAAACTGTACATCGCAAACATCCTGCGACCCATCTAGCTGGAGACAGAAACATACACATTCTGGAGGGTCTGAACACTTGTCATCGTCACCTCGGAGACAAATCCTCATAACGTGGTTCAAATTATTGTCCAGAGTTACCCACAATGCAGCTGTGCAGAAGTGACACAGCCCACAGGTCTAAAGCGGGCACTGACACGCTGCCACAAACAGCTTTATTTTGGAGAGCACTCCCTTCCTGTTGTTTGAGGCGGATGTTTTAACACATTTCTGTTACAGTGGTCAGCTGCGTCTGATACTACAGCATGAAGGCTCACTAAGTTCCTGTTTAAAGCACAGATGTCGGCTGCAGAGACCACAGGACGATGACCTGCAGCAGTAAACACATACCAACTCTCACTGCGACACGTTCTGCAGTTTAAAGAGAAACCTGCAGCTTCCACTGGTTGCATTCTGAGGACCTACAGCTTACAGAATTGACTGCACCGGCTCGATAGTCACAGATAATTTTACGGATTTATGAGGTTTGTGAAAACAGGTGAAAACAGGTAAACACTGGTACATCCACGAGGAACACGTCCACAAAAGGAGCAAAAGTTGGCAAAGAAACAACAGAGGACAAAGACCAAATAAAGGTGAGGGTAATCAGGGACAGGTGAGACAATAAGGGCAGGGCACATACAGGTGGGATAAGACAGGAAGTAAAGCTACACGGAAAGGAAAATGATCGTCACAGATATGATTGAAATATATAGAACTAACGGATTAGAAGACGCAGTGTGATGAATCTGAACTCTTCTATTTTACAAAGTGCTTTTCAATAAATCACACGACATCAGTCAAAGATCTAAAAAGCTGCATCCTTTGAGCACCAATATCTGAGTGCAACGTATCAGAGCGTAAACCCTGAGAACACTAAAACATGAATCCTTTTGTGGTGCAACATTTGACTGTAATCTGCAAAATATTTGGTTTTCACAAAGGAAGTTTGGGCTTCATGAAACAGACATCATACAGGCTGTGTGTGTGGCTGGTGTGTGTGTGTGTGTGTCTTTGCACACAGAGCTTTGGTTTTGGGAATGTATCTTCAGTTTTTGGACAAAGCAAACGACAAAGGTCAACAAAACATGTACGTGTGCGTCTGCTACACCTACACCTGTCTGTCTGTAGATTCTTCAACACTTCTACGTAAGAGTAACAACAAGCTCCTGACAGCGTCGAAAAATAAGCTGTGGGTTTGATAAATAAAACTAATGTTCACCTGAAACAGACGGTTGTGATCCATTTATTCAAAGTTTCCAAGAAGTGTACAGGTGTTACACCTGTCTAACATCCTCTCCTGGTCCTGCACTCTGTCACTCAGGCCCACAGCAGCCTCACTAATGAAAAGCAAACCTGACTAATGTAGAACAAACACGCAGCGTGCCTGTTTGATCTGAGACTTCTCAGACGTCCTGCCAGGTGTGTGTGATCGAGTCTGCTCAGTGAGTAACTGACGTCAGTGTGATGGGTGTGAAAGAAGGTGTTACAGGAGGATTTACAGTAGAAATGAGAACATCTGATCTGAATCCAGGTGACTTTGATGTTGTCAGAAGCTAACGCAGGCGTGAAGCTTCAGTGCAGCTCAGGTGACGACTTCAGAAAGCAGCAGAGGAATCAAAAATGAGGTTTAAACGAGGTTTTGGCCTCTGATTTACCTCGGAGAAACACGCTCAGCAGAAACCTCCAGAGGCGTCATTATTTTGCTTCCTTCTTTGTGTTGGACAGCGTGGTGCGTTTACTGTCAGACACAGTGAGAGTCAGGACTTTAGTGTCTGTATTTCCCACGTTTTTCACTGACTACATGTTTGTGCAGGGATCACGCTGTGGTTACCATGTTCACCAGTGAGTTTTTCTGTTGCTTGTGCTGAGGAGAGGTCACAAAAAACATCAAGAGCTGATTATTCTTTAACACCTTAAAGTATTTAAAGAGCAAAAAGTTGAGATGTTGCGGCATAAATGTTTCCTTTTCCAAGACGATTCCTGACTTGCAAAGTGGACAAAGTACTGATGTGATACCGATGTGTCTCTCTCTCTCTCTCTCTCTCTCTCAGGTCTAAAGGTGAACCAGCCTCTTCTTCTCTCTGGCAGCCAGAACACCTCCATGACAGCACGGTGCAGCTTGAAATACGTAGATTTTGTTTCGGGCTAGTACATTACATTATCAGATCGTTCCATAGACTGCGTACTCGCTGATATCAGGTCCCACATTTTAGGCTACATCAGAGGCATTTGAACTCATGGTAGTGTAGCTTAAATGATTGTCCCTCCCTCACAGTGAAAGAACTTTAGCTGGATAAAGAAACATCCACATAATCGTACAGGTATATTCTGCTTCATGGTCGACAGATGCAGTGTGTTGATGTGTGCCACATGTGAACCACATCTCTGAAGTCCATGACCGACCACACAAAGCTGTAAAAATGACTGAATCTCAGAGTCATTTCCTCAACATCTTGCATCCTCTGACACAGGAAGCCACACA
>NW_027211737.1:32985000-33150000 GCF_022749685.1 Semicossyphus pulcher
TATATATATTTTGCACGGAGCAAAGAAACATGTTGGAGAGGTGGAGCGGGGACGGAGCAGACGATCTCATCACAGTAAGCTCCTCGAGTGTCTCCATGTCTGCTGTTCACATCCCGCACAGACAGTAGTTACATACAGCCTGAGCTCTCTGGAGCGCCCTCTAGAGGTGTCGTCCAAGTATAGCATAAAATAGTACAAAGATATCTCCAGCCTTACTTTGATAACAGGATACTAAAGGGGAAATATACATGGATAAATCTATGGAAAGAAAATTAGTTTAATTTTTTTCTGCATTTTCACGATAACATGTCAAACATTTGGTCTCCAGGTTTTTTCATTTGAGGCTTTTGAGGAAATTTTCTGTCATTTAATAAATAAAAAGTGTTGATGACACAAGTTAGTCATTTTAAAGCTAAAAGATTAGTTGATTAATGCTAATAATAATTGGCATTAGTATCAATAACAAACAGAAACAAGCAGAGGTTACTTCAGGACGTGCTTTCACTGCATGATGTCTGACATGTTTTTATCTCCCTTATAAACTCTGATCACTTCTTCTGGTGCACATTAAACATCCAGCACCAGATGCACATTTAGGAAACATCTTTTACGTCTCTGTTCTGGACTTGGACCTGAGCTGTGAGGTGATTACACAGGTGGATTCAAACATAAAAATGGTCTGAGGAAAGTAGATTAAATCCAGTGTGTGTGACCTCTGACCTCTGCCCCTCTTTATAAAGGACCAGTCTGATTCTTGTCTTTCCACCAGAACACTCAGTAAAATAAAACCTGCCTGGTCCGGCTTCAAACAGAAACTTTGCAGCTGTATAAAGAATCCTGAACTGAATCTCAGAGCTTTAATAGCCCCGCTCGTGGCCGAGTCGTTCTGTGATTACTGTTTACCCTGCGTACAATAACTCATGAACAGGTGCAGCGCTGTCACAGCAGGATTTGTGGACACATTCCCGGCAGACAAAGACGCAGGTGGAAGGCTTTGAGAGGGAAAGTGTACACAGCACAATCACGACTTGAGACACAAATGAGTCCTGGGGGGCGGGCGGGGCTCGGCTTAAAGGACATGTTTGCACTAAATTCAATTAGCTTTGTTCCTGGAGCCGGTCTTTAATGTGTTTGTTAAAGGCAGATTCCTACAGAGCGTCATGAAGCTGACTATAAGAGCAAAGACTCAGGGACCGGCTCCGTTCTCGTTAACAAAAGTAGGATCTGCAGACATGCTCTGTAAAAACTAGACATTAATAAGCTCCTAAACTCGCAGTCATCTCCATCCGTATCCCCTGTGGTGACATTTATTGGCAGATAATAATTTAGGAGGTCAAACAGTGAGAAATGAGAGAGCTGCAGGAGATTGATCTCCAGCTGAGTAATTAAAGGTTGAACAGACAGAAATAAACTGAGCAGAGGAAGGTTGTGATTAGGTCTTTGAAGAAGCAGAAAGGCTTGAGGAGAAAGAGAACTATGTTTAGAAAGGTGCACGTGGTCATCGAGGAGATCTGCTCACAGAGCGCTGGAGAGCTTCAAAGTTAAGACGTCTTTATGATGTGAGTGCTGTAAATGTTTGAGGCTGCTCCGAGGATGCACAGCAGTAACTCCACCTGGAGCCGGCAAACATCCACCTGGAGCCGGCAAACATCGGAAACGGGCTGTTTACTCATCAAAACAGTTGCAATGACTAATGTGTAATCCAAATCAAACCGACGCCCGGTCCCACATCCATGCCGATTTGGGTCCACATTTTTATAGACGTTGGTTCTGGGTCAGGTCCCAGGCCTTGTTTTAATTATGTGCTGTACCCGACAGGATCCAAGAAGATGAAAGCTTGACTAAACAAGAGACGAAAAAACCACAATAAGACATCTTAATGACACATTATCAACGATGACATAAGAGCAGCACGGCGTGTTCAACATGAGCAGCATCTTGTCAAAGAAGGTTTAAGCTCAGGATCTGTCAGCCACGCGTTGGCTCTGTAATATTTCTGGCAAAAACAGGTCAGGAATCATTTAAAAACTGTCTGGTCCAACAGGATCCAGGAAAAGATTTCCAGGGTCGAGCAGGGTTTGGGTCCATTATGTTGGACCAGTGAAAACCTCTAGTCTGACCACAGAGGTGTGCGGCCGTAAGCAGAAGATTTCTGAGCCAATTAAACTCAGAGACTCTTAAAAGGCTAAAGGTCATGTCAGACGGGGGCGACACTCTGCCCGCGTATTCGCTTGGATCTCGGGGTCTCACTGCGCTCCTCGTGTGGATAGACAGGCGCTGTGCAAGTAAACACCAGGCGCTCTACATGTTGTAACCATGGAAACGGCTTCTGTGCACTACTGTATCCCTGCCGGTAGCCTACAACTGTATTTTCTCTATGGGCTAAACAACTAGCTAAATTAGCATAGTTGTAACTTAACCATTACCAGCTAGCGCCATGCAGAGGCACTCACATACAGGATCCGTCTCTGATACATGCTGGTGTTTGTGTTACTGCGCGTCGGGTGGAAAAAAGTTCAACCACTTTCAGGTCCAGCAGCGGGCGGGCGGCCGCGTGACCCTCCAGCTAACAGTCAGTGTTGGTGTTTATCATTATATCAATGATCTTTGAAAAGGTGGTTTTAGATGCTTAAACTCAATCAAACCTCACCTGATCAGGAAACCCTCCTGGGTCGTCTTCAGTCACAGATCCATTAAAGAATGTGAAAGAAGTGATTTTTGCTCAGGTGTGAGAACCTGTGAGTCCAGACTTTGTGACCTTCTTCTGAGGTAAAACTTTTCCTTTCTCCTTTTGTTCACATGATAAAAATAGCCACATTAAGCCGCAGAGCAACATCAATAAGCTAACAAGGCAAACGTGTCGCGGTGGAGGAGCCGCAGAGGCCCACAGCCGGAGTCAGAGCTAATCTGAAGGTATGCTGAGTGTCCTCGTGTGGGAACAATGAGCGTGTGTGGTGGGAAGAGGAGGAAATCTTACACATACCAAGCAGGCCGCGCAAAGTGTGTTTTTAAGAGAGGGAGGGGCCCAGGATAAATGTTGAAAGACCTGACTATCATGCTCCTCGTCTGACTCTTATCCCGGTTTAGCCACGCACACAAGCAGAGGTTAATTCTTTTGACCTGAGACAAACTCTTCCAGGTTATTAAGCATTTCTGCTGCTGACAGAAGCTTTCAAAGCCTCTTCGTTACAGACCAAACATGTCGGAGAAAGTAGCAAGAATGCCAACCATGTCAATGAGCTGCAGTCTGCAGTGTGGGGTCCGGAGGAGAGAGACGTGAGCAGGACTGAGAGCGTCAGTCAGAGGATGGATTTCTGTTCAGCTTTAAGGAGATAAAGTCAATAAAAAATTATAAAAAGCATCGACATGTCACCTAATTAAACAGAAGTACATGTAAAGTCTCTCAGATCAACTTCCTGTTCGTTCACTTCCAACCTGTCACTTAAAGCTGCCCAGGACCGACCAGTGTTCCCCTGCTGGACACTCGGATCCATCGCAGCAGCTGGGGTTAAACACTTTGCTCAAGGGCATCATCTGACCTCCTGCTCAGCTCACCTCCAGGTGCAGCTCCTCCTCACCTCCTCTTTATGCAGACTCACCTCCAGGTGCAGCTCCTCCTCACCTCCTCTTTATGCAGACTCACCTCCAGGTGCAGCTCCTCCTCACCTCCTCTTTATGCAGACTCACCTCCAGGTGCAGCTCCTCCTCACCTCCTCTTTATGCAGACTCAGGCGAAGTTTAAAATGTTACACGCCTGCATGAGCTCACTCCTAACGCAGTCTTAAGTTCAGACTGAAACATTTCCACAACATTGTCGGGCTCTCAGAACGTCGACCAATCAGAGTTCAGAGCCTCACATGCCTTGTTTATCTTCTGAACGGAGACACGGAGGAGAAAGCTGAAAGTCTAAGATCCGGAGCAGAAGAAAGTCACAGCTGAAGCTTTCAAACGGGTCAAATATGTGCAAAAGTGCTTCTATTAAAAGAGACAGCCAAAGACACTAGATTCACATGTATTTCCCATAATGCACCACATGAGGGACACATGTATTTCTCATTGTACACTGTGGCTGTGCGCAGTCTACAGCCACTCAAACACTGACGTGTCATAAGAAGCGTTTGTATAACTGAAACCTCACAGACACGTCGACGTACTCACAGCCGACATAAATAAAGAAAGCTAGAGTGTGTTGAGCCGACACAGCTAATGTTCAGTGATGACGGGGTCAAGGGTCACAGAGCTCTTTACAAACAGCTCACACCTGTGGGCCTTAAAGATGGCCGACTGCAGAGACCACAGCGCCGTGACACAAACCAGAGCTCCTCCACTGCTGTAATTTGAAAGTTATTTTACAAACCATTATCGTAAATGTCTCTGTCTTTAGGATCAGTTTATGATCCGTCAGTTTGCCCTGGGGGGGGCTGAGCGGGGTCTCTGTGGGCTAAGTGGCAGCTCTGATGTGTGATGGGACAGAAAACATGCCCCCTGTGGCTGGCCTGTTAAAGCCAACATCACAGACGGCTCGGGCCCCGAGCGGCTCGCAAACAGGAAGTCTCTGCTAATCCTGGTCTTCCTTAATGACGCAGAGGAATGCTCAATATTCCCATTGTCTTCCTCTAAATCTTTAGCTGCATTCTTTGACTTCCATTTCTGACAGAACTTGGACAAATAGGATTTCTTAGCTCTATAGTCACTTTGAAGAGCTGAGATAAAGATCCAGTTTTGTCACTTTGTCACCATTTTGGACTCCAGGTGGTCTTTAGTAATCATGTGGCAGCTCTGTGTTACATGTTCTTTGTATTTTTAACTTTTATTTTCTGTGCACACAGGACTCTTTCCTCAGCTGTTCAGAGGTTTAGCTTCTCATGCTAAGTCACCGTTTCTTCTGTTTATTCCAAACAAACCGTTTCTGTCACTGAAAACATCGCTTCAGGTTTTTATCTGAAACCAAATGTTCAGAGAGGAAACGTTTTAAACCTGGGCCCTGTTGTTACATGTCGTGTCTCCAGTAGGTGTGTTCATCCTGCAGCAGTGAAACAGGCTGTAATGGCTGCAACATAATCCTTGATGGGTCAAAGGTCGTCCACTAAAAGTTCTTGTTGTTTCCACTGACAGGCTCAGATTGTTCTTCTAAGTGTGTGACAACATGACAGAAAGGATCCCTACAGAGATAGACCTTTGTGTTACAGAGGAAGATGATTGTTTTAACCACACACAGACGTTACATCGCTCTCTGCACACACACCAGACTCCATTCAGAAAAACACTGATTTTTACTGCTGCCTCAATCATTTAGTTTCTTTCTAGTTGTGTGTGTTAGTAAACTGTTTCTATAACATGCGGACAGATGCTTTTACATTTTGTTTACATGTTGTAAACACTGAGAAAAATCACCTCAGACAGGAAGTGCTTCATTTTCCAGCTGCAGTGACTCAGGTGGAATACACAGAGGAACAACTGGAACACATGAGGATAAAACTTCTGCATAAAAAAGAAAAAGATCCAAACAAGAGTGGTTGACCTTTGACCTCCTGCTCGGACACCACTGCCCTCACACACGAGTGAAAACTACTGTTTACCTCAGGAGCTCACTAAAGCACTTTTCTCCACTCGGGTCAAACACACAGTCATTTATCCAAACTTACACTCGTCTACAGCCTGAACACACCTGCTGCTGGAACTCTTCTCTTTAGTTACTGTACCGTTACTAAAGTGACCTGCACTGTAGATAAACCTCCAAAGCTAGAACCCTACAGTTTTCAGTTGAGGGCTGGTGTTCACTCTCCATCCAACTTTATTTATCAGCTCTGTGTTTCCAGCCTCCATCTGGCTCAGCTGATATCACAGCGGTGGCCTGGCTGTAATATAGATCTCCCTCATTTATCTTATCCTACATGACAAAAAAACAAAACAAATCTACTCATCTTGTCGGAGCAGAGCGAGTCTGATACCAGGCAGCAGGCCGCAGGAAACGGTGAGGGAGATAAACGTGTTTGACACATGCAGCTCTTATTGCTTCGGACAGGTCGTCTTAAACCACAAGCCCCTTGTTTTAGTGATTTCAGAGTCAGAAAGCAGAGATCAATCACAATCACACTCTCTATTATTCTTGTCCTGTTGCAGAGCGGAGCAGAAGAGCATTCATAGGTTAGAAAACACAGTAAAAACACTGTCAAGTCCTGCTGCTGCAGTGTGACAGCCGGCGATTGCAGGAGTCTCATGGCGGGGAGCTTCTCGGCCGAGCTGCCGGCCAACTAAAACAGAATCATGTTTGAACACCTATTTCCACTGGGAGGGGGGAGGGGGGCGCTGAAGCTTTAATCAGGATGTTAAAACAGGCGAGCCTTTGATAAAGACTCTGCTCGGGACATTTATCTTCTGCCTCTGAAGGCGGCGCTGGCTTATGTCATCCACTTTGATCCCACTTTCTGAAGGACGTTGCGGACATATCTCTGCGGCCGATAACCCGCCGCTCAAGTTGTGATGCAGAAAAACAAAGCACTGTGACCCCCCGCTGCTCCCTCCTCACCACCACATCCAAGTGCGCTCGTCCTGTATGGAAACAGTGCCATTAATTCTCCCCTGCTGTCATAAACATCACCTCCTGGTTGAAGAGGAGCTGTGACAGGCTGCTGCCCCATGATGTGCGAGGGCAGCAGTGTTTGACTTGGACGTGTTCCTGGCGATGGGGCCGGTCCCTGCTGCAGGCCTCTTGGCAGATGTCATGCCTGAGTGCTTTGGAATAATGCTGATAGGAGCTGAGCTGCACCGGACTATAGGCCTACCCATGACGAGTCCACTTTAACCTGTGCATCAGCGTTCAGAGCGCAGCAGGCACAACACTTCTGCACCGACTTATTATCAGGTATCATAAAGTCAAATGTAACTCAGTGATCAGATTTAAAGGGAACTTCCAGTATTTTTAAACCTGGGCCCTATTGTTACATGTGTCAGGGTACAAGTGATTATTAGATACAAAACCTTCTGAATGTCTCCAGTAGATTTCTTCAGCCTGCAGCAGTGAAACAAGCTGTACAGTGCATACGGAAAGTATTCACAGCGATTCACTTTTTCCACATTTTTTTATGTTACAGCCTTATTCCAAAATGGATTAAATTAATTTTTTTCCTCAAATTTCTACACATAAAACCCCATAATGACAACTTAAAAAAAGTTTGTTTGAAATTTTTGCAAATTTATTAAAAATAAAAAACAAAGAAATCACTTGTACATAAGTATTCACAGCCTTTGCGATCAAGCTCAAAATTCTGTTTCCACTGATTGTCCTTGAGATGTTTCTACAGCTTAACTGGATTCCACCTGTGGTAAATTCAGTTGATTGGACATGATTAGGAAAGGCACACACCTGTCTATATAAGGTCCCACAGTTAACAGTGCATGTCAGACCACAAAACAAGCATGAAGTCAAAGGAATTGTCTGTAGACCTCCGAGACAGGATTGTCTTGAGGCATAGATCTGGGGAAGGGTACAGAAAAATTTCTGCTGCTTTACAGGTCCCTATGAGCACAGTGGCCTCCATCATCATCCATCATCCGACAATGGAAGAAGTTTGGAACCACCAGAACTCTTCCTAGAGCTGGCCGTCCCTCAAAACTGAGTGATCGGGGGAGAAGGGCTTTAGTTAGGGAGGTGACCAATAACCCGATGGTCACTCTGACAGAGCTCCAGCGTTCCTCTGTGGAGAGAGGAGAACCTTCCAGAAGGACGACCATCGCTGCAGCACTCCACCAATCAGGCCTGTATGGTAGAGTGGCCAGACGGAAGCCCTCTTAGTAAAAGGCACATGGCAGCCCGCCTGGAGTTTGCCAAAAGGCATCTGAAAGACTCTCAGACCATGAGAAACAAAATTCTCTGGTCTGATGAGACAAAGATGGAACTCTTTGGCGTGAATGCCAAGCGTTATGTTTGGAGGAAACCAGGCACCGCTCATCACCTGGCCAATACCATCCCTACAGTGAAACATGGTGGTGGCAGCATCATGCTGTGGGGATGTTTTTCAGCGGCAGGAACTGGAAGACTAGTCAGGATTGAGGGAAAGATGAATGCAGCAATGTACAGAGACATCCTGGAGGAAAACCTGTTCCAGAGCGCTCTTGACCTCAGACTGGGGCGACGGTTCATCTTTCAACAGGACAACGACCCTAAGCACACAGCCAAGATATCAAAGGAGAGGCTTCAGGACAACTCTGTGAATGTCCTGGAGTGGCCCAGCCAGAGCCCAGACTTGAATCCAATTGAACATCTCTGGAGGGATCTGAAAATGGCTGTGCACCGACGCTCCCCATCCAACCTGATGGAGCTTGAGAGGTTTTGTAAAGAGGAATGGGCGAAACTGGCCAAAGAGAGGTGTGCCAAGCTTGTGGCTTCATATTCCAAAAGACTTGAGGCTGTAATTGCTGCCAAAGGTGCCACAACCAAGTATTGAGCAAAGGCTGTGAATACTTATGTACAAGTGATTTCTTTGTTTTTTATTTTTAATAAATTAACAAAAATTTAAAACAAACTTTTTTTAAGTTGCCATTATGGGGTTTTATGTGTAGAATTTTGAGGAAAGAAATTAATTTAATTCATTTTGGAATAAGGCTGTAACATAACAAAATGTGTAAAAAGTAAAGCGCTGTGAATACTTTCCGAATGCACTGTATCTGTGTGTGTGTGTGTGTGTGTGTGTGAGAGAACATTACAGAAAGGATCCCTACAGAGACAAACAGAGGAAGATGATTGTTTTGACCACAGACAGACGTTACATCGCTGTCTGCAAACACACCAGACTCCATTCAGAAAAACAATAATTTCACTTTGAGACTGGCTGGTCTGAAGCTGCCTCCATCAGTTAGTTTGTGTTTTTCTGTGACTTGGTGTGACACACTAACTTAAACAAACTAACCGGTTTAGGCAGCTGTAGACCAGCAACCTACTTCAAGCTAAAATGACTGAATGCAGTCTGGTGTGTCTGCAGAGAGCGATGTTACGTCTGTGTGTGGTTAAAACAATCATCTTCCTCTGTAACAAAAAGGTCTATCTCTGTAGGGATCCTTTCTGTCATGTTGTCACACACACAGAATAACAATCTGAGCCTGTCAGTGGAAACAACAAGAACTTTTAGTGGACGACCTTTGACCCATCAAGGATTATGTTGCAGCCATTACAGCCTGTTTCACTGCTGTAGGATGAAAGAAATACTGGTACAATGTAAAAAGTTTTGTTCTCATCAGTCACTTAGACCCCAAATGATTTAAAAACAGGTTTTAAACACCACACGCAGCCTTTAACCTCTATCACAAGCTCCCAAAGTTCAATGTACAAATCAATGTTGTGCCCAAACAAAAAACCGACAACATCAGGGGAGAAGCTGATGTTTCAGGGTCAAAGAAGGAATCGTCTGGGCCAAAAGGAAATGTTGGTAAAATCCTCCATGTGACAATGAAGTCATTTATATCCATCACAAACAAGTGTTCAGAGCTCACTATCTGACACCAGATAAATAGGTTACACATTGGTGTCCTGACAAATACGGGCGTGCACATTGCGCTCTTGTTTGCCTTCAACATTAAAACAAAAGCTTTGAACAGTTCCAACCGCTCTGTGAGAAACGATGAGCATTTAAGTGTCAGTTTAATCTCAGTATGACTTGTATTGATTTATTGGACAGGAGAGGCATGTTTGTTTTTCTTAAGGACCTGAGTCACTAACGTGTGAGTTCATTTAAAGTTAACTGAATGAAACAACCGAACATTGAATATTCTTTGTTTAACAGCAGGTAGCTCCGATGTAATCTCTTGTATTTGCTAATAGACTCAAACCATCTGCCGCTCTCTCTCCAGCCAGGACCTCATACATGTGTTAATATGCATTACAATGACGTGAAAATATGCAGAGAATTTGGCCTGTCTCGATTTTTGGAAGCTTGAAAGTTAAACCATGAGCTCAAATCTTCGGCATCTCACTGGGACTGTGTGTAGGAAACAGAGAGAGACGCTCTGACACTGACCTGATGAGAAACTGTCCATCAACAGCAGCTGGTCTCTCAGGATACGAATCAAAAACACAGATCCTGGACCTGCTCAAGAGAGGAGGTGCAGAGGCTGCAGACATGTGCACGGCTCCGAGGAGCAGAGATGCCGTCCAGTATTTACTCAGGTGGAATAATACACAGGCGAGCAGTCGGTGTGCAGAGATAACACAAAGAAGATTCCGAAGAATGTCTTCCATATGCTGCTGAGAGCGGAGAAGCATTAGCTCAATTCCCAGATTGGGTATCAATGTTTTGACCATAAATGGATTCCTTCATCACTCACAGAGCTACCTGTCCAGCTGAAATGATCACCTGCTGAACTTTGGTAGTGCTTTAAGAATAAAGCACAGCTTCTGTATAGCTGCATGTAAAGGATCCTGCACACTGAGGCTGAATGTTTCATGTCCGAGGAAGAAGGAAACCACAGGAAGCGTTTCACAGGCTGATATCAGGAGCTGCAGGACAGCTTCAAGATCTACTTCATGACATATGATGAAAGGCTGGAGGCTCACTTTGTTCCCCAGTTGACCCTTAGCAGATCTTCAAAGATCCAGATTTTATGTCGCAGCCATTCTTGCAGTGATGCCAACCTGCAGGACTCCCTATAAAACACAGTATTTTGCATGGGCGTGGTTTCTGAGGAAGTAGGGTTGCACGCTCCTGCAGATCTGTGACTGTCACTGCAAATGAAAAAATACATTGTCTTTTGAATCAAGCCAGAACCAGAATTTCTTCTTGGTCAAAACCAAACCAAACGGTCACAGTTTGATGAACCCTCCAACAGCAGAGCAGCATCTTAAAGTCTTTGAGCACTATTAGATCGGACCCTTCTCTACTATATAATTATGACTTTTACTTTTACCTATTTACATCTACAAAGTGATTTATTTTGCTCACATTCTTTGGCTTTCAAAATGTAATCTCTTCCTTTTACTTCTGGAGACAGCAGCTACAAATTGCTGAAAAGATAAATGTGCACCTGTAGCTTCACACACCTGAGGACTCTCACAGGTTCAGGATTCAGACTGTGAGTAACTTTGGCATCTCTCCCTGACAGGAGGACAGGGTGCAGACACAAACTGGAACGGTCTAATCACTGTTTTGGAGGAAAATCCAAAGAGGTGATGTAAGAGAGACGGGACGCACGAGAAATGTAAACAGAGACTGCAACGTACGACTGCAGCGCACACGTCAGTCAAAACACATCCACATTTTAGGATATGAGGCTGAATGTGAAGAATAAGTGAAGAGACCAACCAAGATGTCGCCTGTGCACTTTGATCCATTCCTGTGGATTTAAAGGTTGTCAGTGACTATAACTCAGGGAGCAGCAGCTTTATTAAAGGACCTGCTCCACTCAGTGTTGACTTTGAGCCTGAGGAGTCTAAAGAACACCTCCTGCTCATGGCAGGTGCACATTCCTGCAGGGACCAGCCAGAGACCTTTAGGTAGTATTTAACACAGATGTTCAGTCCTCCCTAACATACAAGCAGCACATGCACCCTGTGTCTCCCTCACACATGGACGGGAGCTGGAGTGAAAACACGCTGAAGGTTCATGAAGAGAGTCCATGAAAAGTGCAGAAGAAAGGAATGCAAAAGATAACACTGGAGGAAATAATGATTGATTACAGCAGGAGATGATTTTAACCTCAAAGAACAAGATCATTTAAATATATCCAACAGGGAAAAGCCAGTGACCTTGATGTGCCAAAGGAAAATATGTCCAGAATGAACTCTGCAACGTCGTTTGGACAAGAGACCACATACCACAAATCAACCCTACCTTTATCATCAGTCCTATCTAAAGACAAGCCCTGTCCTCTGTGAACAGCTAAAGGTGTGACCAAAAACAAAACACATTTTTCACCAACAAGTCAAACCAAACTCCATTCAAAAAACAGTCATTTTAAAGCAGTGTTCTTGTCGTCTTGCCTCCTGATGTAGTTCTCTCAGCATCCTCTCAGCCTGTTTATTGTCATTAAATCTCAGTAACATCTGTTTGTTGTGGCTTCATCGCGCTGTAGTGAGACAGATCTCAGCCCACCTGTGACTTGCTAGATACAGTGAAACTGCCACTCAGCGGAGACAGATGGACAGGCGCTCCACAGCTGAAACAGAACGCCTGTAGTTGGTGTCCATCAGAGAAATCCTGGTACTGATCCGAGCTAACAGCTCATCACACTGGGCACTGGTCAGCCTGAAGGAGCTGGAAGCAGCAGGAGAGTTCATCAGACACAGCTCAGGAGGAGGAGGGAGGTTAACCAGCTGTGAGAGAGGACAGGTGATGATATGAACACAGGAACAACACGGTCGGTTTCCAACATATCTCAAAAGTAAATATTTGCAGGTTGTCCAATCCAACGTGAGCAAACACATGACAACAGTAGCAAGAAAAACCTTGAAACAGACAGAAACTTCGAGCAGAACCAAATCACACTGATTCATGACTCGCCACATCCCCCTCGACTGAAAATCATCCTGTGCTCAAACTTGCACCAATCTCGAGAAGCCGAATTTGTTCCTCTTTGTCCAAAGTATAAATCTTCCTTGAATCATTCTTCCTGAATTAAATACTAGTGTAAGGTAATCGACCGAAGAAAGTTGTAATAGCTGAAATATCTGTCTTGATTGATTGATGGATGTCACACTAAGTTAGCACTTTGAGATTGCTCAAATATAAAGTGCAATACAAATAAAATGTATTATTATTATTATTATTTATTATTATTACTAAGGCCGATTTCTTTTACTCGTCTGCTTCAACTACTGACAATGATTTCAGTTTCTCATCGTGCGTCTGCGGCAGCTTTCCGTGATGTTGCAAACCACTGCTGCTCAGGAGGTGATACAACAGTAAATATATGTTTGACGTACTTTGTTGAGCAGTTTCCGACCCTGCTGCCAACCACACTTAGTCGAGACATTCAACCGTAGCATCACAACAAGGACAACAACAACAACCACCATTTTAGCACTGTGTATAGATCAACTAGTACAAGTTAAAAGCAGATCAATAAAGCACACTGGTTGGTCACGTTTCCCCAATTAATAATGTTGGTTTTTCCTCCATATTGTGTTGGTTGGAAACCAAAGTACAAAATGGTCAATTACCACAAAGTCCAGAAAATAAAGCAGAGAATCAAGATTCTTAGACACAAAGGTGTTTGGAATGACAACGATGTGAGTTCCTGTGTGTCAGCTTTGTTGCCTGTGCTTCAGGAGACTATAATCAAAGTTGAAGCACAAGACACGCCTTGATACCAAAAGACAATATAACAATCTGCTTCTTCATAAATCTAAAACTGCGTCCAACATGAGAGCTCTTAAGACTCGTGACACAGACCAATCTGAGCTGGCTCCCAGAAGGCCCCCGCTTAATGCTAGACTTCCTTTGATACCACATCTTCCCCATCTTTCCAGTAGCAAATCAATTGATGGATGTTGGATGGAGGCGGTCAACGACTCCACTGTGTTCCCAACGTGTTCAAAAAATCCACCGAGTGCATAAAGGAAGAAGAAATCCAGAGAGATTAGATTAAGTGTATCAGTTTCATTTGCTCTGAAAGTGGTCCAGGGGCCACATTTTTGAGGCGAAGTCTCTGGACAACAGCAGCTGTTCACATGAGGGAGGGGCCTGAAGACATCATTACAGGGGGGAAACATCCAGGCTCTCAGGGAGAGAGAGTGGGTAGGTCTAAAACATGACGTGAGCTTTGGGTAGACAAATCTTTTATCCGCCCTGAAACAGCCTCCAAACAGCCCCCGGCATGTTCTCGCTTGATTTTGTAACCCAACCAAATAATTATGCTTCTGTTCAAGATATAAATGCATGTCGAAGATCTTCTATTAGTGAAAGCTGCATCTCTCAAAGGAAAGATGTCTTATGAGATTAAAGGAGAAATCTGCCCCTGGAAAAAGCCACTGTCAGTCAAAGCTGGTGTTCTCTGTGATCAATAGAAGCAATAATGGATGGATAGATGGACAGATAGATAGATCGATTGATAGATCGATACTTTATTGATCCAGAGGGAAATTTAGGATTGAAATTGGCGCCATAGCTGAGGAGAAAGTTGTACAAACAGCTTGTGGTTTGGCCCATTCTACATTCCTACAAGACCCAGCATGCATTGCGCCCCTCCCTCTGAAAGGAACGGCCCAGCGAGAGATGCTGGAGTGAAATACGACCACCAGATGACGCATTTTATGTAGTCTGGTGGAGGTTTTCCAGGGCCCATTGGAGAAGCAGATAGCGTCCTCCAAAGGCACAGAGAGAAACTGCATTCGTTTTCTACCATATGGCATTAGCTCCCCATGATAGCATGCTAGGTCTGAGGTTGAAAATCAGTGAACTGGCCCTTTAATTGTAGTTTATTATTCTTTTATTGCCATTTTTTACGAGCTCTGAAACACAATTGTACAGTGCCTTGCATAAGTGGATTCTTCCATATTTTACAGTGTAAGAACCTGGAATTCAGTGTGTCTGTTTTTAACAGTTTGATTAACGAACAACGTCCAAAAAGTAGAAATTTGTTGGAAGCAAAAGTTAGCTGAAGGCATCAGAATCGGTGTTTATCAGAATCGGTGCACCGAGGCGGCCATCTGCGCCGCCATCTTGGCTGGAGTGAGTTCCATGTAAAACCCCAAAATGATGGAGCACTTTGTGTTGGTCCATTAAAGAAAAGCCTTGTAAAAACCTGCAGTTGTCACAATACAACATATAGAGAACTTGATGTTTATGTAAGGCACTGTATACAACATGAGGGCAGTCCAGTCTTTCCCTCAGTCCTCTCTGAATCCCTCAGAGGCAGACACGGTGCATTGAGAGATGGGGCACAGCTGCCATGTTGGCTGCATGCACTAACATAACACATTAAGTTTTGGCTATCAGTTTTCTTTTTATAGACTGAGACACTAGCCATGAAATCCACTTCCATAATCAGCCAAAAGTCATATTTCACAGCTAAGTGTTTTGGTTTCCTCAAGAGCTGCGACTGTGAGAAAGTGAAGCACAGGAAGCTCTGACATGCTTCTTCTATTCATCCACTTATTGAGGTTTAAACCTGTTTGGTCAAGACAACGGTAATGCCTTGCTAACTGCAATGAAAGCTTGCCAACAGCAATTTCAGCAAGATAATGGTTGAATGCTAACATTAGCTGCTTTGGAATGGGCAGATGATCCTCCAGGATCTCTGTCCATTGTTATTTTCAGGTGCGGACCAATCGAGACGGGACTAAATGATGAAGATTTGTGAATTTCCACACACTTTTATGATTTGCAAGCCTGAAACAAAGCAGTACAACATTATAACAGCATTCAAGCTTCCAACCCTGACTGTGATGTCAGAGGAAAATGGCCACCAAGAGCCTTATTTCTATTCTAACGTCAGAACAAAATACAGTGAGAGTGCAGGCCGTACCGACTTTTACACAGTATATGTAAGCAGATAAGGAAGAAGCAGCCAAGAGAGAGAGATAAGAGAAGATGACTATATGTCACACCGATTAAGAGCCAAATAACTGCTAAAGGAAAAGGTTTAAAGTCGTCTTTAAAATGAAGTCTTAGAACAGATCCTGATCAGCTGATTCTCAAATATAACAATGGTTCCTCCTCCACACAAAAAGTCCTTTTTGTCCTCTTGGTATATAGTCACAAACCGTCGAGGCTGAGTCCCCACCTCTCCTCCACTCGGTGACACCATTCAAGTCAAGGTCATCCGATAGCCCTGCAGGACTCGGAGCTCTCTGAGGGCCGTCCTTCGAGCTCCCGCTGCTTTGAAATCAAACTGGCCATTGTTGTTTTTACTGCCCATGACGGGGACAAAGGGAGCGGGCAGCAGGGACACACACACGGCTTGTAATGCAATAGGGCTGGGAATTCCTCTTTAATTTCAATGCTATACTTGATCTCTGGGCTGCATGACTGACCACCTTATTATCTATAGCGACAGGAGCTTATCAATACAGAACTGGCTGGGTCCACAGACCAAAGACAAACACCTCCTTTATGCAGGATGTCCCCTCTGGGCATGAGACACGCAGCGCAGGCCAACCAGCGAATTCCACAGCTGAAAGGGTGGGAGACTGAGCATCGGCTTTAAACAGTCAAATTAGTTTGACAGCATGGTGAAATTAAATTATTCCTTTGTCTTTATTTTAAACCTGCTGAAGTAGTTTGTTCATGAACAACACATTTTCTGCCTGTAAAAAGTCTGAACTCTGGCCTCTTAGATCTGTAATATTTATATGTTATTCAATAAGTTCTTATCTTGTGTAATTCTGTGACACGTGTTTTGAAGGGTTAGCTTGGATCCAAAACAACACAACAAGCTAACTGATGAAGGCACAAGTAGACTAAAAAATACACTTATTCACCGTGAGATAAAGCATCTGTCCGCGTGTTAAAGACACAGGTTACTAACACACACAAGGTAAAATCAGTGTTTTTCTGAATGGAGTCTGGTGTGTGTGCAGAGAGCGATGTAACGTCTGTGTGTGGTTAAAACAATCATCTTCCTCTGTAACAAAAAGGTCTATCTCTGTAGGGATCCTTTCTGTCATGTTGTCACACACTTAGAATAACAATCTGAGCCCGTCAGTGGAAACAACAAGAACTTTGAGTGGACGACCTTTGACCCATCAAGGATTATGTTGCAGCCATTACAGTTTGCTGGAGACATTCAAACCCTTTTTTACCTGTTAGTCACTTAGTCACCTCAAAATATGTTACAAATAATAATACTCTGTCACTGCCTGTATTGTGCAGCAGATCTAAATCTAAATGAGCGCATCCAGATTTTTTTATTGCTTTTCTTTTATTTCATTAGGGCATATTATTTCACAATCACAGTCTCTGTGCACGTACGTATCAGCTTTGGCAGAAGAACCTACGTTTGGCTCACTGCTGCATGTGAACTGTGCCTTTTGTTACGTGAACATTACTTTGATATGTTGCAACCTCACACTGATACCACAAGAGCCTCTCCACAAACAGGCAGCAGGGTGGGTGGTGGCAGCACACCTTCAGTTTCAGACCTGAACCTCCCAACAATGGACACCCTCAGGCATCCTGCACAGGTGTGACCTGGATTTGATAAAAAACTTAACTTCTTACCCAGTGCAAATAAAGCTGAGCTGCCCAGGTGCAGCTTTTGTTTGTGTGACTTTTGGCAGGCGAGAAGCTTTCGCAACAGTTCGGCACAATGAAGGCGAGGCACCGAGAGCGAGGCGTTAGAATGGAGGCTCCTCCTTCTGAGCAAGAACCAGAGGGGGAAATATATCTATAATATATATATATATATAAATAATACACACTTTCCACACCGACAACAACAACAAAGACTCTCATTAAAGAGACCAAAGTACACAAAAAGGATTTTTCCTCAGGACAGTACATTTCTAAATGATTCCGACTCTCCACTTCCGAGTTTGCTGCTACAACATTTACAGAAAAGTGTTTTAATCAGAGTCAGTATTCTGAAAGCATCGTAGGAAGTGTCACCTCCTAGTTCTCCTTTGATTCTACCTTAAAGGAAAGAAACACGAGGGAAGATGAGCTGTGTTCATGTCTGCCATCAATCTTTTGTAATGTGTTCAGGGCCAGACAGAAAAACCTGACAGGTGTAACTGACAGGTGTAATTTCAACCTGACTTGAAAGGCTGAGAGTGACATGAAAGGAGGACAAAGGAGTGACCCCCTCCCCCCTTCCCCCCTCTGATGAGATGACACTGAATATGTCGTCTGTTTAAAGCTTTAAGTATTTTCTTTGACTCGTCCTTTGTTCGACTAAAATGGATGATCTTCTGAGTCCTAACATCCTTCACGACAATAATGGCGCTCTTTATGATGCATGAAGAAGGTCAAACCCGACACTGGATGAGTTCACACCACAGACGGAAACAATCCTGAGTCATACATTATAAATTAAAAGTTTAAGTTTGAGTTAAATAAACCAGGAAGATGACAGTCAGTGAGTCTGTTACAGCATGCCTCGTCATAGCAGCGCCATAACAAAGATTACATTAGAATAAGAAAAAACAATGTTAGAATATAAAATATAAAGAGATGCACATGATTCATGTTGAACATTTAGTACCACTTCATCAGTGTATTTGCACATTAACATCTCTGTACACTGTAAGTGCACATCTAGGACTGTGTGGTGCTTTAACACCTCTACCCCCTGTACTGTAATGTTAGTATACATTTAAGTTATATGTTAGTTTATATTTTAGATTAATAGAGTTCAGGTTATTATTTATTATTGCTGTTAGAATTCCTGGAGGTATTTATTCCTTCTTCTAGTGTTCACGTTATTTTTACTGTGTGTTTATTTTCTCCTGTGCTGTAGTCGCTTTGATAACCTGCTGCTGTAACACCACCATTTCCCAGTCTGGGATCCATCCATCCATCCATCCACCTATCATCCATCCATCCATCCATCCACCTATCATCCATCCATCCATCCACCTATCATCCATCCATCCATCCATCCATCCATCCATCCACCTATCATCCATCCATCCATCCATCAACCTATCATCCATCCATCCATCCACCTATCATCCATCCATCCATCCATCCATCCACCTATCATCCATCCATCCATCCATCCACCTATCATCCATCCATCCATCCATCCATCCACCTATCATCCATCCATCCATCCATCAACCTATCATCCATCCATCCATCCACCTATCATCCATCCATCCATCCATCCACCTATCATCCATCCATCCATCCATCCATCCACCTATCATCCATCCATCCATCCATCAACCTATCATCCATCCATCCATCCACCTATCATCCATCCATCCACCTATCATCCATCCATCCATCCATCCACCTATCATCCATCCATCCATCCACCTATCATCCATCCATCCATCCATCCATCCGTCCATCCACCTATCATCCATCCATCCATCCATCCATCCATCCACTTTTCATCCATCCATCCATCCATCCATCCATCCACCTTTCATCCATCCATCCATCCATCCATCCGTCCATCCACCTATCATCCATCCATCCATCCATCCATCCATCCATCCATCCATCCATCCATCCATCCACCTTTCATCCATCCACCTTTCATCCATCCACCTTTCATCCATCCATCCATCCGTCCATCCACCTATCATCCATCCACCTATCATCCATCCTTCCACCTATCATCCATCCACCTATCATCCATCCATCCATCCATCCACCTATCATCCATCCACCTATCATCCATCCATCCACCTATCATCCATCCATCCATCCACCTATCATCCATCCATCCATCCACCTATCATCCATCCACCTATCATCCATCCATCCATCCACCTATCATCCATCCATCCACCTATCATCCATCCATCCATCCATCCACCTATCATCCATCCATCCATCCATCCACCTATCATCCATCCATCCATCCTTCCATCCACCTATCATCCATCCATCCACCTTTCATCCATCCATCCATCCATCCATCCATCCGTCCATCCACCTATCATCCATCCACCTATCATCCATCCACCTATCATCCATCCATCCATCCACCTATCATCCATCCACCTATCATCCATCCATCCATCCATCCATCCTTCCATCCACCTATCATCCTTCCATCCACCTATCATCCATCCATCCACCTTTCATCCATCCATCCATCCATCCGTCCATCCATCCATCCATCCACCTATCATTCATCCACCTATCATCCATCCATCCATCCATCCACCTATCATCCATCCATCCGTCCATCCATCCATTCATCCATCCATCCACCTATCATCCATCCATCCATCCATCCTTCCATCCATCCATCCATCCATCCATCCACCTATCATCCATCCATCCATCCATCCATCCATCCATCCATCCATCCATCCACCTATCATCCATCCATCCATCCATCCATCAACCTATCATCCATCCATCCGTCCATCCACCTATCATCCATCCATCCGTCCATCCACCTATCATCCATCCATCCATCCATCCACCTTTCATCCATCCATCCATCCACCTATCATCCATCCATCCATCCATCCACCTATCATCCATCCATCCATCCACCTATCATCCATCCATCCGTCCATCCATCCACCTATCATCCATCCATCCATCCACCTATCATCAATCCATCCATCCATTCATCCTCCTATTATCCATCCATCTATCTTCAATCCATCCATCCATCCATCCATCCATCCATCCATCCATCCATCCAAAAAAAGAAGAAATATGGAAGTTGAAGGTGAAGATGGATTAAGGAAATAAAAGGAAAATTAAATAAATAATAAAAATATGTGACAATATAAAAAGAAAATAAAGAGAATAATTAGTGTAGAGATAAAAAGACAACTTATTAAAACATAATAAACATCTTTTATTTTTTATTTAACCTTTACTTCTACAGGTATGTAAGAGAGACCTGCTTAGACAGCATACACTATGCTTCTATTATTTTTGCATATCATACCTTTAGATTTTTTAAATTTATATTCATCTATTTTGTAATTTTTGTTTTTAATTTTTTTTGGTACTTTTGGAGATAAGCACGTGTGCAGGAAGTGACTCAGCCTCAGTGAATAGATTAACAGCTTGGGCCTTCAAGAAATGGCAAAATCAAAAAAACTAAAGGGATGAAAATATAATGAATGTAAATCAATTCATTTAATTCATGAAAAAATTAATAGACAAATAGAAAAATAGACACATTTAAAACATACAAATAAAAATCAATAAATAAACAAATAAATGTAAGAACAAAAATATGTATAAAACATTTATTTTAAATACCGTTGTTTATCATGTAATTTGTTCTTTTATTATTTACTGATGTGTCTTTTATTTCTGCACAACTCTATTTACTTATTTATTTTTCTTCATATTTCCATTGTTTTTAAATGTACTTGTATTAATTTGTCTTTATATTCCCACATTTATTTTCTTATTATTTTACAGATTTGTAATGGCAGTCTTATGTATCCATAGAAAGACTTAAATGCCTAGAATAAAAATAATGTGCAAACATAAAAAGTGATGTGAAGGTGAAACACACGTGTAGGAAAAGGTCTGCTTTGCATTAAGGTGCAGTAAATAGGTGAAGACATGAGGAGCTGGGGTGTGTGTGAGCTTGTGATCGTCAGGTTTGAGGAGTGTGGAGGATCGAAACAGGAGTCGTGTTTGTTCAAGCTCTTAAAAAGCCCAAGTTAAGATGCTGGGTGGTCTTATGATTGAGCCTTATCACAGATTCAGGTGTAATTTGACACTTTTTCATAAAGAGGATTTCCAGGTGCTTCAGAGAGCGGAGAGAGGAAACACAAACCACATCTTACGTCTTCAAACTGCATGATTGGCCGCAATATTTAGCATGAAAAAACATCCTGTGTGACGTGTGTAAATAACACACAAATCATTTCATACCATACCATAATACAAAAGTCATTCCATACAATATTAATATTTATGAAAAAGGTAAACGTATGTTTAACTGTACGTTCACACATGTGCAAATGTTGTCTGGAGCGCATGTGTGTAATGTAAATAAACCAATGAGGTCAATCCTCGCCAAAAGATTACCTGTTAAACACGTTCAAAGAGACGAGGTATTAACGTGAACGTGGGTTTAATTTGAAACAGAGCGGGGCTCAAAGGAAAACAAACATCTTTACCATCCAACTTCTCAGCAGAGGAGGATCTTAAAGGACAATTTCTACAGTAGATTAAAAGGATCCCAACAGAGAGAGACATTTTTGTTAAGAGTAATATGTTCTTATAACGAGAAACAGCCACTCTCTTCAAAGACACCAAACTCCATTGACAAAAACACTCATTTTACTGCTTCACTGGTCGGTGAGTTTGTTTGTGTTATTCTGTGACATTCTTGTTTTAAATGGTTAATTCAGATGCGCCACAATATTCATGCAACATAAAAATAACATAAACGAACTATCTGATCAGTACAGCAGCAGAGCAGCAGCTCCTGTGTCCTGTGAGCTTAAATCAGTGTTTTTCTGAATGGAGTCTGGTGTGTCTGCAGAGAGCGATGTAACGCCTGTGTGTGGTTAAAACAATCATCTTCCTCTGCTGTAACAAAAAGGTCTATCTCTGTAGGGATCCTTTCTGTCATGTTGTCACACACTTAGAATAACAATCTGAGCCTGTCAGTGGAAACAACAAGAACTTTTAGTGGACGACCTTTGACCCATCAAGGATTATGTTGCAGCCATTACAGCCCGTTTCACTGCTGTAGGATGAACACATCCTGTTTGTACCTGTTAGATATTCAGAGCCTAAAATTATGTAAATATCTCCTTCAAGAGTTGAAGATTTAGATGATCAGGGAAAATAATGTCAGCCACACAATGTTGGTAACACACAATATGATGGACATGTTTTTTGGGGGGTTATGTGTAGTGTTGTTTACGGCAGGAAAACCTCTGGTGTGCACTCCATGTGAGCTCATAATTGCAGAGCCCACAGGGGCAGGTAAACACAGGTCAAACTAAACTCCTTTTTGTTCTCCAGTAATCTCATAAGTGAATCACCACTAACACTCCCTGCAGCACAATGCTACATGTGCTAAGTACAGATCCCTAAATGATACATATTCCATTCAACTTATAATGTAAGTAGAGACGTGTTAGAAGTAATATTTGAAGTAAAAATATTCAGCTTCACGGTCAGAGGTTAAAATCTCTCTCTGAGTTTAATGAATCATGCGGGCTTTGTGCAGGAATCAGTAACACCTCTCTTAACAGTGGAGCTGGTTAGGCTTCTCCAAACGTCCCTCCAGAAGATTAGGATTTTTGCAATAATTGTTTGAGTCATTTCTATAGTTGAGGTCAAACTGGCGTCAATGCCCCCTAGGTCGATGGTTTGAATCATCAGTGGAGAAGACCCTGAGTCGGCTTGCATTTTGTCTGCTGAATCTTTGCACTTTTGTTTTTTAGCTGCTTCATTGTAAAGAACACAGCATAAGCACCAGCATGGCAGGCTGTACTTCTTACAAAACAAGTCTTTAAATGGCTCTTTAGCAGGTGCTGAATTACCCACAGAAGTCCCCAATGTTCTCCAGCGGACCGAGGAACAGGGAGGGACGAGCTGAGCTGCTGCTCGCTTGTTTGGACCTGCTAGGGTTATATTTTTTACTATTTAGGATTCCTTCAGTGTTCATTGTTTAAAACTTTTTTAAAGGGAGCCAAATTATGCACAGAGGTCTCATCGTGTCAAAAACAAACACATCAGTTTGTAAAACTGGTTAGAATAGTGACTGAAGCAGTTTAAGGTTAAACATCAGTGTTTCTGAACACTCTTTGGCAGGGCTTCAAGGGTGCGACCTGACCTGCTGTTATTTTTCTCTACATTAAAAACAGTGATATGACTTGAAACTGTTATAAAGTAGTCAGCTGGAAATATTTTAATGTGAAATAAAAACTTGAGGAGATAGCCTGCCTGAAAAATCTGCTTAAGTATTTGTACTTTGTAACTTCCCACTGCTACTCAGATTTTACTTTGAAAAACCAGGACAAAAGGAAGTTGGTTCAGCTGATCCTGGAGAGCAAAAAATGGGATTTCCAAATGAAGATCTTTGTGATCCCAACGAAACATCTGGGCCCAGGTGCTGGGGTTTGGACCCCTTTAGAAATGTCTTCTGTGGTTTCATCTTAAACACACTTCTAGGACGAGGTACTTTCACTTTGGTAAACAGGTTTTATGGTTTAAAGAAGGCGGGCAGCTGGCTCTCTTGGTATTTGGGGAGGGATGGGGGGCATTTTCAGTCAGTTTGACACAGTATGGATTTTGTTCCCATCCCATGGAAGTGCAGAAGTATTTGAGGGGAATCCCATTACGTAGCAATCTGAGTGTTGTAATAATGTACTCACAGTCATTTTCCCGCTGCGGTTGGCCTCCTCTCGCTCTGCCAGCGCTCTCAGGAAGTTTTCTTTGAGCTCTTTTCCTGCACTTGCCAGTGTCCTGGAAAAGACAACACTCCGACGGTTAGAAATGTTTAAAGAAGTCACAGTGAGGCTTAAAGGCTCTTTATGGAGGCTTTTCAGCATTTTCAGAGTAATCTATTTGAACTATATCTGCTCTAACATTACTCATTTACTATCTTCTTTGGAACTGATGGAGTGAAACCTTAAGACAGAGTCATGACAGTCATTTGTTGTGATTTTAATCTACTTTGGAATTGGGAGATATTCTATGTCTAATTTCTTCATTATTACTATTTGCAAGCACAATACAGCTGCTTAAATAAACTGTGTAAATATTATAAATATATTAATGGAATTAATGAAAATAAAGATGCAACTGAAGGTAGAAAGTTCGGAGATAAACTCGAGCCAGCATCGACGATGTCAGAAGACAGCAATTCACAAAAGCTGCCAAACTCCCATGACACTCCCAAATACTCTGAATACCCTGTTTAACAGCAACTATCATAAATACTGTTGATAAGTCTGTGCTTTTACTGTGAAAGAAAAGTGCAGAATTGATAAACTCATATATATATACTGTATATATATGATACTGAGGAGGCTCTTACACTGAGGCGGGCCTGTTTCCATTGAAACATGGTTTTGGCGCCTCTAATGCATCCACACCTGAAAAAACACTGGCACTAATATTTGAACAGTTAACACTGCAGTACGACTGGCAGGCGTCCAGGATCGACTGTGCAAAACATTCATCAGATCGTCAGTGAGTTAACGTCTCACAGGCAGTAAACAGGTCGACTGTGAGCGCTCAGATGTGGTTAAAAGTGCAGAAGAAGAAAGACGGTGAAAAATGAAGAGGCTGTGTTTTAAACAAGTCACAGGTCAGAGGATGTTTGAAATTAAATCAACACAAACTTCATTAACCTGATTTTAACATCAAATATTCAACTTTATATTCAGTTATTTTCATTTCATTATCTGTCCTAAATCACTGCTCAACACTACAGGTGCATTGTGGGGCCGACTGACTCTAAAGATCATTCTGGTCATTGCATGTTTATAATATTCACTTAATCATCGAAATGGAATCAAAAAAAGATTTACATTTTTCAGGTCTGAAAAAGAAAGTTAAAAGTAACGTTAACACTGCGCTACATTACAGGGGAATACAGGAAGCAAGCCATGCTAATGACAATGCTAACAGAAAAAGCAGAAATCATTCTGAATTTGTCGGAAAAACCAGCAAAGAGTCTGAACATTTCTACTTAATTAGCTTTTGCCTGGCTTTTAGCTTCTTACTAGCCACCTCTTGTTTCTCTAGGAGTCAGTTAGCTTTAGCTTCGTAGTAGCTAACTAGCTAATGTATATGGGAGACCCCTTGTTTTTCTTGGCCTGTTGTAGCTAACTGGCTAACTATTTTTTTTTGATACCTTACTGTCAAAATATATAAATGTGTTGTGCAGAAACCTTTTTTATTTCATAAGAAAAAATAAAGCTGCACAGATACACAAGAACCTGTCTGACTAAGGCCATGACTTTTTGCTTCCTCCCCCCCCCCCCCCCCCCAAAAAAAAACAGCACGGTTATAAAAAATCCCTGTCCAGATGAAAATGCAAAAACACAACAGAAACGCTGTCATGAGAACGTCACACCAACTGGCAGCGATATACCCCGGTCATGCAAAGAAGAAAAAGAAAATAGCGGCCAATCAAAAGTCTGAAAAATCTATTGCCGGAAGACGACCTGGCGGGCTGCAATGGTGCAACGAGGAAGGGGGACGATGTATCAATATAGTGGACGAGTAAGTGTACATATATGTGTAAACATGTACAAAGTCCTGTTAGCACGGTTAGAAGCATCACTGTTTTTATCACGTCCGTCATTTTGCAAGGAATGTTGCCTCATGTGTGACGCCTCACCAGGTAGATAACGGCACACAGCCCGACGTCATGAGCCAAAAATGCTGTTTACCCCGTCGACACGTCTCCGTGGAAACAGAGTTTCTAAAAGTCTTCACCCTGGTCGGAGTTTTACAAAACATCCGTTTTCAGTGACTTAAAACAGAGAAAGAGCTACGTTTGCTAAATTATGGTTAGAGCCTGGAACACCTGACCACAGGAAAGGTAAACAGCATCATAAACCTGACCGTTGGTCCTGGACAATATATAACACTAGGACTAAAAAACACAGAGGTAATCCCTCCACAGCCGTTGTGAGAGGAAGTAATAATTCCAAACTTCCCTGCAAACACCTGCGAGTTTGAACCAGGAACCCACAGGTAGTAAATCTGTTTCTTTCATCTTTATGTTCCTGCTGAGTATCCAAAAGTACTGAGTCCGGTTCTGTCTGCCTCAGCGTCCAAACAGAGGACAGGTTCACTTACATTCTACATTAATGTCTCCTTAAATCCACTTTCCATCCCCAAAGCACTTTATGAAGCCTCAACAGCCACAACAAGCAGCAACAAACACCAAAGCCAATCCCTGCTCAGCTTAGCTTAGCATTACAGTCACAGAGAACAGGACCTGAAAGTTTAAATTTACCAGGATTTGGAAAAGGATTGTAATTCATCCTGCTCGTTTGGCCCGTGCCCCATAATGAAAGTCTTAGAGGAATCCCACAGTGGTGAAAAAGTGCAAGGACAGCACATATTTGGAGGCTGGAAGCTCACTCCATCTTGTGAGTGAGTGAAGGATTGCTGCTGGGTCACGGGGGCCGAGGCCCCAAAGTAAACACAGGTGCTGAGGAGGAGAGTGACTGGGGTTACCCCATCCAGTAGCTAAAGCAACACACAGTCACGGAGAGCGAATCGCTCTGCAGAAAACATGTGCAGCTGCAAGTCTGAGCTTCCCGTCAATTAACCAACTTCTTATCAAGCCTCATTTAGGAGGATAACAAGACATTCTCTATTAAATGATGGCTATTAGCAGCTAATGACGAGGTATTAAGCTAACGGCGATCAGGCTGTGTTTAAAGTGTCATGTTGTTGGATTGTGGTCAAAGCAGGTGGGCCGGGAATTAGTAGAAAAGAATCATCAGTCAGCATCTGGCTGGTTGAATAAAGTACATCTGTGAAAGAGCACCTGTCCTGCAGGTAATAGTGTACTTTCACTAATTAATGTTGCTGTTGTGCCAATGAAAAGGGGAAGCACCACAAACACATAGATCTAATTGTAGAACCACAGGTAGGATTACAGGTTTCACACTACAGTTAGTCTCTATACACATTATCTGCATATGCACACAGAATCTGTGGAGAGGGGAGATCTTTGGTGTGGGAAGCGTTCTGGTTTCTGTTTGTCCGAGTGTTATTGACCAATCACGTGGCAGCAGACTTTGATTTGATGCAGGAAAAACTGTTTGACGTACAAATAGGCGGATGGCATCAGCCGTAATGCAAAGACTGTGTGACTCTGTGTGTGATCACGGTGGTCATAAAACTCAGTCCCAGCTGTCTTTAGTCAGTCTTTATTTTAGCTCCTGCAAATACTGAAAACTAAACCTCCACATGAACCAATAGGAGTGCTCTCTGCAGCACCAATCAGGAAGCAGCAAACTAGGTGGATCGTAAACAGGGAGGGGGGGCTGCTGTCACCATGTCCTCACTGAATGTGACGCCATAGACAAACGCTTGTTAGCTGTTAGCACAAGCTGTTAGCATGGCAGGTGATTTTGTTAAAGCAGTGAAGTATAGGGAAGAAGGAAATGTCTTACTAGCAGCCTGCTAACTTGTAATCCTATCCCAGCTAACATTAGCACAGATAACACAAGGCACTGAACGCACAAGGGCAGCTGCTTCTGCTCCATTGATTGTTTTTCTTCTTCAGTAGCATGATGGGAAATAATCTCAACAGGAAGTCTAGTAAACGTGCGAGACAGTCTTTGTAGAATTAAGTCTGTGACTGAAATGTCTTTTTGTTATTTCTTTGATTGACAGTGGCTCTGTAGTTGTGAGGGAAATATTGCTCGAGTGATTCAAAAGTAACCCCAAAGCATGAAGCAAAATTATTAAAGTATAAATCTCTCTTACAATAAAAGCCAGAAACCAGGTTAATAAAAAACCAGATATTCAGACTCATGACTTTGTTACATTGTCTACTAATAGTAACTCAAACTGATGCATCCTCCAGATGTTGCACTGCAGTCGGCCAAGGTCCGTAAAAGTTGCAACACCTGCCATCAACAGCAGTGCTTCCAGTAAGTATCACCATTTATTTCTCAAATTATATAACTGTGCATATGTTCTGATTCATACACCTCTGTCTGGGGGAGCAGCTGTTCCTGCACAGCAACAAGTGTGTTTACGTATGCGTAAACATAACATGACAGTGAAATGTACTCAGCCGTAGCAGGACCAGGAGCCTTCTTCCTGCACCACAAACCTCCAATCTCTCTCCATACTATCCAACTCTGTGTGACACGTCCTGGATGTTGCCCTGTTTCTAATATCTTGTAGCTTCTGTGATTCTGTTCTGCTAAACGAAGCAATGAGCTAATCCAACAAAGTATCTATTATCCCCAATCCTAAAGGTTAGGTACCAATCCTCCAGTGCAGAAGTGTCTTAATCTGCCTTCTCTCTAATGTCCAGCAGGGGGCGCCTCCACTGGTTGTATAAAGCAGTCTGATCCTATAGAAGTCTATGAGAAAATGCTCCTCCTCCTCTCCTGATTTATTCCCTCAGTGAACATGTTCCTAATGAGTTTATGGTCTCAATCTTCAAGTCTTTTTCAACACAGCATGACAGCTCCCCTTTAGAGTCACACCTGTGATTGACAAGGGACTAACATGGCGACCTAACGACGCCAGGTTTTAAAATTACAGTATTACTTACAGTCTATGGTAACAGCTGTGGTCAGATTAGGGATCAAAATACTGGTTTGAACTGGAACCAGTTTCACATTTCTGAGGACTTGACAGTTTTTGAGCAGTTAGCATGGTGGTTCTTAAGGTCACTACAACACCCTTTAGGCTGTCACTTTGTATATAAAACAACACAACAAAATCAGGTTTAAATTCAAATTCTAAATATGGGCACCAAATGGAGAGTGTGTTGGTGCGGTCTAGAGAAGCACATTGTGTAGCTGCATGTATCAGCCTCTAAACTCCGTATTAATGATATATCCATATCAAAGAGGAAATAAACTTGATGAATTAACCGGTTGTATACGATTCAAGATGATGTGAGACAAGACGGTACAATAAGCTACGATACACGATACATATAATGACAAGATAACAGAGATTGTACTGTTTGTTCATGCTTTGTACTCATGCTGTACTTCACTTAAAGGCACTTTCACATGATGCCTCTGTGGTGAAGAAATATTTACATTCTCTCGTTCCACCAGATCAAGTCTGAAGTTGACTCTGTCCTCCTGCTCGCCTTGTTTCTGTGTTTACCACTAATTATATTCACAAATGAAACGTCCCATTCTGTGCTCACATTATGACCCAAAACAATGATTCATCTCTTTGCTGGACATTTTCATGATCTGTTAGCACAGCTGAAACAAGGAGCTGAAGGAGGAGCTACACTTGCTGCAGGGACCGGTTCAGAAAGTCATTATTCTGCAGAGATTACATTTTTGTGCAACTTCATCAACCTTTGCCAAACATGTTAGCTCTGCATCAGGATGCGTCTTCCTTTGCACGTGCACACATTAGCGAGTGATTCCAGCAGAATTCATCGTTCTTTGAGGATGGGGGGGGGTAACATTCCTGCTTAATTCCTCGTTCTGCAAATAAATATTCAGCGACTGGTTTGGGAGAGAGTTTGGTTTCATGACGGGGAACAGATGTTGTGCTTTGAAATCACTTCTTCTTTCAGTCTTCGGACACAGATTAACAGATTGAAGCTTTCATTAGCCTGCAGCTTTGGAGCGTGTGGCAGATGGGAACTTTCAATAATACCGTGATTCTGAAGAAACACACTGCAGCAGAATATTTTTCCTCAGAGTGCTTGGGAAAATTAATCTTATGGAAAATATTATTTTGGGCTGGTGGACGTCAAGGGAAATTCCACACAGCATGACAATTTACTTTATTTTGGTCTTTTTCTGAAATCCTCTGTCACCTCTGATTACAATGAGCTGAACGTATCAGTTACACATGTGCTGTGCGTGATACTCTACCTGAGCTCTCTTTGTGTGTTGTGGCCACCTCGGCTTTGGGGGGGGGGGGTTGCATATTGTGCATCGCCTGCATGAGACATTTTTGAACGTGGATCAAAGGATTCATTGTCATCTTTTTCATACGGAGCTCTTATTGAAGTTAAAGTCGATGTTTTCCATTTGGGGAACACGGCGCACACCTCCTCTGTGTTCACTGACGGATGCTTTCATGCTAACAGAGAAAACATTCATGTCTCAGTGAAATCTCGTGGACGGAGCGACAGGAAGACATCGAGCTCTCATCCCTGATTGGTTGTCTGTATTTCACATGTTACAGTGCCGTTTCTCCTCCATCAGTTTTTAGCTCACAGTTTAGTGCAAACAATAAAATAAAAATGATTTTTTCCAACTGTTGATTACTGAAGAATTTCCTTTAGCATTAAATCAGAGAGTCAGAATCAGCTTACCTGGCCAGGTGTGTTCACATACAAGGAATCTGACTCCAGTTTAAGGATCCTGCACGTGCATTTCTCGTGTCTGGTTGTTGTAATGTCTTCGTCAAGAACACATCCTTCATTTACAGGCAGTGTGTGAGAGAATGTTTGGGGGGACACGGTCAACATGGTGTATCTATTCGTCAGCCATAGTCGCGTGCTAGCTAACGCAGCCTCAGGCAGCCTCAGCTCGACTGGTCCAGCTCTGAGGGTGATGATGTCATCATTAAGATTTTAAGTCCTAATTATGAAACATGTTTGATATTATTGGGATAGCTCTGATGAGTCTGTGAGCAGGTCAAAGATAGGATCTGTCAAACCCTCACATTACCAGATAATCAGGACCCCCCCCCCCCCGACTGCTGCCTGGGGTGATTCAGGTATAAATCCACCTCAACGTGTCGTCTGAGCTCGGCCGTAGAGAGCTCATTAAACACATCCCAGAACTTGGTTTTGATGTGGTGCTAAATAAATTTAAAAAATGATTGATTGATTGATTGATTGATTGATTGATTGATTGAGAGCACATTGCAGTCAGAATGCTGTGAGATCCACCAACCTCGACCTCTGTGCGAGTCAGACGTGGTTAAAGTTCCAGAAACAGCCCGTGAGGAGACCCTGACTGAGGAATATTTTGTCAAAGCAAGTCCTAATATTTGTGTGTGTGTTCCATGCAGACGCTGAGTGATGGCAGATGTCTCATTAATCAAGTCATTAATATGAAATATAGAACGAGTCAGAAGATGTGGAAACATCCACGTCAGACTACAGCGCGTTATTTATCATCTGCTGCACCAGCTGGACTTAAACCGCTGTGTGTGCGTGTGCGTGTGCGTGTGCGTGCGCGTGTGCGTGTGTGTGTGTTGATGTATATGCTGCGTGGTGAGCTGAAGCTGGCAGGATGTGTGTGTGTCTTTGGACAGAGCTCCAGAATTACACACACGTCCACAATCACAAAGTGCAAAGAAGGCAATTGGCTTGACAGCAGATGTAATAGAAACTGCTCAACCTGGTCGCCTGAGGGCCCTCGCCAGAGCAGCAGTCGTGGAGAGCGGCGGGGGTTTGGCTCGCTAAGAATGAGCCCTGGATCAGCTCTGTGAGGCTTCTCATGTCAGTCACATCCACAATCTTATTTTTGCTCAGCATCTGGAGGCTGAAATGTGTTCTCTGTGCGTGTTCGTGGCACTGGTTTTACTTGGCACGGCGACTGATAGCTCACTTTTAATATAGAGTAGAGAGTGAGGAGGCGGACTGTGAAAACGCAGCAGCACAATGGACAATGAGCGCGGCTGTGGTTTGGACGGTGGGGAGATCGCGGGGAGCCTGATGGAAACCTCGCAGGGCCGCCGTGAGCACGCGAGGTCAGGACATGTGCTGACACGGACTCGTGGTCCCGAGCCAGAGCGGAGCAGAGAGGAAACAAGGCCTCACGTCTGCTCAGCAGGGCTCTCCTGCTCCTTTTGTTTGTCTCTCACTTTAGATCACATGTGAGTCTGGTCCAGGAGACAACACAGGAGCCATTACATGCATGTGTTTTGTTTGCATTGAACAAAACACAATTGACAACATGTGGCAGGTGGAGCTGTTTAAACGTTCTAACAAACTCTAACTCATCATTTTCTTTGTTGGGTTTCAGCCTGTTCTTGCTCCCGACTCATCAAACACAGCAGCTGCTTCAGTGGCTCCAAGCTTCAAATCAAAGAACCAGATAAACTACAGGAGTGCTCATAGCTAACAGCTATCTGAATGTTTATCACGACCTGCTCCAACAGACGACAACACTCTGTTTAACAAATCCAAGTATTCAGCCAGCTTGAAACCAGATCCTAAAAGTTAAACCGACTATCAGAACCCAACCCTGCTCTTCAACGATCTGACTTCCCGTTGGTCCTCCCCCTAACCAAACAACCGCACAACTGACGATAAGCATCCCATTCATTCATGGTTCCTTCTTCAATCACGTATAGAGTTTCACTTCTGATGGGAGCAGCGGGTCTTTTGTTCACAGCCAGGCTGTCAGGAGGAGCGTGTTGGCCTTAAGAAAGGGCCGGGGCAACAACAGGGCAGCATCTGATTAGCATTCACGGCACTGTCTCCCCTCCCTCGGTATTTTATTACCACAGGTGCAGGGGCATTCATTGATCAGATGCACGCTACAGGCGAGGTTAGGCCCTTAATTGAAAACAGCTCTATTTATACACCTGCAGGCACTAAAGGTCTCCCAGAGAGCACGGGGAGGGAGAACAGAAGAGAGAGGAAGGGAGGAAAACAGAGCAGTGACAGAGCAGAGAAGAAAGATGTGGGAGACATAGGTTAAAGCCTACAGGGGGGGGCAGGGGCCCGCCCGGTGCCAGCAGAGGATCAGTGTGCAGGTGCATGAGTCTTAGACAAGTGTTTGTGTTTGGAACAAAGATTAACATGTGCTGAAAGGAGGCACAAATAAATGCAGAGCCAAATGCGTGCTTATTCCTGACATCACTTTTTGTTGATGGATTTATGTCTCTACAAGAAGGCTCTCCCACCACGCCCCCACATCATCACAACACATGAAAACAGAAATCATAAATACATCAATGAGCCTCGTTAATAATCCACAAAAACCTGAAAATAAATCTTCAGGACTTTTGGAAAACCAAGTTCCTCCTGATTGGTTTGTTAACCGTTCATCTGCCAGCAACACTGTTCAGACTGTGCTCACACTGCAGGTGGTACCTTGCATTCTGGAGTCTCTGTGTTTTCACAATGTGACCATAACAGGAGGTCAGAGGTCAGTTTGGTGGAAGGAAACAGAAATCTGCATTTACACAGAGAGGCTCAAAGTTGACACTTTGGATGGAAAAAAGCTGCACATGTGGTGCAGAGGTTTTTCCAACATGTCAGATCAAAATGTGGGCGAGCGATGAGAGCTGTTAATTAGTTCAAACACACACGTATGTAAAATAAACCCTGCTGGGTCTCATAGTTTATAAAGTAGAGCCTACAGGTGGTTGGCAGTGAAGCGATAATCCAAACAGCAGCTGAGAAGTGATTTTACTCCACAGGTCACATGATGAGTGACAACAGTGAGAGGAAACCTCACACACAGCAGACGTTTCACACGTTTATTCAAGAGTTAAATTTAATATGAAAATATGACATTCATTAGCTGTCAGGTATCGTTCACCGAGAACACGATCACGTTTAAGTTTCAGTCCTTTGGAGAAGCTGCTTAGTGACTAAAAAATCACCAACAGGCTGAAACTGTCCCGAGTGTTTCCCGATTATTAACGCAGCTTTCTCATCTGATGGAGAGCGCTGATCAAAACAGGACAATTTATAATTAATCATGCTGAGCGAGCCGAGTGAGCCGGGGAGGGATATCCAAAGTCTGTTTTGTATTTGATGTCCTCTTGTGTTTCCAACAGGTGTTTTTATATTTTAAAAAATGTTTTAAATCTGGCAGTAATCTGTTCTCCTGCTTTTATGGAACACGATCCTGTCAAATTCATTACAAAAGGATCAAAAAGGCTGCTCACTTAAAACACACGTGCCCGTAGAGGAGAAGCGTACGCTGGTTCCGCACTGAAGGGTGACTCTGTGATTGTTGTGGGAAACATTTTGAGGAATCGTTGGCTGAAAATATTTCTTTTGAGAATGAAGTGGCACTGAGAGGCGTCCGTGAGGGTGAAACTGAAAACAATAAATCGCTTATAGATGATTTATTTATAGGAGCGCTGAGAGGAATGGGAGGTTGAACATTCTGGATCTATTTTCTGATCTGAACAGTTTCTCTCCTGTGTTTCGGACTCCAGAACAGGTGCATACACTTTTTGTTTCTTCATGTTTATTTGTCATCTGTTAAGCAGCTGACAGGAAGACGTTTTACAAAGTGAAACAAGGTTTTAGTAGGTGATCAAAGAAGTTTGCCGGGACAAAAATAATGTTCTTTTCACCTGCTTAAAAACAAAGACATTTTTCCAGATGTTTCACTGATGAAAAATTAATTAAAAGGAACATTCAAAGGTTTTGTTGGCAAAAAGTCTCTCCACCTGAACACAGAAGAGAAACAACTCAGATCTCTGTCAGCATCCACATTTGTTGAAATAGTAAAAGAAGAAGGTCAGACATCCTCTAACTGCTGCTTCTCAGCTGTGAGGACTCGAGGCTTATGTTCTCCTCTCAGTGAACTCTGAAGGTTGGACCGTTCTTTGAAGAGAGCACGTCAGTATAGGAAGTATTGATCGCTGTGTTCGCAGCTCTTCTGAAAGTTTGTGGCTTCAAACATGTCGACAGCAGCTGCAGTCACATTTCATCCATGACAGATATAACACATCTCAATGGTGATCAAACATATATATGATATATGTAAATACATTTTATAAGCTTCAACATCACACCTGCAATATACTTGATTTCTTCTCTGGAGATGTTTTGAAACGTTTTTGAAAACGACTTTTTAAAAAATGTTAAGCAGCTAAAAAAATAAACAAAAAAACACCAGGTCACTGTGAAGCAAAGGTCAGGAGCTTTTATGGATGTTTGGATGTTTCCTTTTCATGCATGTTGCTCCAGTGTAACCAGGGTCTTCTTCCCAAACACGTTTGTATCTGATGTCTTTATGTGGAACAGTCCTTCACATCGCCTGACTGGATGTTCTGATCCTGTATTTCAAACGTAGTGACGGCTCTAACGTTTCAGCCTGACACCTTTAAACTGTCCATGTTGGCCTCTGAACAGACTGCTGGGTTTATAACATCCCGACGTTCCCGTACCACATTTCCCTCCTGGATCCTGTTGGGACGAGATGAAAGAGCTCTGCTGCCTAATATCTCTGTGATGCAGGTGTGGAGGCTCCTGTTTCACCGTGTCACTGATGTTCACACACGTTTAGACGAGGGGGAGGGGGCATCTGCACGTTTGGATAAGCATCTGAGGATTCAATCAAATTTAACACCTCACAGGTAAATGTTTGGATACTGTGCGTGCGTGTGTGTGAGTCTGCTCTGGCTTGTCATCAAAGCAGATAGCACACCCACATGTCTTTATGATCGTGTTCGTAAAGAGAGCAGTTTATAAAAGACTGTTTGTTCTTCTGTCATTCTGCTTGTTTATATTAACTTACATTTTAATGTCGACAGATGGGAGCACTTCGTTTAGATAAAGGCTTAGTTCTTTTACAACGTGCACGTGATGAATTGTTCCCATTTATCCCGTCTTTTGTAAAATGAAATCATGAAGGGTGATGTAAGAAGCTCAAACCGCGACAGCACGGGATGTGAAAGACTCGGTGAGCTGATTCACTTAGCAGAGAATAACTATTCCAGCTGCTGCCGGAAGACAGAAATGAATGAACTGAATTTGTTGAGGCTTTGGTCTGATGGTCAGTGGGCTGTAAGAAAGTCTTATTATGATGTCAGTGAGCGTGTTGGGGTTGGTTGGAAGTAAACTCACATTGGACGTCTCCTGTTGTAGAAAGCGTTGTCCTCTGCAGCCTCCACAGCTCGTGCAGATGCTGTCTTCTCCTCAAACTCCTCCCTGCTCCGGCTCCTGTGTCCGGGCTCCACCAGCGTACGGGCCGACTCCCCGCTCTGCAGGAGGAGACGGTGAGGAGAGGAGTCAGAGGGGAGAGGGGACACAGGTCTGAGTCTGATGGAGGGGCTGCCGAGTGTCAGATGATGTCAAACCTGAATTTTTCAACATTTTGGAAGTTCAACTTCTATTAATATTGTTATTAAATATCAGTAATCAAAAGGGCCTTTCTCTTTCTCCTTATGCTTGTTTTGTCTCCTAAACAATACACAACCTTCATATATTCAGCATACAAACAGAACAGTGGAATATTATGCACACATTTAGGAAGCTGGAACCAGAGATTAATCCCAATAGTATCTACACTAAATACTTATATTTTAGTCAGAAGGTATTTTAATTGAAAGCATACATTTGCAATAAAAGGAGGAAAGAATAAAATAAATAAGTCAATAAAAAAATTGTAAGTTAAGGAAAAATAACAAAATACAAAAGGAGGCAAGTACTTTGCCTCATGCTTTTCCATTTTACTCTCCATAATTCAGCCCAGCTGTCAATCAACTGACTGTGGGCGGGTCTTCATGAAAATGTAGGAAAAAAAATTACAGAAAAAACTTGAAAAGTACTTATCTATTATTTCAGTTGTCTATATTCATATTAGCACTTTCTGTACCACAGACAAATTAAAGTTTTGTCAGTCAGGTTTCTTCAGGGATTTACTCCCCACGCTGACCTCTAGTTTGAAAATGTTCCACTTCCTCTCCAAAAGATGGAAGCGGCAGCCTGTTCTGCAGCACCACGGTCTTCAGATATAGTTTAGCTGTTTTTGGATGAAGTGTGATTTCATTCCTCCGCACAGGCACATTACGCCTGTGTGTGTGAGTGTACGTGTGTTGGTGCCTCTACATTATTCCGATCTCAGTTAGCAGCCTGGCCGCCATTAAAGCTGAGCCACAAAGTCATCATCTAAAAACCAAATCTTGCTGTCAGATCCTGAGGTTTAGTCAGATCAAAGCTCCGGCCACATGTCCTCCTACCCAGAATCCCTTAAGGCGGCCTGCGTCCGCACCCGACAGGAAAAGTTATATTTTCCTCCATCTTTGATGTGGCTCACCAGAAATGAGTCTCAGACATTTTGGTCCTAAAACTGGCCTGAAAATCAATGTCTTCATTTTCAAGGCTCATTTAGTAAAGTCTGTTTGAATGAGCTGCTTCTAACAGACGACACACATTAATATTATACAACATCTATCCTGGGAAAAGACATCCTGCAACCTAATAGTCTGTTTTCTTTGTGGTCATAGTTTCTGAAAAGTCCTAAATAACTCCATCTGGGGTAAAATAGGTTTATAATTAGCTGATTTATCAGACACAGGTGTTATCAGCCAGAGTGCACAGGTGAGCTGACCTGGGCTGACTGCACTGTGTCACAACACAAGGGTGATTGAGTTTGATAGTGATGGACTGCTGCTGATTATCAGCTCAGATATGAGGGGTTCTGCTTTCTGTGTGGACACAGGTGTTCAAACAAAGTGGCCACCACAGCAGCTACGTTTAGCATCAGCGAGAGTGCCATCTGCTGGGCAAAGGCAGGATATTCCATTGTTCAATTCAGCTCCATCAATAACTATTGGTATCAGTAAGAATATAGTTTAAGACCAAAAACCTGAAGAAATATGCAAAAAAGAAAATAAGTAAATAGTATACGAAAAAATACAGAAGTAAATAAAAAAGAGTTTTCTGTTGAAGGATGCAAATTCTAAACTTATCAACTGAGACTTCTTCTTACAAAAAATAAATAAGTACAATGTATTTTATTTATTTTGTTCTCTTTTGATGCCTTACTCACCATTAATTAAAAACTTAGTGATCTTGTCATGATAGAGGATATGTTTCAGATAACATCATTTGTAGGTTAAAATTAAGACTTTTGAATCCTTGAAACTACACTATTTAAATAATTCTTAAACTTATAGTCTCAAAGTTGCCTTCTAAATTTGGAATTTTCAATCATAGTGGTTAGGACCTGTTAGTCTCTCTAAACTCTGTATTTCCAAAGAACAGTAACACAAAGAGCAACAGATGACCACAGAAGACAAATGATGTTGTTAATAAAGTTCATGTTGTCTTAACCACTTTAAAATTATATGCATGATTTGGGAGTGAAAAAAAAAATTAATTTATCTACTTTCTTTAATGTAGCAACCTTAAAGTAATTGGATTGGTAGTAGTTCCCTTGTAATGCCCTGTTTAAACCCCTATTACCAAACCTGTGTGTGACTGCCACCTAGCGATTAATCACGAACACTACATCAGCAAAACTCAACCCCATGGCAAAGCCTGCATGACTCCAGATACAGTTTATGGTTAATCCGTGCCAATGAAAACCGTCAAAAAGACAACGATTTTTTTATTTAATAATTTGTAGAGTGAAATGTAATGAAACTCTGTCAAATTGATCAATTAATACGTCGTTTTGAGTATAAATAGGAGCATACGCCAGATTCCATTCAAAATATTGCCAAGTGTGTCAAATCGCTCATCGGAAAGAGAGGCATTCCTCGTAAAACGTCCATTCAAATCATTAACAATCTTAAGCTTACAATGTTCAATACGGCAGACATTTAACTTAGTAATAGTCAAAGTAAACGTGAACAAATCCAAAGTCAGCTTGCTGCTGCTGCTTTCTTAAAAGCAAGGAATCTGAAACTATTTAACTTGCACTGTTATTATGAACGAATTGCAGGATTTGGTATATGCCGAATTGAAAAGGGGATTATTTTGTTTTTTAAAAATCAAAATGTATATTTTGATAAAGAGCATTGTGGCAGATTATTAAAGTTAATCTTAAAGTCATACTCTGGTGAACGCAGTGCTGACAAGCTCTCAAAAAAGCACGATAAGAACCGTAGGGGAAGGTAGCTAATGCTAACTTATAAGAAAAGTGACTCACTTTTAAGTTTAACGAATCCATTGGTGTGACGTTAAAGTTCAGATAATCTTTGTAAAAGTCTTAAACGTTGTTATAGAATCGTTGAGACTTTATCTTTACTCCATCTTCACGTTGTCTGTGTGATACGCGGCTGCTATGGCAACCGCCTTACCTTTATTTCAGTTTGGCGGCACAATAACCGGAAACGGAAGTCGGCTATGAGGCGGCATAAGAAAAAATAAATTAAATCTGAAACATTATTAAATTGTTAAAGATCTGTTTTTTTATTTAATGTTACATATGAAATGTGAAAAATATAATCAGAAGTTATTTAAAAAATCTATATAAGTAAATTAAAGTGACGCAAAAATAAATAAATACATTTTGTACAGCTCTGTTAAGTCATGACATAACACCTCCGTATTTAGTTTTTTTCCGGGTTCAGTCCGCGCATTTGCACTGTTGTGTTCCCCTTAGTTTTAACATTTCTGAATAAAAAAAAACACCTGCAGAGGTCATTTTACCGGTTTCCTTGTGAGGAGAAAGAGAAAAAGGGTGGTTTCAGTCAATAAGGTACGTTACAACACTTCAATGAATGAAAATTAAACTTTATACACCAAATGTTTACTGTAAAAACGGAGACCACTTACTCTTCAGTACATAGGATAGGCCTACATACCAGTGGTGATTCTCCTTGTTCCTTTGAGCTCCTTATCAAAATGATTTCCAGGTCCTGGTAATTGTCTTCTGTTGGTTTTAATCACAGTAGAAGAAAAGTAGGAAGGAGACAGGAAGTGAACTGAAAAGTGACATAAAAAGAGGTCTGTTTATCACTTTATTGAACTGTGTTTGCTTGTTTATTAGCACTATGCTGTTCCTTGTGTTCTCTCTGTTTGGTTAATCGCATTTTGCTATTTCAGACCAGGTTCTCCAACCCTTCACAGTAAAAGCCCTTCATTCCCTTCACAGTAAATGGCCACGCGCTCCTTCACAGTAAAAGCATGAATACTGAGACTCGTGTAGTTTGCTTGTAACACTGGAAAGCCTCCACTTTCTGTTTGATTCCTCATGACTTGTTTCCTCTATAATGAAACTTTAGTTGCTCTGATCGTCGGTAGTTTGCCTAAAAAATATTTTTATGTGGGTAAACCTCAAGAAAGAAATGTGACAAACATAACGGGTAGTAAACTCCACCTACTTTATGTCCTCTGTAATACTTAGCTTACTTTTGTAAATAACTTATCAGACATCTATTGTTATTCCATTAGGCACTGTGTCTTTGCATTTAGCCCATAGGCCTATACACTTTATATATTATATTTCACTTTTATTTGAGTTGTTGTGGTCGTGTAATTTTGGAGCAATCTGACACCAGAATGTCCGTCAGGATTAATAAAGTTCTGTCTTATCTTATCATATTTATATCTGCTGAACTGAACTCAATTCAAACCTCATATATAGTCTAAACTTATAAAGGGGATGGCAAGGTCCCATGATGTCAGTCCACATCCTGCAGTTAACTGTGTTTGTTACCTTTTCCAGACTGCAAAATATAAAATAAGATATTTAATGTGATATTCTTGGTTCCATGTAAAGAAATATTGTGTCTCTTGGCTGTGATTATCATCTTTTATGATCATTTTGTTTAATTTTTCTCTGTCAGTAGACTTTTAACAGCTCTGCCGTGACGTCCAGGCAAAGAGAGGGAATGATTTAAAATGGTGTGATGAATGTGCTCTCATGCTGAAACAGCGGTGTAACTTATGACCAATATGAGCGCACACAGATGCATTAGACAACAGGAAGTGGAGGTAGCAGGCGGGACGGTTTGGCGTCAGAGAAGCAGATATGTACGTTTGTTAACGAGGGATCAACTTAAAACAAAAGACTGTCACGCAAGCTCGGTCTCATTTCTCTGAGGTCACAGTGTTTTTCTTACCTAGAAATAAAGACCTGCTTCATTATTTAACACCAGTATGAATAATACATTCAACTCTTCTGTTGTTATTCTGTGTTGAACAGTGTTTCTCATGGTGGTTACTCGCTCTCTCTTTACTATTCTGACTCATGTCACCTGATTTTCCAGTGAACATTTACCAGAGATACAGCTCCTAACAGCAGGCATAGACCACGCTGAGAACAGTTATAACTTTTATATAAGACTTCTGTTTATGGAAAATGAACAGCACATGCTGAAAGTGAACAAATAAATGTAAGCCTGAAAAAGATTTTTTTATGACATGTGTGCTGGCTCTAAGGCTGCTGCAGATCCTCTAAGTACATAAAAGAAAAGAATGAATGCACACTAAACCAGACCCTCGCACAGTTTAATCCTCTTCATTTTGTTAGAAACCTGCATATATTTTTGGTAATTTGAGAAGATCTTGATAGATTAAAGTTCTGTTGTGAGGAAACACCACAAGCAGGAAGAAGTAACAGGGCAGGAGAGGTGAAAGTGTGTGAAATGGAGGCTGTAACCTCACAGCTGCTGTGTTGCTGCCCTCCTCTCGATTGAGCTTCTCTTAAACCAATTCAGATATTTTAGGGGGTAGTTAACCCAACATCTAATCAGCCAAAATGAATCAGGTCCTCTTCCCTTATCTTCTTCTTCTATTGGCCACCTGTGAATTCATACCAGTGCGAGACAAACATGCATGCTGTATGAGTTGTAAAAGACAGATGTAAACATGTCATCAGTGGACAATCACAGATGTTGAAGTATTTGTTTTGGCCATCAATTTTTGGTTACATAATCTATGGTAGCATTTTGTGCTGATGGTATCCACCATGCTTTCTATTCTTATGTTGTCTATTGTTGTTTGTTACAGTAGTGGTAGTGCGGGTTGGGCTGAGCACGTATAGTACTGTAACTTCAAGTGGCTGTGAAAAATGCAATTAAAGAAGTCATTTTTTATTCACTTCCATTAAAGGTGGACTCAACAACTCTTTCCAACAACAGGAAGTAAGTGGAGTCAAGAGCGTCTAGTTAGCCACAAAACAGGCGAAGACGTGTTCATTCCAAAGGGAAAGAAATCTTCCGTAGCACGTATAATACTTTAATTTATTTTACAGAGTGGACTCAGTGTGTTGCAGTAGAATCACTGCTGACTGCACCATGATGATGTTCAGTCAGCACTCAGGTCTGCTTTAGACTGACACCTGTTGGGACCTCAGAGGACGCAGAGAGTATCAGTCAGCTAACACAAAAACACGGTGCTGCTACAACTCTTTCTGCAGCCAGTGCATCTTCTTTGGGAACTAATAACAATAATAACAATAATAACAATGATAAAGCTTGTGGAACATCTCTTTCTGAGTAAGCACATTTGGCCTCATACGTGTCACATAACACATAAATATCCTCTGATGTATTTATTTTTTATTCGTCATATAACATAAAAACTCTTCTTCATACATTTACAAGTTTTCATTAAAAAATTCAGGTAGAAAAAATATTTCTTTGGGATGTTTTTGAGGACCAACAACATGATGACATCACAAAGATCATTAAACAGCGTGATATGTTAATGAGGACGCACACATCTATACACGTACTGTATGTATACGTATATATTTATGCTTTTCCACTGTTTTAACCCGTTTATTCACCTTTGAATAGAAGCTTGTTGGATCACTTGTCCTCCGCTATCTGAGGGTGTTTCCCCTGTAATGTTAGCATGCTCTCTTCAGCTGCAGTTCACCTCAACAAGTCTGACAAGGATTAATGCTATTTCAGGAGCTTTGACCATCTTACGCAGGTTTTTAGACTTTCTGTAACACAAACATTATGAACATGATTTAACTTGATGAATACACAGGTTCTCACAGTGGAATGAGACAGAAGTATTTGACAGACAGTCCATTTGAATGTCTTTAAATCTGTCACAAAATGTGTCCCGAGCTCAAGTTATTCAAACAGTTAAATCAGAGACAGCACCTGATTTAAAGTTCAGCTCTCTGGGAGGGTAGATTACGTACTTTACATCCTAACCTCCTCCCCAGAGACGCCTCCCGCTCGGCCCTCCCCCGGCTGTTTGCCATCTGATACACCTCAAGATCCAACCCTCTCCTTCTCGCCATCTTTATCCTTGCGGTGACAGCGGCGCGGCTCCTCCTGGGGGGAATTCCTCGAGGTCATGACTCTGGATTTTCTGAGGACAGCCGGTTGCTAAAATGGCAGTTTTGATGGACAGTTTTCTCCTTGATCCCTCACAGCTGTCCAGGAGGAGGGGGGGGGGGTCTCCAGAGGACCGGCCCTCGTTTTCGTGATGATTATCTCAGATCTGGTGTTGGGAGGGGGACAGTCGGTTGTTTGTTTAGGCAGGAGATGCTTCGAAGCACAGGTGTAGAGAGCTTTCCACGTCTGAAGTGTCTAAAGGGATGCCTTTAAGTCGAACTTATGAGGTGCTTTATCGATCGAAGAACAGGAAGAGCAAACCTGTTTAGGATGTGATTATTATTCCGTTTTTAAAGCTGAATTCCACAAACCAATCATATTCTTTCAGTTTTATCCCCGAATTCTTGGTTAAAGTTGAAAAGCAGTTCGTTGTGGTTATCGTAAGGATTATATTTTGGGTTTTAAAAGGTACTTACATCATTAACGTACGTACAATACTTACGTAACTAATGTTACGTGACTTAAAAGACAACTCTGTAAAAGAAGTCACCGACTTCACATCAAAATCAGGCCCTGGTCTCAGTTATTAAATTCCTCTGTTGTTTGATCCATCCATCGCACCCCAAGAACACCTTCCTGCTCTTCTTACTGCGTCACCTGACTTTTACAGCACATTAAAACAATAAGCATGAAAACAGCGTCCAGAAATGTCACCAGACGAACCTACAGAGTGAGACTGTGTAGCAACGGGCTGCTGACCAGGCGGCTGTATTTGACGAGGTGGGAGTTAGAAGAGAACTTTATGGGTTCCTGTCAGCCGGCCGAGTTCAGCTTCAACAGTATGACACATTAAAAAAAGAGTTCATCATGCACACACATAAAAACAGGACAGCTCTGCATCGACTCAAATACAAAAACATCTCCACTCTATGGTCGTAGCTTCTGCAGTGAGAGCTGGATGGTTGTACCCGGCAGCCCTTTGAGGTTTTCACACGTCAGAGACCCGGAATGACTTCATGTGATAAATAAACAGTTTTATGTGGACGTCCATGTCTTTTATACCCAAACCCTCGGACCCTTTATCCAAACCGGTACTTGGGCCAGTATTTGACCTGCGTTCGTCTCGGTGCTGCCCCCGTGTGGATGTTAGCCTTGGTCAGAGGTTTGGGCGGGGCTGGGGGCGGGGCTTTCCTCCTCTCTTTGCTCCGCTCTGTGATGGTGAAGCCCCGCTCTCTGGTGTCGTGCAGGCTGACCCGGGGCAGGAAGTGGGTGGAGACGTGCTGGGATTTGACCCGTGGGCTGGAGCCCATTTTAGCTTTCCCTCTCTTGTTGAGGGCCACGAACCACTCGCGGCCCGTCCTGTGGTTCCTGTGGAGGACTGAGGCATACGTGTTGTAGCTGTTCTCCTGGAAACGCTCCCTGAACTTACAGTCGTCTGAGAACCACTCCTACAGAGGAAGACAAAGATGAGATAAAGAGTCGTTACTCGATTTATGCATTCACTGCTAATGAAAGCAAAGGTGGTGTTTTTTGCTTTCCCGATCTCTTAAACCATCAAACCATCGTCCATCTTCTAAAGACGATCTTCTGGCAGCGACGGCCAGCTTTGCAGGGCCAATCAATAATGAACGATCCTTTAAACCAGTTAATTGTTCCCTTTCTGAAGTCGTGAAACTGGATCCTTCCTCGTATAATCAAGGCTCGGCTGTGGAACATGTGTGAACTCTGTTAGCATGCTAGCATGAAACCTAAGCCTGTGTTTGTCTTTATGTTGGGGGGGAGAAGTAATGGATCCTTTGGCTTTGCACCAACGAGCACCTGGAGCTCAGCTCTGTTATTTTAGATTGATGAAAGTGTGTTTATGAATGATGTTGTGAGGAAGGGGCAGGATTAAATAAGCATCTGCTTCTTTCTGCTCCTTCTCGAACCCTTTTGTTGTGTTTTCTTTTGTTTATATTGACTGTAAGATTTAACAGTTTATGTTTGTGTTTTCTTTTTATTATGTCATTTCATGTGGTTGATTGTTTAAGATAAATAAACTCAACTCAGCCACGTTCTCCCCACTGATTAAATCAGAGTTTACACCGATCAGACACACTCATTCACATATCGACATTTTACAAACACTCAAACACCACACGCTGCTGCATGTCCACCTGTAACGGTGATTGTGCTCTGACCTGTTAAACAAGGTTTCACTTCCATCGGGAGGCGGTTTCAGACTTCTTATCTCAGAGTTGATTTGACTGACAGCAGCAGAGGCTCCTTCGTACTGATCAACATCTCATTATGGCTTCATCCAGTGTGTTGACAATGTATTGAATAAATGTGACTCATTCCAGGGATCACAGGAGTATTTCTGAGCATGTTAGGTTGGTGCTGTAAGAGCCAGAGACATGCTCATGGTGGATTCATGTTGGGTCTCTTTATAGAAGCCTACAAGGCTAAAGGCTTTCATGTTGCAGGCATGTAATAAACTACTGACAAACTTTGGTTTGCATTTTGTGCTGACAACAAGAAGATGGAACATTTATGTCTTTGTACAAGATTTATTTAAGACTATTGAACTGTTGTAAGACCAGGTTGAACCAAACCTCCTTAAAGATTCAGGTAAATGTAACATTTGTGCCACACAACATAAAGATCGTAGCACTATTTCACATTCAGCCACACACTTCATACTCAGAGACGCAGTTATTCACTGAATCTTCCTGTTTTGTGCCTTAAAATATCGTTGGTGGGAAACTCCGGGATGCCTGCTCTCCTGCTCGGTCCGGCTGCCTTGTGTAACCTCGTGCCGTTCTACAATCAAACAAACTGTTCTGCTTTGCTGCAGAGTGAAGCATAGCAGAAAATGATGCCATTACAGCGCTTGGTAAACATGCCAGTCACAGGAGAGAGCACGGAGCTGTAAGTTATTCAGAGTGACCCGCTGCTCCTCTGGCTGTTGTTTTAAAACCAGCAGACCTCCTCCTCTCTGCTGTGGCTGGGTGGCAGTGATTTTACAGAACACCACGTGTGAGCAACATCGCGGCTCTGGTAGCAGTCAGGGAGTTACACATTTGGAAACGGATCCAGTGAAGCATGTCTGAATGTACACACACATACGCACACACACACAAACATGCATACCAGGAAGGAGCTCCGGCCCCCGCTGGGTTTTAGAGGATTTAATGGCTGCAGCCGGATTCCACAGATCTTATTGTTAAAATCATAATGCTTGTACAGCTGTTTAAGCAGGCGCTGCATTGGTCACACTCATTTAAAGGGACCTTTCCCATGATCCTCGGGGTGAGCTGCATCGGGGCAGAGGTGGAAAGTTAGCGAAGACTAACTTATGTTCTAATTATTCCTGATTTCTACCAAACAGTGATGGAAAAAGTGATTTATTGGACTAAACTCTGACACCTCAAACTGAACTAGATCCACAGCCCTGTATCTGCAGGACTGAAAACTTTATTAAACACTTCTTTTGAGACATGAAATAAAACAACACTAAGCAGCAACCCCCGGTGTTCAAAATGAAGCCAATGCAGTGCAAAAAGCTGCAGTTCCTCGGTGATGAGCATCACAGCAGAAATAAACATGTTTACAGCCTGGTACAAAAACTGTTTGGTTATAAATGGCTAATTTTACTCTTCACGATAACTGTACGGGGGGGGGGGACTTTTTGATAACACACCTGTTTTAATTATATTACGCCTTAAATCATAAGGGGAGGGTCACTTGATTGACAGGTGGATCCTGCTGGCTGTCAGACACTGAGCTTACCTTCACCTGTTTGTGTTGTTGGAGCCTTTAGAGGACAAGATTGTTTAGCATTCTCGTTGATAGTTTCATACACTCATCGTGTCTTACAAGTTTAAAATATTTCATAAACTCGCGATCTGTAGTGGTGTCGTGATGTCGTGATGTAGTGATGCAGTGATGTAGTGATGCAGTGGTGCAGTGGTGTAGTGATGTAGCGATGCAGTGATGCAGTGATGTAGTGATGCTGTGATGTAGTGATGCAGTGATGTCGTGATGCAGTGATGTCGTGATGCAGCGATGTTGTGATTCAGCGATGCAGTGATGCAGTGATGTAGTGATGCTGTGATGCAGTGATGCAGTGATGTAGCGATGCAGTCACTGTACGATCAGACATTACAGAGTGTTAAATAATGTGGCTGAGACGAGTCACCACAAAAGAGGGAAATAAAAAACCCTTTTCTGCAGCTACATGATTAAATGTATGTCATGTGTTCCTGACTCTCTCTCTCTCCCCCCTCCATCCTCCTCCCGTCACTGTTTGTTCCACACATGCAGGCGACCTTTGACCTTTCACTCGTTTCTGTTTGCGATGTCTTGCTGAGCAGGTCGAGCAGAGCGAAGTGCATCCGTCTCCTCGTCTGTTATTTAGCCAATAAATTTCCACTGTGCAAACATGTAGATATTAAAGATGACAGACGATGAAACGGGAGAAGGTTCGGGGTGTCAGGTGACACCCCGGCATGGGGCCCGAGCCTGTCTGCGGCCCCGAGCTTTACATCCACCCGAATCATCAAGGCAGTTAAATAGCAGAGTACAGCTGTAGCCACAGACTGGAGTTTTAGTTGTACAAATATTTCTCTGAGGCAGAGCTGCTCCGGAGGCAAAAATAAGCTGCGACTGCACCGGCTGGAGCCAGACAGCAGAGTCTCAGAGTCAGAGGGAAAGGAATCTACAGTTAGAGATACTGCAGAAAAGAAACTGATCAAATGTCTGACTTTGATTCACTGCACACAAAACTGCAATGTACATAATGTTTTTGACAAAAGCAGCCACATAAAGACGCTCTGCCTCTGAGTCCGTGCAGGAAGTGGAGGTGAAACTTTATTTTATGACTTTTCGACAGTTGGAAACAGGAGACGAGTTCAGACGACGTGTTGGACCACAGGACACAAACAAAGCCACAGAGTCAGACAAAGATGACGGTCAGGTTTTAGTTTGACGCAGTGTGTTTGTCTTTGCTGAATTGTTTAATTGTCCAAGTCAGCTCAGTCAGTGTTTGTGTTTAAATCTTGTTGGGGACGTGTTTGACCCTGACAACGTTTCTCTTTTTTCTTTACATAAGCTGGAACGAGAACAGAGTAAGAATCTGCTGCTGCACAGTCACATTAGCAGATTCTGACCAGCCGTGTCTGTGGATGCACTTTGAGTAAAGACGCCACATCACTCCCTGCTGACAGAGTTTCATGAAACAGTCCGTCAGCGCTCACAGCCTCAGCAGCTGGCAGACGCTCCGGCTCTCTGCAGCTGATTGTTTACTCCACATATTGATCCGTCCTCTGTATACTATCAGCCGGCCCAGGCAGGACTTAATCTGCTCTTCCCATTAACACATGTTAATAGGGAGCCCCTTCTATCTGTTCGCCTGCCAGCGCTCCCTCAGATGAGCCGGCCGGTCAGCCAGCAGCGGGCCATGGTGACGGCAGCGAGGCCGAGCTGCTGTGGGCTGATTCTGTGTGTTTGGGGGGATTTGAAAGTGTCAGAAACTGTGGCTAAAGATTACAACAGTGTGCCGTGACATGCTGATGTCACATTTATGGGATTTAGTTCTGCAGCACAGATGCAAAGCTGCACAAACTATTAAATAGAACAAACACTGAGCTCCTTCTCATCCCAGCCAGTCCCTCTGTGCAACCACAGATCAGCATCCAGCTCGGACAAACTGAACTCATACCCACTGAGTCTGCCCGGACTGTTAAGGTTCATGTGGCCTCGATCGCTCGGTCATGTCAATTTGCCCTGTACAACATCAGGAAGATCAGACCCTACCTGTCAGAGCATGCAACACACCTGCTGGTACAGGCTCTCGTGATATCACACAATGATTACTGCAACTCCCTCCTGGCAGGCCTTCCTGCACGCACATTAAAACCTCTGCAGGTGATCCAGAACGCAGCAGTGCGACAGGTATCAACCCAAAACAGGACGTCACTCCACTGTTCGTGTCCCTCCGCTGCTCGTATCCCTCCGCTGCTCGTATCCCTCCACTGCTCCTATCCCTCCACTGCTCGTATCCCTCCACTGGCTCCCAGTCGCCGCTCTCATCAAATTCAAACCCTGTCGCTCGCTTACAAACAGCAAACGTCTCCTGCCTACCTGAACGCCCTCATCCAGGTCTACACTCCGTCCCGCCCACTACGCTCTGCCAATGAAAGGCGCCTGGTGCTCCCATCACAACAGGGCCCTAAGTCTCTAACTAGACTCTTCTCCTCTGTCGCCCCCCGGTGGTGGAAAGAGCTACCAAACTCCATTCGGTCCGCAGAGTCCCTTTAACTTTAAGAAGAAGCTAAAGACCCAGCTCTTTATGACCTCTGACCTTAATGATATTGATGCTATTGATGATGACGATACTGAGGATGCTGTTGATGTTGATTAGGATATTCATGATGATGAGTATATTGACCTTGATGACGCCCTGTGCTCTGCCTGTCAGCAGCAGTGTCCGATCACACCTGAAGCTGTGCCTTGGCTCTCACTGACTCCGCCCCCTCCTGTCTCGATCGTTGCTTGTGTCGTATTAACTCTCAGATGTCCGTCGCTTTGGACAGAAGCGTCTGCTACATGAAACTGTGACACTGTAACACTGTAAATATATGGATGGAGAAATACACCAGTTTCATGAGTTCAGAAGAAGTTCATCACATTTTATGGCCCAATGAAATCGTTGTTCAGGGTCAGGACGCTGTTAGGACGTCTGCTCTGAACACTAAAGACAGTGTGATTTTGTTTGTGCAAGGAGCTTTAGTCTTTGTCTTCAGGAGCTGTAAGTAATTTAACCATGAGCTGCAGTTCACATCTCCGTCCCCTCCCCCACACCTCCCTCAGCTCACGATCCGTCTGACTTCATCTGCTCGGCAGTGACGCTCGGCCACAGGAGCCGCAGACAGTGCTGAGAGGATTGTACACTGTAGAGTCGGAGCGCCCTCTGCTGAACAAACTACACCATGTCTAAATCACCATGAGCATTGTTTTCTGCTTTATATGTTTGGGAAAAGGTTTTCAGATCGGCAGCAATCGGAACGCGTGTGTGCTGATGCTGTGATTGGCCCATATCAGCCCACCAGTATATGTGTCAGGCTCGAAGACGTAGTGGATCATTTTACAGCTGCAGAGGCAGAGGCAGATGTTTTATGTTTCCTGACAGAAAACCAGAGAGTGACGTTGAACTTATATTTCTCACGAGCACAAAAACACGACTCCAGCAGGATATCAGGCATTTTGTTCTGTTGGATCAACCCAGATCTTTTACGTGCAACCTGAAGACGTGTGACACGATCGTGTTAGTTTGTGTTGGAGATGAAGCCGCCAATTCTGCTTCATCGTAGTTCTGTAACGTCGACGCAGCTCATCAACAGCTTCTTGTACAGTATAAAAAACATGTCAGGCTTGTGTATCAAAGTGCCACTTAAAGCCATCACACAGTCCTGCAGTGTGTGTGTGTGTGTGTGTGCAGTGTGTGAAGTGTGTGTGACTCTTACAGTAGCGTGGAGCCGTCCTCTTTTATTCATGGCCAGGAATCTGTTACTGTAGACCCCTTTGATGCCGATGACCCCCTGAGAGACGGCGAAGAGCTCCAGGACACCTGTGAGGACAGACAACACGCTCTGGTGACTGATGGCCGGGGGTATTTTTACTCCTGCTGCCAGTGTCTCACTCGTCCTGCTCGACAGTTCAAATAACTGTCCCCGTTTTCTGTAATATCCGAATATAACTTCTTCTACCGCCTCATTTGAACACAAATCACCTTCTCAACACGAGACTTTCCTTGGTGTCTCCATCAGGTCACATCACACAGGACAGACGTCACATGAAGAAAAGGAGGTTACCGACAGAGAGGGAAGCTGGAGCGTGGAGGAGAGGCGTCTATAATGTGACGTCTGTGAGCGACAGGGAGAACTCGGAGCCTCATGGATGAAAGAGAAGCAGCCAACATGGCCGACGAGCAGCAGTGAGACATTCCCCATCCAGCTGATTCACACACTGGAGCAAAGTTCATGTTCATTATTTTCACTGTGTTGTTTTTGATTTGAAGGTCACATGATTTCAGTTTAATCGTCTCCAAATATGAGGTTAGCTTCAGTTAGCTTAGCACGGACACAGCTGTGAGAAATGTCCATCAGAGGGACCCGTCTGACTTTATACTGAGAGGATGTTTCACAGCCTGGACGCTGTCTTTCTCATTCTGCAGGAAACATGATGGCTAACAAGCTAATTAGGCAGCTAATGAATTAACCACGGGCACAAACTGTTCAACTTTGATAGCTTTGTGTTTGCTAGCCCCCCGCTCCTCTCCAGCTCCACCCAGTCGTCCAAATATGGTCACTTCCGGCTCCAAGAACACCAGCATGGTGACAGCCAAAATGCCAAACTGGCCTAAAAATGTCCCGGTGGTTCAATCTGTTATTTAAACACGAACATGATAACTGTGCAGGAAGGATCTGTCAATCATGAAACCTGATGCAGTTTGATGGTTACAGATTCTTCATATAACAAATCTGCTGCTCATCTCTGCTGCCCTGCAGGATCTGACCCACACGGCTGTCCTGTTGAAGTCCATGTAACCTGACAACTCTTCTGAAGGGGGCCGTGGAATGGAGGCACAAGTGCACTTTCACGCTGAGCTCCAGCTGTGTCGTCAGCGGAGCGGTGACCGGGGATCTGACGAGGGAGAAAAACCGAACATGTGATTTATGACTTCAGTCCTCTGTGTGGACGAGACGGGACAGACTCACAGACAGGACGCAGGAGGTTTCGGAACCTGTCTGTGGAGCGCTTCAGTCCCGTTTATAGGAGTCGAAATCTTTTTTTTTATTTGACTGAAGAGAAAAAGTTTTCATTCAAGAGACACAATCTTTAAACTTTAACACATCGGCAGAAATCTTGATGTTGATGCTTTTTAAACTTTAAACTACAAGAGGAGAAGATCTTACTCTCTCATTTAAAGTTGACTTGTGTTTGCTTTAAATGGAGGTAGACTGATATATGGGCCAACATTAGGGTATCAAAGATACTGTGGACTCACCGTAACCTCCTCTATGTCAGCCATCTTTCATCAGCTGGAAGAGAGCTATGATGTCATTTAATCTCAACCAATCATTTATATCTTTATATCTTAATTGTTGACCTGTTTCATTCACAGAGAAGTTCAAACTTTGTTATGCTAAAAAACGATTTTCCCGCCAGTTTTAAGGTCAACAATGAAAAGATTCAACAAAACAAAAAAAGAACAGATTTTTTTTACAGCGTACTGAGCAGCGTTATGATGATTGGGAGTCCAACACATCCTGCTCCGTCTCCCTGCTGCACCTGTTACTTCCACAAACAGTCTACCTGCCAACATCCGGAGACACAAACAGGCTCCTCACAGGATCAGGAGCGCGAGCCTCTCTCCTGATTCAGTCGCTGCAGTTTAAACTTTTAAAACAGATAAAGCTGCAAACAGGAGGGGATTAATCAGAGCACATTCAGGACTACAGATCCCAGTGCGCAGTCTCAGCGGGACGCGCTGGACTCACGTGCGCGTCCGACGTTTTATAATTTAGTAGTGAAGCAGCTCGGTGCACCGGGACACCGGAGAGACACACTTACTCAGCTGGTTGGGCTCATGGCTGCCGTTCACTCTGCCGTCGGGATGAATCTGGAGGTGGAAGCCGATGCCGACCCGACAGTAGAGCCTGCAGGTCCTGCGTCCCGAGCGGATCTCCTCCTCCTGAACTTGTCGCTCCACAGAGACGCGCTGAGCTCCGGCGGCGGCACAAAGCAAGTGAGCGGCGGTCAGAAGGTAGAGAGGAACATTCATTCTTCCAAAGACGAGACTCTCCTCAGGCTGCTTCCAGCATGTTGGCGTCGCTCCTGAGGTCCGGGCGCGCACACGCGCGTGCAGCGCTGCTGGGCATTACCCCGGCTGCAGGAGCTGGAGCTGTTCTGCTGGCAGGGGGATATTTATAACGCCAATGATCTCACTACTCGGTGCATGCCTGAGCTCTAAAGGACGCTCTTTCATCCAGATTTTGTCGCCGAGATGCCACTCCTGCTCAGCACCGATCCACAGCAGCGGGGCGTGAAGGAAGCGCGACTGACACCGCACATGTTCCAGGGAATCGTCCGCGCCAGGACGCACCGAGCGCGGCATTTTACGCACAGGGAGACATCGTTTAGATCGAGGACGCGATTAATTCATAGGATAAAGAGACATGTACCAAAAATCAATAAATCCTTCTCACAGCGCTGCTTTCCACAGAAGAAGAGCTGACGAGAAAGGAGATGAACGTTAAACGCAGCAGGGAGGACTGCGCGTGCAGACAGCAGAGATCATCAGGTGGAGCAGCAGAGTTTAAACACTGGCTGACCGGGACACACGCAGCTGTATTTATAGGCTTAAGTCCACCTTATCATCTGATACGTCCTCCTGCTGCAGAAGAAGCTCGTGCAGCCTGCAGGCAAAGGAAACACAAGTTACCAGTGTAGAAAGATACACGTTCATGTTTTTAAACACACAAATCTTCCTTTTTGCTCCGATCTTTCTTAACTTTCCTTTCCCACACGACTCTGCCGCCTCCTGATTTGTTTCCCTTTATACATCTGTACATCAGTATCTTGTAATGACAGTTTTAGTTTCACCAGCATCAGTCATGTGACCTCTGAAAGTCTACTCAACAAAACGATGACAGTCCCCCTGATAAAAATGTCACCAATATTTGTGATGACACCAGGAAGTGTTTAAAATGTAAAGAGTCCATCAGAGACTGTAGGAGTGAACGTGACGCTGTGACAGCATCTATGTGTTTGTGAAGGAACCAGAAATGACCATAAGAGGGTGGAGTGGCAGAGAAGCCAGGGGTTATCAAATGCATCGTGTCATCAAAGCTAAACAGTCCTTGCCCGTGGCTAATTACTTAGCCGCCTAATTAGCGAGTTAATCTTTTCGTCCAATAAAGCGCACACACAGATTATCTGTCTCATATTTACATGAACAAATCTCCAAAAGGCTCCAACAGCACAAACACGGCCCAGAGGTTACGTTCAGTGACTGAGTTAGCTGAGGGGACACCTAGCAGACAGCTAGCAGCTCCCAGCTGTCACTCAAAGAGGCCACGCCCCTAATGCTGCATCACTTTAAGCCTTAATATAATGTAAACAGGTGAGCTGTATAAAGATTCTCCCCGTACAGTTGTCATGAAGAGAGAAATGAGCTATAGAGACCCAAAGTGTTTTTTGTACCAGGCTGTAAACATGTTTATTTCTGCTGTAAAGTTTAACATGGGGCTCTATGGGGACTGACTCACTGCTGGAGGCAGCCTCAAGTGGACACCAGAGGAACTGCAGGCTTTGGACCTTCAGTGTTGCTATAATTTGTTTCACTTGTTTCCTTTAAGACAAAAGATCTTTTCGTGTCTCTGATGGACTTTGAATTGTCGGCTGACATTGGTCTGTGTGACCCAACAAGAACCTTGGTCGTTGCTGATGAATGAAACATGGCAACAGTGTAACCTCAAAGGTTTTCATAGTGCGACCAGGTCCCCACTGATACTGTTACAAACACCTGTACAACAAAGACATTGCATTGCTGGTGAAGGTGTTAAATCAGAGGACATAAAACAATCACGCAGGAACATCCGTCAGACGTTTCCCCATGTGCTGCTGCTGCTCTCTCTGGATGCTGGTCAGTGCAGCACGTGTTCACTGTTAATCTTATTAATGTTCTCTCTCCACACGCGCTGGTTATAATCCGTCCTCATTGTTTTCAGACCCGGCTGTGTTTGACTTTGATTAGCCCGCGCCCGGCGGTGGATTACGTCCTGTTAGGGGTCTAATTGCCTGTGGCACAGCGAGCCGGGCCGGGCCCACATTACCTTCTATGTAAACATGAGTTCAGTGTTTAGTCCCACTGTTCTAATGGCCGCTCATTCCTGTGAGGCCGCTCCAGTAACAGTGAGCTAATCCTCCTGAGTCGTATAAACACGGATGATCCTGATTGATTCTCCCGCCCCATTGATCCCAGCTTTTAGCAGCTTTTTAGTCTAAGCAAACGGCAGACAGCCGGTTCTGCTGCGGCCCTGAACGTCTGAGCCCGGAGACGGTGATCAATCTGAGGGTCGAGGGCACCGTGTGGGGGCGTCTGACCGGCCGAGGCCTCAGACATCAACATAATGAAGAACCTCCTCTGATGACACAGTCTGCATAAAAACGAATGGTTACATCTGCGAGGCTTTTCCTGCAGTGCGGCTCCTTCATTCATCCAGGAGCGATGGAGCCCTGTTCATTGATCTGAACAGACAACAGTTACATCATGTACAAACTTGACTTCCTCTTTTATAGTTTAAGTGATTTTCTGTATTTTAACCAAAACCACAACTTTTGTTTGAAGCCTAATGAAGTCGTGTTGGTGCCTAAATGTGACCGAACTTTGACCCTTTGTACTCAGACTGTAGGAAAATCTTTTTAATGTCCATGCAGAACGTTCGTGTTACCCTGACGATGAGATGTACATCCTGCAAGCAAGGACCATAAATAGTTCACCTCTGACCGGATGCAGGTTTTCTACTGATGCAGACAATCAAATAGTTTCAGAGCTGCGTGGACGTGCATGTGTGGCTCAGACGTAATGAGCCGTGTCTCAGATCGTTGTGTATTATTTTACTGTCTGAGCGCTGTCATGGGAGCGCTTTCTCTCCAGCATCGTACGTTTGTGTACATTTCGTTTGACCTCCAAATATTTCAAAATGCTCCGTGTGACTCGAGTCTTGAGAGGTCAGCCAAGTTCCCTTCATGTGCTTATATGATTTACAGTGTTTATGTGAATGCTGCTAAAGAATGAAGACATGCCCTGCAGGGAGAAGAGGCTGTTTGAATCCACACACACACTAATCAGTGCCAGCCGTGTGTTTTGGCGTTAAGGAGCGTTACAAACACGTCCCCGTCAGCAGCCTCAACATGTCGTCCCGTTTTCCCTGAACTTTCTTTCGTTTAAAGTTCATTCGTCGCTTTGAAGGACCGCACGGAGAAATCCAGAGACGAAGTTTAGGAGACGGGGAAACCTATGGGGAAACTTTAACTCCACTTCAGACAAACGTGATCAACGCAGCGCTGTCAGAGATAAGCACGACAGAGACGCTGCTGCTCGTCTCTGTGGAGCCACAAAGCAACACCTGTTCACCTGCTGCAGACACACCACCTGTCAGCATAGAGAGCTGTGTGTGTGTGTGTGTGTGTGTGTGTGTGTGTGATAGAACATGTACCTGAACCTCTCCATGAGTTCATCAGGATTCCTGCTGTTCCTTAGCTGCTCTGTAGTTGCCCTTTTAGTGTTCCCCATTCCCTCATTATCCCCTCCACCTTACAGACCAGCCTTCCTTCCTGTTGCTTGCCTGCATGTTCCTAGTTTCCCTGACTTCTCTGCTTCCTTTCCCTCGCTGTCTGATCGTGTAAAGCACCTTTAATAACAGAAATGCAGCTCAAGGTGCTGTACAGGACATCAGGTGAATGTTTGATTGCTTCTTGAAACCAGTCGTGCAACCTCAGGTGGAGGTGCCTGAGTTAACCGTGTGCAGCGTGAGCAGTGATCGTTCCTGGACCAGGTTCTGGTTCCTGCAGAGCTCTGGTCTGGTTCCTGAGTCTGAGCGGCTGAAGTGTGCCGGTTGGGTCTCAGGTGCTGAAATGTCCCCTGTGGAGGCTTTATAGGAGGTCTGAAAACAGCTGAAAGCAGCTGATCCTACACTTGGATTTGATCCAGCAGAGAGGAGCAGGCTGCAGCTCGAGCCTCCCCGTGTGTTTGTGTACGTCTGCTGGAATCTGACCGCGTGACATTAGAGCTGCAGGATCTCTGGAGCAGTACCGTTGTGTCTCTGCACACTGACGAAATATTTACCGAGTCGTGTTTTTCCTTGAAGATTTGATTCCATTTGCAGACCAATGAATACAGGACTGTTTAAAGCCACCTGAGACATCAGCACACCTGCAGCAGTTTCAAAGTGACGAGACGAAGAGCCCATCTTTAATCTTGAGAGACGATTATGTCTTTAAAACACGACTGACTTGTTGATTAAAATGTTTTGAAGCATAACACCAACATTTCTAACCTCATAGTGCAAATGTGCAGACAGGAGCCCTCAGGCACCGCTCGGGCTGCTGGGACGTTCTCTGTCTGTAGGAGAGGAACACCAAGACGCCACTCTGCCACTTCACTTTTATTTCTGTGTTCGGCCTGATATTATGAGACTGTATATTTGTGTTATCTTGAGGTGTGACTACCTTTGCCCAGGTTATCAGAGCACTCATCACAGATCAGACTGTCATACCATCCATGTTTTCAGTATTCATTACAGAACAGGAAGTGAGGAGGATCATCAAAAATAAATTACCTCAAATTGAACTGAAAGAGAGGAAAGAGAAAGAACAGGTGAGGACAGATCTGTCCTCAGGTGTATTACAAGAAAAAAATCAATCTATTGATTTGACTGTGTTAGCAGCGTCAGTGTGTTATTGTTCCATGTCATGTATGTCCCATCGTTTCTGTATGTCAGGTAGGCGGGGCGGGCTTTAACCAGGTCAGTGTGACACATTGAACCCGTTGTAAACAGTCATTAAGACTCGGACCATCTGCAGCGACAGGTCCAGTCCTAACAGAGACAGTGTGCATCATTTCCCCGACAGCTTTAAATACATCTTTCCAATAACTTCCCACCAGAATGTGCACGTAGCTGCTCCGCTCAGACTGTCACGGTCAGTCGTGTCACATACTGTGTTGTGATCAAGCAGAAGTCACAGCAGTGACACCAAAACAGGAAGTGATTTCAGCCTTCCGATGTGAATAAAAGACGGTGGTGTCACACAGTTAGTCTGGTTCTTACACCGGCCTGTGATAAAAACAAAACATTATATTACATGATTTTGTCTGAAGATTTCTTTTCTCAGCAGATTCATGTTAAAGTGAGGCCATGGATCAGAAGTGCACTGCTGAGTGACCTGATGCTCAGACCTCTTCAGACAGAGTCAGTGTCCTTCATCTCCATGGGCAGAAATCCAGACGAGTGGATACAGCAGTGGCAGCGCGCACAACTCAAACAAAAGCAAGTTCCAAAGTATCGTTTCAGGTGCACGGAAAAACAGAAAGCTCCGGCACTCACAGGATCAAATAGAACTAACTTTAATGTGGGTCACAGATGAACGCGTTTCGGCTCTTATGCTGTCTTCAGCATACCAGAAATCCAGACAAGACATGCAGGTGATGGATCAGACCTTCAAAGTTAACATGGCTCACATGCTGTATCTGCTGTCGGGACACTGTGAGGCTGTAAGAACTTGATATTTCTGAGCATCTCCAGAAACGTTTGTATCTTTGCTCTGTTCAGGTCCCTCATGATGTCAGCCATTTCTCCTCTGAAGGTATTGACGGAGCAGGAAGTTTTCCCTGGGTGGCCTCAGGAGGACGGCTGATCAATCTGGTCTGTTTTTCCTCACAGGAAACAGCCGCACTGAACAACACTGATCTTCACTGATCCATTATCCACCTCGGCATCAGGGCCACCCGAGCCTCCATACGTCTCCATCTGGACCTTTCACTGGGCCTGATCACACATTGAACTCCCCAACATGACTGTGACACACACGCACACACTCTGAAACGTAAGCCCTGAGAGTCTTTAAGCAGCCGTTGTACCTCGATTATCCTGATGACGGGGAACACGCTCGTTCCTTTATGTAACTCAGTCTGTTCTGCACGATGTTCACAGAGCACTTTGGGTTGAGTTCCTCATCAACACAGAAGTATTTGTTCTTTTCACGTCCCACCTGCATTGTACCTCAGCACAGTGTCTGCAGGTGCGCAGTTGTTCATGGCTCCTCTGCCTCACTCCACTAGCTAAAGCGGAAGGTAGTTATGGTTTACAGAGCCGGAGCCTATCCCAGCTGTCATTGGGCGAGAGGCGGGGTTACACCTGGACAGGTCACCAGTCAATCAGAGTCGACAGCGCTAACCACTGCACCACCGTGCCGCCCTGTCCTGATATCAACCAAAAATTTTAACTCAAAATCAAACCGGCCCCGGGGGCTCATGGGAAGTCGGTGCCACACTGCTCAGTACTTTCAAAACAAGAATGTCCTAAACAATAATTCTAATGTTGTAAAAGCTAATCACATGTTGTCCTGCACAAAACAACAACAATAAAAGACTGACCGTTAAATAAACAAAAAGACGGTACAGACGGTACAGGCGGTACAGGCGGTACAGACGGTACAGGCGGTACAGGCGGTACAGACGGTACAGGCGGTACAGACGGTGAACGGTAACCTGCAAACAGGCCGAAGCAGGCCGGAGAGAAACAGTCAGACAGACGCTGAACGAAGCAGAGAGCAAACACGAGAGGACGAATGTGTTTCATACATCTGAAGAGAAACGAGAGAAACATCTGTACGAGAACATGAGCGTACAGAACTACTGTGTGTGTGTGTGTGTGTGTGTGTGTGTGTGTGTGTGTGTGTGTACTGTGGTACTGAGCTGCAGGTTGTAAATGAACCAAGATGTCGTCTGTTGTTTTTAGCTGTCGGAAGAGAGAAACAGAGAAACAGAGAGACAGAGAGAGAGAGAGAGAGAGGACGAAGAAAGAGACACAGAGAGAGAGAGAGTGACAGAGAGAGAGACACAGAGAGAGAGAGAGAGAGTGTGTGACAAAGAGAGAGAGAGTGACACAGAGAGAGAGAGACAGAGAGAGAGAGAGAGAGAGAGAGTGACAGAGAGAGAGAGTGAGAGAGTGTGACAAAGAGAGAGAGAGAGATCGGCGGGTGGAGTGGCCGCAGCCACTTCCTCTAACCAGAACAAACACTTAACTTACTGAAAAACCAACAAGGATCCGTCCCGCCGGCGTGTTGAACAGCAGAACAGCTTCTTGTGTCGGTCTGAAGCAGATATTCACGTTTACGCAAAGTTCAATGTCTGTAGTAGTTAGTGTGAGTGACGTCTCCTCTCGCCGTTCCTCCTCTACTACGGGCTTTATGAGCTGTACTGCAGCCAGGCAGCAGGGGGCGACAGAGAGGGTTTGAGCTGTCATGTCGGCCATCTCAACAATGGTGCTCATGTTTGAGTGTATAAAATAGTGTGCGTGTGCAGATTTTTTTGTTGATTTTTTTTTGCTGCAAAACTTTATTGAAACCATTTCTTTGACAAAAATGTGTGAGACAGTCGTCTCTAACTTACAATGAGTTCTTCTCTTGGTTTATATGTAAAGAAAAGTACTGCAGTGTTTACTTAATAAATCACTGGGTGTTTTTTACACTCTTACCAGGTGTTTTGTTCTTGCTGAAACCTTTAAAGAGGACTGTTGATTTTACCTGATGCTACGTGTTAAATCTGCTGCTGTTTAATTATCAAACTGTAAACAGTGTCAGCTGTACTCGTCCTGTTCTCCGTGTAATGTTCCTCTGAAGGCCGGAGCACGTTTGAGGCAGAGAAACAGGTGTAACCTAAATATCTAACCTCCGGAGGCTCCACCATCTCCACCATGTGAAGAATCCAGGACTCAGGCGTGCCCTGAAGACAGGTAGAGTCCCACAGGAGGAGGGGGCGGGGGTGATGATCTCAGAGGGGACAGGATGTGTAAATGTGTCCCTGTCAGCGGTGCTGCAGATGAAGTGCATTGTGGGTCAGAAATAGAGCGAGTGCACAGAGGACGATGCTGTTTGTTTATATTTAGACCCTCTGGAATAATGATGTGACAGCTAATGAGACCGCAGCAGGAGGAGCCGGCCCGGGCTAATCCCTGGATCAGGACTTTAAACAGTTTGAGTGTGTGTGTGTGTGTGTGTGTGTGTGTCAGGTGGTGTCTGAACCCTCTGTGAGCACTCTGTCTGATGAGGTGGTTAATAAGAAGTCGAGGTTTTAGGGCGGGGCTACCTCAATCCACCTTGTCGCCGAAATATAGCCAGTTCTGTCTCCCAAAAAAAACAAGATGGCGACGGATGAAAAGTGTTTAAAACCCACTGATGACGTCACGATGCCACGCCCACTTCTCATGAACAGTCTCTGATTTAAACATGAGCAGAGGAAGAGCAAGGTGAACTCTGCAGGAGTGTCACGTCAGCAGTTTGACTGACGTCTTGTGTCACTTCCTGCCTTGTGTATACGGGGTGTATTTCGGACACGGCTCCGGTATCAACAATCCTTGAACTGAAAAAGGTCACAGGTTTGACTCCAGCGGCCGCCCCGCCTCCCCTCAACCCGTCTGAGGTTTCTCTACCTGCTGCTCACTTCCTGCCGGCTCGCTCGGATCACGGCGTCAGCTAAATGTCTGAATGTAAAAATGTAGTGTGACCGGGGCCCGGGGCCAAATGGAAGTGCCAGCTTAGCAGAGATATAAACTGTCCGGGGCCGCTCGGCGCTGAGTGATGCACTGACAAATGTGTGTGTGTCTCTGTGTGTGTGTGTGTGTGTGTGTGTGTGTGTGTGTGTGTGTGTGTGTGTGTGTGTGTGTGAGAGAGAGGGGAGGAGGGGTACAAAAGGAACGATGACACAAGCAGCAAAGCATGAGGGCACTAAATATCACTGCAGAGTGTGTGTGTGTGTGTGTGTGTGTGTGTGTGTGTGTGTGTGTGTGTGTGTGTGTGTTCGTGTGTGTGTTTGTGTGTTCGTGTGTGTGTTCGTGTGTGTGTGTGTGTGTGTGTGTGTGTGTGTGCGATCACATGCTTCGGTGGTATTCAGAGGATGTCTGTAATCAGAGCGAGACACTTTGAACTTCGACGTATGTTTGAAGATGAATAAATCAAATAATGATTAAATATTGTTATAAATATAAAAAGGTGCTTATGAGGTAAACTTGTGAAGCTCTGACAACATGTTTTTCATTTAAAAAACTTTATTGAAAATAAGGTGATAAACAAAGTGAGGTATGTTTATTTTTGTTGTTATTTATTTTTGTTTATTTTAGTTTTGTTTGTGAAACTTTAGTTTTTGTCTTCTGAATGAAATCGTTGAAACTTAAGTTTTGTTTTGTTTTTGGGTTTTAAATGTTTCAAACTTTTATTTCTGTTTGTTTTTTGGAACTTTTATTTTTGTGTTTACTTTAAATATGTGAAACTTTTTAAACTTTTATTTTTGTTTTGTTTGTTTGTTTGTATGAAATATGTGAAACGTCTTGTGTTTGTACTTTGTTTAGTTTCTTTGTATAAAACATTTTGAACTTTTATTTTGTTTTATTTGTAAGAAATATTAGTTGTGTTTTGCATATAAAGAATGTTTACGCTTCAGCCTTCATCTTTGCAGTCAGTATTTGAAGTTCTTCGTGTTGATGTCATTTATGTGTAACTTAACTCTCACGTGTTTTATTAACAGCTTGCTCTGCACTGACCTGTGAGGCGTGTACTGATGTCGGATGAGATGTGATGTGTTGACATGCGCTCTGCTGTAATTAATCATCATGTTAGCGTCGCGGCGTCGTGCCGTATCCGCTCCTCTCAGCTTCGACCTCTTCATGAGGGTTTGATCTCCTCTCAGCACGTCTCTCTGCGTCCTCTCTGCAGCTCCACGACCTCCTGAGGGGATTTGATTTCCTGTCCCGTGTGCCTCAGATCAGATTTAAGGGATCGGATCAGCCACAAACATTTTACGCCTGTATGCAGAGTGTTATTAAGTGTTCCAGGTGTCCTGCAGTTTTAAAGGTACAGCTTGTAGAATTTAAACTTGGACTTATATGTATCAACTTCAGAGATTAATTTAGTGATTTACAGCTTGACCTTTGACCTTACTCCTGCAGCCTGAGATCCTCCAGCAGACGTCTGTGATTTTCAAGTTCCAGTAAGAGCTCAGCGACTCTGAAACGACCTGCAGGAGGCGCTCAGGAGGGTGAGTTCTGTTTGGTCTCTAATCGGTTGTTCTCCTTGTTTTTACTTGTTTTTATGTGTTTGAATAATTCACACATGCAGACGTTTACTCATTATTATCTTCATAAACTTTATTACTGCAAGTGGTGAAAAACTCCGCTGAAAAAAAGTGTCATGAAGCATCGCAATGTTAAACAAAGCCAACCAGGTTCCAGATCAATAATCACTGATCACTGATCACTGGTTTCACCTCATGTCAGTTACTGTGCAGAGGTTTGGGGCAATACATACAAAAGTTCAATACAGTCAGTGTTTATTATTATTATTATTATTATTATTATTATTATCATTATTACTGTTATTATTATTACTATTATTATTATTACTATTACTACTATTATTATTATTAGTATTACTATTATTATGTATTTATTATTTGAATGAGGAGCTGACAGGACGTCCGAACATAAACCAGCTCAAAGAGGGACGAAGGTGGATTACTGTTTCTTTAATTGGTTTGTTATTTATATACATTTATACATTTATATATATCAATAGTGAGTTCATATTTTTGGTTACAATAAATAATTCTGTGTCCACAGTCTTCACGTGTTTGACAGTCTGTTTTATGCTTTCTAGTTGTGCAATTATTGTTTTCTGTATCATCTTCTTTTTTACATGTTTGAAATAAATTTAATCCAATTAACTAATAGTGTAACATGATATAATGGTATAACAAAAAGCATCATAGTATAATCTTTATTACTTCTGGATGTGTCTGATATTATTTTATGTGAGTCATTTTTTAGTTTGGATTTTGAATCCTTCCCGGTCAAACAAAACGATGCATTCAGGGCTCAGCGTTTGTCCTGAACATTTTAATACATAATAATATTTATGTGTTTATTAGTGAATACATTTATATTCACGCTTTGTGTTTAACATTAAACATTATTATGTTCAGCTGCTCGTCTTGCTGTAACCACGCGGTCTTCTCTTCCCTCCTGTAGTTCTCATGTTGACCACTTGGTGGCGCTGTTGAACTAGTTTCCACATTTCGTTTTTGGCTTCTGTCCTGAAATGTGTTCCACACGAGAGAACGTTCATCTCTTGGTTTGAACCATTGAATTATATTAAAATATCACACAGTCATTTTAAATACATTTTAATCCACACTTTTTTTTGTCTCTGTTAATAAAAAAACTTTATTTGTGTCGGTCGTTTTGTGTCTGTTGATTTTCACGTGTTACAAATGAAGGTCACAGACGGCAGATTATTGATATTTATATTAATTATATTAATTATATTAATGTTTTCTAAAGGTCGGAGCAGTTTGTGAATCCTATTTTAATGTGAAGATAATTTTATATCGATCATTTGATTTTCACACATTCGTGGTCTCTGTGTTTCTGCACGTGCAGCCTTTTGTCTGTAATTTTACGATCACTGTTTCCTCTACAAAAGAAAACTAATCCTATAAAGCTGATTAATGATGAGCCTAAATAAGGCAAAGCTCAGTTTGTGTTTTATTCTGTGCAGAGAGGCATCAGCGGTGTGTTCAACATTAATTACACTCTCACTGATGAGAAGATGTTGGTAGTTTATTTTCTGTCACAGCAACAGAACATGAAGCGAATTACAGTCGCGTCAGTTTCAAGCTTTTATTCTGAAAAACGTTTATTTCGTCCTTTAAACATGAAGCCGTACAAACGGTTATGGCAGCGTTACTCATTCTTTTATTTTTAAAGTGACCTCTCAAACTTTAATGGTGAATTCAGACGGTTAATAGAGATGTCATAGAAATAATAAGAATAACGGTTATAATAATAATAATTATTATTATAATAACCAATGCCTTGTGCCTTATGTTAATAGAAAATTAACATATATAAAAAAACATTGTTAAACATAAATGCACTTTAAAGAATATTGATCTTTAAAATTGTATAAATATTTATTTGGATTGTGTAAACTGTGTGGTTTTGGTATTTGACTGAGTTATACATGTGAACTATATCAAATGTTTTTATTTGTTTAAATTAAAAAAATTAAAATAACATTTCATATGAATAAAAATCAGATGTTTGTCGTGTGGATGCAAAATGAAGAGCAGATGTGGTATGATAATCATATTTAATGTTGCAGTAAGAAGACGCATGCAGGAAGGCCGGAGGTGAAAATAAAGCTATTTTATTGTCAATGCATTCAACATGATTAGATAAACTATCAAGTAGTAAATTTCCGCAAAAGGAAGAAACACTGAAACTATTCCCCACTGACACAAAATATTACACTTTGTATTTCAAATCAAACAAATTATTTACACTGTAATGTATAGACTGCATCTTAAATCAATATCATTTCATATTACATGCACTCTGAAATATAGTCGGACATAATTTAGTTTGAGTCCTTATCCGTCGTACACATGAAAACCTGCTGCGCTGTAAACCATGGCGTCTGACTACATTTGTATTTCTTCTATATTTGCATTTATGGGATATAAAATACAACTTACTGTACATTTACACATATTTAAATCTTCCCTTATTCTCAAACTGTAAGTGCCTCATAAATAGATTCAATTTCAAAACGCGTTTGCATACACCCAGAACACGACGTTTTACAGGGACAAAAGTAAACAGACCAAAAGGAATCAGAAGAGTCCAAAGTGAAAACAAGTGCAAAGGATGTTGAAGTGTTTGAAGTGTCTTTATCTCGTCAGGCCGCTTAAATCCAGGCCGGTCACGATCCCTCCTCGTTAAAAAATAGTCCCTACCATGTGAGTCTGTAAGAGTCAGTTGTGGGAGGTCATGTGACGTGACAGGTGATGCCGCTCCCGGAACGACTCGTTGCAAATGGGGCACTTGAGTTTCTCCTCGCGCCGCCGTTTGACCAGAGGCTCCATGGCGTACTCCTTTTTGTGGTGGGAGCGCATGTGGTAAACCAAGTCTGAGGTCATGCGGAAGGAGGCGTTGCACTTAGCGCACCAGTTCTGCGCCGGCAGGCAGAGCGAGGTGAAGGAGGGCGGCAGGAGCGTGAGCGCCGACGGCATCTGCAGCTGGATCGGCCCCGAGTTCTTGGGCCAGAAGGCGGTGGCGTAGACGAAGGGGTTCTGCTTGGCCATGCCGCCCGGCACGGGGCAGTTGGCGCCCAGTTCTGCACCCTGTAGCTTGGCAGCGAGGTGGTCGGCCTGGTACAGTCTGCTGGAGGAGATGGTGTCGCCCACCGCCGGGTGGCAGTCCAGCAGCTTGGGTGGCATCACCAGTGGAGAGATCTGGGAGAAGGAGGAGCGAGACGGCTGGCTGAAGGCGCTCTTCCTCTCACTGCCTCCGCCCTGCTGGCTGACCGAGGTGAAGGCGCTGCCCATTGGCGAGGTCTGGGGGGGCTGAGTCTCCGACAGCACCTGCCTGATGTTCAGGTGCTTCTCTGATGGGTTGCTGCTGGGACGGCCGCCATCTTTGTTCTCAGAGTTGGCACTCTGGAGGTTCTTGTTGCCACCGTGGTGCTTGAGGTTCTGGGGTGACTTCTTGACCTCAGTGAAGGCGCTGCGTTTGCCCTCGCCGAGCGGTGTGGAGCCAGGCGGGGAGAAGGAGCGGTGGTTCTCCTCCAGGCCGTACGCTCCTCTGTAGTTCTGTGCAGACGTGGCCAGCTCGTCTTTAGATTTAGACTGAGGAAGGCTCGGCCCTCGGCACTCCCTGTCCTCGATCTCGGAGAACTTCCTCTTTCCCGAGCTCTCACTGCAAATCTCAGCCTCCTTGTCGCTGGGCGGGCTGGTCCGGTTGTTCTCCAGGTCCCGGGCCAGGTTGTGAAAGTCTGTGGAGGGTTTGTTTCCATCCTGGGGGCTGCTGAAGCCCTCAGATCGGCCCAGCTTTGGGCTGCTCCTAGTCGGGGTGGTGTTCGGTCGCTCTGGGCTGCTCTCTTTGCTCTGCTCCTCGTCGGCCCCCGTGATGCTCTGCAGTCTTTTGGTGCAACGGAACCGGAGGTGGGCCAAGAACGGGAACTCAAACTGGAACCGCTGGCTGCAGTCTGGACACGAGTGGTGAGACGAACCTGCGAAGAAGAGCGACAGAAATGAGTCCTGACCAACAGATACCAGCCCAAAGTGTTCTTGGTTAATCGATAAATCAATCCATTGTTATTTGTTCAGAGTGCTGCATCATTGTACTGCAAGAATTATTTGCTTTGCATTTTTCACATTTTCATTCTGATGGTCACAAAGTTTGTAAGTTTGTCGTTGCATCGCCGTTACACTTCGATATTCGACAATGCAAGAGACTTTATCCCAAATGTTCTGATGCACGAATGCTTTCTGAAAACAAACTGCAGAGCAAATGTTTCTGTGATTGTGAAGTAAAATAAAAGACAGTTTTTCTACAAGCGGCTGAAACGGGGATCTGATGTGAGCCTCACCTTTGCTCTTGGCGGGCGCTCGGCTGGCGCTGAGCAGCAGCAGGTCGATGAGGTCTTTTCCGTACCACACCAGCAGCTCCTCGTCCTTCTCGATGCGTCTCAGCGAGCGGTAGAAGAGCTGACCGTTCTTCACGTAGGCCTCCAGATTCTGCTCCTCTTTGTCCCGAGCCGACTGGACCAGCCGCAGCCACATCAGGCCCTCCGAGGTGCTGTTGGCCGCTGACGTGTCCACCTGTACAACACACAGACACAAAGGGTGAGTTATTACTGCAGTGCAGCGGCTCCTTTTCAGGCACATGTGCTGTTAAATGTTATTTTTTAAATAGAAAGAAATGAAAATATGGATTTAATGCCATTGATCTCTTTGTCAACATCTTTTAACAAGGCCACGTGACCAACAGCTCTCTAGCTCACAACTGGAAGCAAATTTCTGTTATAAATATTAAATTGTCCCAAACTGCAGAGCTGACTCCTCCCCTACTGCAGAATAATAAATAAGATGATGCGTTCACTGAGTGACTTTGGATTGTTTGCATCGTTCATTTAAACAGGAATGCAGAGATTTACCGACATGGTGTTTTTGTAGCATTTCTCATACATGGGAACGTTTAAACATTTTAGCTGATTGTTCACGTGTTTCTGTTCCAACTGTTAGAATAGATCAGCCACATCCGGAGAGAAGAGCAGACATGAAACGGGCCCGATGAGATGCTAACTGCTACAGTTTGTATGACTTTACAAAAATCGATAATAGTGTCTTTATTTACAGATGCATGTAGAAGTAACTGTGTCCACACTGACCCTGAAGATGTACGGAGCTGTGCGCTTGTCGGTGGACTTGAGCGCGATGAAGGCGATGCTGTCGTACAGGGACGTGTGGCTCAGCACGCAGGGCCCAAAGATGGCGTTCTCCGGGATGTCACACGTCGTGTACACGCTCGTGAAGATGTCTGTGAGACACTGCTGCACCGCTTTGGCGTCCCCATCCCACACCAACTTCTGAGAGCTGGACTCCTCCATGTCACCTGCGAGACGGAAGAAGGAGACCGGAAACGTCAGAGGTCAGGTGGTCGAAAAAATAAAAACACCAAAACAACGATTTTTACAGAAATTAAATTTGGACACATTTTTTTATTTCTTCTATTTTTTTTATCATCAGAAATAATGAATGCATTTAAATATAAACCTGTGAGGTGTTTTTTGTTTTAGTTCCAGCTGACAGGAAATAAATCTCCTCCTCGACAGACCGGACAAACAGCTGTCAGGGCGCGTGCGGGGCCCTTCCTGGGTTTTTGGCCAGCTCTCTAATTAATTCAAAGCTCGTAATAAGTTCATGACGGCACCACCTTCAGCGTCCTGATGATGACGCGTCACATGTTGTCAATTATACAACAATTAGAAAATATAGCGAAAATAAAAAAACAGCAAATGTCATTAAAGCAACACAAATCACACCATGATAATAATAACAATAATAATAATAATAATTATTGTTATTATTATTGTTATAAGTATAAATATTATGTTAGGCCTGTTATTTGTACCTGAATCATTTTTGAATAAAGGTTTATTTTAGAGCAACAGTCGCTGTCTGTCTGTTTTAATTATAATTAAGAGTATTAGCATTAGTATTCATATTATTATAATATTAGCATTAGCAGGCCTCTGCGGGCTCCCGTTGCTGTGTTTTTTAAATCGGCCGCACTCAAAACGGAAAAATACAAAAATGTCAACAACAGTGTCTCGTGACAGATTTACAGCTGTGTTATAGAGCATTTTTTTTGTCATAATATATTCTATAAATAATTGTCTGTAACACTGAGCGGTCCTGTGTTTTCTGTGACACGTTTATGTGCGTAACATCGTGTTTAAAAAATCAAAGCCTCTCAGCAGGAGCCGTGCGGGCCGTGCGTGTCCGCTGCAGAGCGCGTGTCCAACATGTTTAAGGTGGTCTGTCAGAGTCAGTGATTTCATGTCAGCCAACCTTTCTCTCCTTCTACAAGCGGCAGCGTATGTCTCCTCATTACCATAATCCAGCACGGGCCCCTCTGAGACTGTAATTAAAGCAGCACGAGCACTTAATTATTTCTTTCCTCCCGTTTCTAACCTCTCGATGTGTGTTTAGACGGCGGAGCACTCCCTCTGCTCCTCTCTGCTCCTCTCTGCTCTTTTTAATATAACCTGCTTCACTCTTTATCAGCCGTAAATTACGCGCATGGGCAGTCCAATAAAATAAGACAAATAGAATAATAAAGAAATAGAAAAAAATAAAACAACGCCGTCAGCTCTGATCCTAACAACACCAGATATTTCATAAAAAGTAATCCATTTGAGATGAACTCATATTGCTGTCTGTGGGCAGATTATTGTGCACAGGATATTTTTATATTAAACATTAAATATTATTGAAAGTGTTAAATGTTGTTTTTTGGGCCTAAAGAGTTTTCTGTGTAATTTAGCCCATTTTTTGGTTTTATTTAGACGTTTAATTTTCTTCTTAACAGTTTATAATAAATCACAGCTGCACACAGCGCGCGCGCACAGAAACAATCATCTATTAATGAAATCAAATCAAACTTCCACAGCTGGACACAAAGTGTGTTTGCTTCTGAGCTGAAATCTCAGCGCGTAATGATCTCACTGAGAAACAGCTGCAGTAACGATCCGAGCTGGTCCGTCCATCACCTACCCGCTGCTGTTTTGTGCCTGCACGCGCAGAGAGAGCGAGAGTCTGTCCTCCGGCTCTGATTCCGTTTTTGATTTATTCAATAAACGAGGATAAAATGTGGTTAATAATATATTTCATATAAATGTATTAAATCCCGCGGGTTTCATGAGAGGTTTTTATGTGTGTGCCCGGTGCACCGGAGAGGCTTCCGAAGTGCGCTGCGAGTTTCCGGTACCGTACAGAACCTTCTGAGGGGAGCAGAAACAGTCTCTCCGTCAGGGAGAATAAACACACAGAATAATGTGAGAGACAGGCTCCAGTAGGAGGAGAGGGATAACGCGCGGAATGTTTGCACATCCATAAACTGGAGGAAAGCTGCAAACCCCCCATTCAGACCCGCTGCGGGAGGGGTTTGGGGTGAGCAGAGATGGGGGTGTCTAACCCATCTGCTAAAGCCGTGCCAGGCTCAGCACTGTCCTAAATCAGCGCGGGGGCTGGACTGCGGGTCTGTCCGCGGTGCTGAAACATCTGCGAGCGAGTTTCCCTTTCTCTCAGCGCGTGCAGGATGTGTGCCCGCATGTGCCGCGTAAAAACAACCCAGAGCCCGTCCTAAACTCTCAAACACACACACACACACACACACACACACACACACACACACACACACACACACACACACACACACACACACAGCTCTGCAGAACAGACCTACCTTTCTGTCGATGAGCAGGAACAATAATCCACAAGAGAAGTGAGCGCGATGCTGCGGATCCAAACCAGCCTGCTCAACCTGAAAAAGCCCTGAGAGCCAGCAGGGGCGCGCGGACACGGAGATGGAGGTGATGAAGGTGGCGATGAAGGTGCTGCGCTCCCGGTCCGGTCCGTGGTGTCAGTACATCCCCCCCGGTGCGGTGACAGTGACGGTGCTGCTGCAGAGGCTCGCGGACAGTGTGAGAGAGCAGCTCTGATACAGGCGGACAGAGGGAGAGAGAGAGAAAGAGAGAGAGAGAGAGAGAGAGGCGCGCGCAGATGGGGCCCGGTGCTCTGGCTGACTGACACACCGACACACACTTTTTGTTTGCGGCACATAATCTACCCAATGAGGCGTGTCACTCTGCGTCTCCTCCCTTTAACTCTTCACTGGCCGACTGTCACTGCGTGCGATTTATGGACGAGCTCAGGGATAAAGACCCCCCCCCAATCCCCCCTCCCATTATTATTATAATTCTCATCACAATAGTTGTTGCTTGTTGCTGGTATCACAATAAAGTGACGTTTAATGAGTCAAATGTAAAAACAAAACAGTCAGAACAGAAACATGTTTCAGCTTTTTATTATACTAATTATTTATTATTAATTAATTATGGTATTATCATTAGCATTATTTGTCCTGCAGCTTTGACCCCCCCTCCTCACGTCATGTGACACTCAGGCGGTATTTACAGACTTCCTTAGAGGCCGTAACCCGCATCTGAAGCTCTGTTTGGACTCAGCACCGGGGCACCGTGAGCTCCTCCCGCCGTGCAGCCCGGTTTACACCCGGCCTGAGCAGCTTTCATCCTGGGTAGTGTCGGTGCAGAGCTCCGCGGCTGTGTGCAGTGTGCTCAGGCTCATTTAGGGGGCGCCAGTGTATAATCTGCACACAGTGATGGATGACTGTGATGGAGAGGAGAGGGAGAGCTGCAGGTGCTCACTTCAAGGAGGCATTCCTGCACACTGACAATAGTTAAAAGACGTTATTTATAATTCTTCACACTTTCCTTAATTAAATGTATTTTTAGCATTTAACTTTAAATATCATTCATCTGTTTTTCACTCACATGATTTTAGACTCAGGGAAACAAAGACGCTGTCAGCAGTTATTCACAGAATGTGAAACTGGAACATTTTAAACCTCGAATAGAAACTGAGCGAAGTTTGAGTTTAATAAAAACAATGTACAGACAGAAGACTGACGGACTTTAATGGTGTCAACATTTAAAAGGAGATACTGAAACTGTGGGCAAAGTTTTTTCATATCAATATAAAAAGAAAAAATAATAACACCATTAATATCCTGTCGTCTGCTCAAAGCTGATAAATATTCATGCTCACGTTCCTGCAGGTCCAGCTGAATTTTATTCCTGAACAGTTTAAAATCTGTTCTGACAAATGAACTTTAAAAATCAATCAGAATAAATGACTGTAAAATAATATTTATCAATTATTATATTCAAAAGAACAGGGATGGATGGATGGACGGACGGATGGATGGACGGACGGATGGACGGACGGACGGATGGACGGACGGACGGATGGACGGACGGACGGATGGATGGAACTATTTTTACCATATTTCTGCATTTCAAACACAAAGACGCTGCATGTAGCAGAACAAGAGCAGCCTCATGTTTCTTATTTTTACTGGACAAATGGAGCACCAAAAGATAATAGTGTGTTTCAGGATCAAATGAGCAGGGAGGTCAAAGGTCACGTGGATGCAGAACGTGACCTGTCTCAGGGGGAAGGAGCATTTTGTTTTCTGCTGTTCAAACACAGCTGGTGATTTTTCCTCGTGCAGCATGATGCTGTCGGTCGGTCTTTCACTCAGCGGTCCAAACTTTCAGCCTGAGCAGGAAGACAAGCAGACGAGTCTCTCTGCTGGACGATGACCCCTGACACAAACGTGACACAAACGTGAGGACGCGGAAAAAACACAAAATCAGATCAAATATTTCAAATGAATTTTTGGATTCACTTTGATTTGACACACCTCGCTGTGTTTGCTTCCTGTGTTACCTTTCATGTGGAGACGCAGTCTCAGACAGAGATGCATATAAATGTTGCAGGTGCAGCGAGGTGGCAGCATGTTACAGGTGAACTTAAGATGAGGTACAGATCAGATGAAGCATCCCGACACAGACTCACCAAACATTTTAAATGTAGTCACACAAACACGCTCAGAGCGCACACACGAATAATAAAAAGTCACAGCGTGCCAAGAGCGGACGCTTCCTGAGAGCGTTCGAGAAACACTCGTACACTCGTATTTGTTCTGGAGGGTTTCATTAATTTAGTGAGATAATTATCATCGTTAAAAAATGTGTGTGTGTGTGTGTGTGTGTGTGTGTGTGCGTGTGCGTGTGTGTGTGCGTGTGTGGAGAGACGTCTTTACAAAATCAATGAAATGAGAAGGAGATGCATATTTGCTCCTGAGCCCTTTAAAATAAAGAACTTTAAATAAGAACTTTAAATTAAGAACTTTAAATAAAGAACTTTAAATAAGAACTTTAAATAAAGAACTTTAAATTAAGAACTTTAAATAAGAACTTTAAATTAAGAACTTTAAATAAACAACTTTAAATAAGAACTTTAAATTAAGAACTTTAAATAAAGAACTTTAAATAAGAACTTTAAATAAAGAACTTTAAATTAAGAACTTTAAATAAGAACTTTAAATTAAGAACTTTAAATAAAGAACTTTAAATTAAGAACTTTAAATAAGAACTTTAAATAAAGAACTTTAAATTAAGAACTTTAAATAAGAACTTTAAATAAGAACTTTAAATTAAGAACTTTAAATAAGAACTTTAAATAAGAACTTTAAATTAAGAACTTTAATGTCATTTTTTTCCACAAAGACAAAAACTGTGAAATAAATCTTTAAGAGAAAAATCTTATTTGTGAAATTACAGTAAAATCATTTTTTAGTTTCGTGTCTGATTTCTGCTTTTTGTGTTCAAACATTAAAAATGAAACAATTAATTAGATTTGAATGAGGAGGAAAATAAGTTGTACTGAAAGCTCGAGAAAGAGGAGAAGAGAGAAGAGAGGTGTGTATGAGAGTGTGCTCACAGAGTGAGAGGGAGTGTGTGATGATGCTGGGTGTGTGTGTGTGTGTGTGTGTGTGCGTGTGTGTGTATTTCAAGACTCTCAGTGTGTCAGCAGTGTGTGTGTGTGTGTGTGTGTGTGTGTGTGTGTGTGTGTGTGTGTGTGTGAATCATCTGGAGCTCCTGACAGCTGTACTGTTTCCTGAACAACACTCACTTCATTGTGTCTAAATGTGCAGTGAGCGATAAGAACAGGAAACACGGACACACTGAGAGCTGCTCACTGACACATGTAACGTAGATGTTCAGGATGAACAGCACAGTCACAGGTCAGGATGATAAGCGTCGTACATGAAGAGTTTAGAAAGTCTCTCAGATACTGACACAAGATAAAAGCATCGTCACACTGAGCACCGAGTCTTTCAGTAGGCCTTAGCCTTAACCTTAGCTGGATGCTAATTGTAGCATGCTTCCATTTAAAGCGTATTTATGTTGGTAAATGTAGAATTAACTGGATAATAAAACTTCATTCAACATTTATAGATTAGCTATTTAGAAAGCTTACATTAGATTAAAAACACAGCCGGAGCTGCACACTAACCTTAGCATCACCATACCATTTGAATATTAGCAAGTTAATGTTAGCATTTAAAAAAGGAGAGACTAGGACGGCACTCCAACTAATGCTTTAATTGTTTGGGGCGAGACGGCCTTCTTCAGCGTGGGAACAGAAAGAAAAGAATCAAAGTAAAAACTCGTGTCTTCTTCTTTATCATCACTTCGTCGTGGATTGAGCCCCCAATCCTTAATTCTTAGTTAGCATTTAAGCAAGCTAACTTTTAAGCAAAACCATCAGCACATTAACATTTAGAATATAATTGTGAGATTTAAAATGTTTTAGCATGACTCTCTGAATGTTAGCATTCTGATTTAAAGCACCGAACCCGGCGTGTTTTTAATAATGTAAAGTGATTTTGATAACCATGAAAAGCACTATATAAATAAAATGTATTATTATTATTATTATTAAGTAGGCATATTAAGCATTGCTGAATATTGAATATGTTTATATTTATATAAATATTAACAAGCTAACATTTAATTACATTTAAAGACATTACCATCTGAACAACCTTTACAATATTACAGTGTAATGTTACAAACTAAACTTAGCATTAGCCTACAGATTAAAAGTTAATGTAGCCTTTGTTTACAAAACTGAATATCAATAAGTAAATATTGATTTTGTAGCATTTTAGCTAGCTAACATGAAGTTTATATTTTTATTGACCCTTCATGTAGACTCCTCAGTCACTTAACAATTAGCGAGTGTTAAGTCTGTAATTGGATCTGTGCGTTACATTAATGCACACTGGACTTATATTGTCTATACGCTGCACTATTTTTACATTAATACTGTAAGCTCTTTGCACTGTTCAATATCCTGCACACCTGTACAGTTTTTAATCACACCTGTTGTACATATTTTGTATTATTTGTATTATGTATTGCTTTTATATTTTTTATTCTTATTTCTATTTTTTATCTTATTCTGTTGAAGTCTTTTACTTATTTTTATTCTGTTCTGTGTTATTTGTTCTGCACCAAAATCACCAAAACAAATTCCTCGTGTGTGTAAACCTGGCAACAAACCTGACTCTGACTCTGACTCTGAGGAGAGGCCTGCTGACGGTTACAGACACCGCGTTACATTAAGATCACGAGCGTGTAAACACACAGTTAATGTGATAGTGTGCTTTCTTTCTAACCTTTATATTATTGAGACGTGAGCATTAACAGCTGGATGTTAGCATGTCAATGCTACATGTCTACAATGACAGGATGTTATCAGGTGGATATTGAACATGTCGAGAGTAGCATTTTAGCTCGCTAACAATTAGTTAAAAGATAAAACCTTTAGAATATTAGGGGATTACTAAGCTTAGCATTTGAATGCTAGAAAGTTAGATATTTAGTATTTATTGGTTAATTTAGGAAGCTAACTAAAAACATGACCGTGCTAACATGCTATCATTAAGAATTGGCATTTTAAATGTAGCCGAGGCTGCTAACCTTAGCTAAATCAGCTGAGCCGACCAAAGGGCTTCGTGTCAGAGATTTAGAGATCATCTTTCTGCGGCAGAGTCAAAAAGTAACGACAGAGCAAAGTGTTGGAGAGGCTGCAGAGCTGCAGAGCTTCATAGTTTAAAGTGACAGACCACAGATCCCTGCGTCTGTGTGAACCAGCAATGACAGGAGACGTCCAACCAGGACAAACACCACTCAACTCAAATTATGAATATTTATTTCATGCACAGTTGTTGATCATTTTCTGCATCAAGTGTGCAGCTGAAGTTTTCATCATGTTAAATCACCTGTTGAATAAATTGTGCATGAGGAGAGCAGGTGGATATCCACACCATCATTAATTCACTGTCATCATTCTGCGTCCTCTTCCTCTGCATCCATTATAGAGAGGCTTTCTGACAGGATCAGATTTTTATCATGGATCATCAGGCTTCTTCAATATTTCCTGAGAAACTTCTGAACTAAACTTTCTCTTTAATCTTTTTCCTTTAATGCAGAATAATCAGGTGGTAATTCCCCGTCCTTTCAGTGAACGCGTCACCACAACGACAACAAAAGCTTCTGTAAAATGATTCCAGCAGACAGACGCTGACAGCTCCTCCACTGTCACTGCGTCTCATCAAATATTAGGCGTGTTTGGAGCTTCGGAGGAGGAAGAGCAGCTCGGGAGACTGATGCATTGATCTTCGATGGTAAACACATCACAGGAAACACACAGTTATTCACAGAGACATCAGCGTCCTCATCCGTGGACACGCTGACAGATATTGTTTCCTACAAAGCTGTTTAATAAATCTCCCAACGCTTTGATACGTGGAGGCGAGTATGTTCTTTTTAATGCTCATAAACACGCGTACACGTAAATAAAATAAGAGGAGAACAGGACACTTTGTTCCAGCCTCATCACCTCTCTCTGTCCTGACCTCAGATTACTGAGCTGCCTTTGAGCCAACAAACGTGAAGCTTCTTCTTTCACACGTGGCAGTCACATATAAACATCAGATATCTGTAATATTGATCTGATATCGTTGTGAACAGTGAGCAACAATCAGGATGTTTTCTGTCTGAGACCTTCGATGAAATGCTGTGACAACGTCACAGGTGTCTAAGTGTGACGGGCTGTGAGGTCATATTGCACGTGTTCATTTTAAAACATTAAATGTTTCATGTTAAATAAATCGAGGACATTCAGTCATGATTTAAAACATGTAAACACACACACACGTACCTGCACAGGTAGCCTACAACTACTCTGAAGGTAGAATATGCATCAGCCATGCTGGGACCTGCTAGCTCTTCTGCTCTTTCTTGCTAGCTTGTAGCATTAGCATGCTAGTGTTTAGCCAGAAAGCCTCACCGGACTACTTTCACCAGCTGTGTCTCAGTTCAGGTGCTGCAGCCATCGAAGGACGCAGGCTACAGAGGATGAGTCATCGGAAGACGCTAAGGCTGGTCTGCACAGGCGTCACCAGCTGGTCCCGCCCTCAGCCTTGTGTCACGAAGAGCCGCTTCTGATGTCTAGCAACAGGTAGCTAGCAGGCTAACTAGCTAACATAATAAACGTCACGTAACTTAACTGATTATTTTAACGATAATTTGTTTCAAGTTTGTTTTTGAACATTTGTATCTCGACCTTTTCACTTGAGTTGAAACCAAAAACTTTGACATTTAAAGTGTATTTCTCGTTTTTTAAGAGTCAGCCATCTTGTTTAAATAGGTGTGCAATGAATCTCCGGATATGTTGAGCCACGAAGGATGCACTCGATGGATCCTTCATGGCCCGGGAAAATGGGACAGCCCCCGACGCGCCGCTGTGCCGCAATCGGCCTTCAAGTACGTCCTTAGAAGGATGCAGCCCCTGAAGTGGGACACAGCTACTGCACGTTAGCATGCGTCCTCATGTGCTGTGGCTGGAGGCTGTCAAACTGAAGTTCTGCTTTAAAATGACACCACGGAAAGAGAAGATGTGCAGTATGACATTCACCATTATACCAAATCTCTCTGCAGTAAAATCTTTCACAGTCATAAAACTTCTTTTTCATTCTTGTTTTTTAGAGTCAAACTATTTAAGAGAGCAAAAATACCACCTGCAGAGTAAACCAGTGTTTCTCAACCTGAGGTGATGGACCCACCAAAGGTCAGAGGATGCGCGTGAGAGGGGGACAGATGATTAACTGCTGCATGTAGGGGAATGGTGCTCAGGGGCTAACAGCCTGATCGTCTAGCTGCTGATTGGTTCCCGGGTCTCTGAGCTGGCCAATCATCCTTCAGGGTCCTCAATAAAATGAGCACACCTGACAGGTCGTCGTCTTTGGTCTCTGCTCTCAGGCTACCTGAGGTCAACAGAGAAAAGGAGGTCTGTGGTTGGAAGTTGAGGACGAATCGGGGTAACCTGAACAGCTGAGCACACGCCGAGTAAACAAAGGTTTATGTTGGTGCCACCGTTGTTTGACGTCTGGTGAAGCCCTCCGTCTCTTGTTTCAGTCTGTAGAGGGACCAACCATGTCACACAAAATAAGAGTCTTGAAAAAACATCTGCTAAATAAAAATCCTGTAATTTGGAAAGACTCAAGATCCGAACCCGGAAGCTCAGGAACACTGCAAACTGTTACTTGTTTATATTCTAGTGAATCAGAGAACAGGGATTTGGGACTCATAAACTCTGTCTTCTGATTAGTCACATCATCAGTGTGTATGTGTGGTGAACACAGTCAGTGGGACAAAGAAGAGTTAAAGATGTTACACTGGATGATGAACGAGCAGCAGCAGCACTGAGGCAGGACTGAGGAGGTGGGAGTCAGTGCAGATCTTTCAGTCTCTTTCCAAAGGAGGGCAGAAGAGGAGAAGGAAGAGAGAAGCAGCGACTCTCAACAGCAAAGAGGAAGTGTGTGTGTGTGTGTGTGTGTGTGTTACAGAAAGACAGAGGGACACACACATGGGGAGACCATTCCTGTGATAGTAGAAGAGAAATGTGAGAGGAGGGTTTTTATAAATAACAGTCCGTCCTCTCAGTGATATAACAGCACAGTGACTCAACCTTCAGCCAGTTCATCCATCTTTAATTAGCTTTTAAATCCTCCTCTGTCACACAGGAAGTGATGTGTGTTTGGTTTCTTTGGCTCGAGTGGAATACACAGGACGGGGCGAAGAGAGAGCCAGAGAAGAGCGGAACGAAGAAAACATGATGACAAAGTTCTGCCCACGTTTTGGACCAACAGGTGGAAACAAAAGAGACTCGAAGAATCTGAGAAAGGAGCAAAGCCTGCAGTTCCTCTGGTGTCCACTTGAGGCTGCCTCCAGCAGTGAGTCAGTCCCCATAGAGCCCCATGTTAAACTTTACAGCAGAAATAAACATGTTTACAGCCTGGTACAAAAAACAGTTTGGGTCTCTACAGCTCATTTCTCTCTTCATGACAACTGTACGGGGAGAATCTTTATACAGCTCACCTGTTTACTTTATATTAAGGCTTACAGTGATGCAGCATTAGGGGCGGGGCCTCTTTGAGTGACAGCTGGGAGCTGCTACCTGTGTGTACGCTTTATTGGACAAACAGACCGTCCAACACGTCTGACACACTGTGTTTACACGTATTGTTTTATTTATATGTTAGCACTGATTAGCAGCTAGCTATGTCTGTGCTAACCACACCTGGCTTGTTAGCTTGTTCAGTTTTTAACTTGCTAATTAGCCAGCTAAGAATTAGCAACAGGCTAATTTATCTTTGATAGCTAAGCGTTTGTTACTTGTCGCTGCTCTCTAGCTCCGCCCTCTCCTTCATACATGGTGTAGAAAATCCCCAAATCCATCATGGCGACAGCCAATGGGTGACATCACGAAGCTACGTCCATTTTTATACAGGTTATGATTTTAAACTACTATATTATAAAGTTAACCCAAGTGTGCTGATTGGACAACAGAGGAGATGGACTAACACGCTGTCAGATTACTGACAGGAGAGAAATATAAATATGATCAAACACCAGGCGCGGCTCAACCTGTACATAAGTTTAACAACAGGACTGTTCCCGACGTTTAACCACTATAGTCCTGTTTGTTGTCACGACGAAGCGATGTCGCTCTGATGTGAAGCATTTAAAGCTCATTTGTCTCCATTAGGGCCAAATACAAACAACACTAATGCATGAAGGAGGACTTAACCCCCACGTTTAGCTCTGAATGAAGCAGTGCTTTAATCCCCACGCTGCACGTTAAATTAACTCGTCGCTCCTGTCCTCGTGGACATCAAATGGGTCTGGAAAAAAATGAAGGAAAATGGGAAAAAACACCGAGGGGCCCCGAAAAGGAGGAAAAAAACTGGGAAGGAATGAATTAATAATGAGCCACTTTTATACCGGATCCAGCGATTATACAAATGGGGGAAACGGCCAAAAAATATTCTGTATGGCATATGGCACTTCAGCTGCCATATGTGCCAGTTTTCACAAAAATTGGCAGTGACGTCCATGATGGTCAGTAGTAACTGCCAAAAACACAGCGAGGCCTGAACAGAGGGAGAGAGGGAGACAGAGAGAGAGTGATGGAGAGAGAGGGGGAGGGAGGGGAGGAAGGCTTCAATAGCTTTGTTGGCTGGCGAGGACTCTTCACTGCACAGCTTCTGCTGCTCTCACTACAAAGAGACAGAGACACAGAGAGAGAGAGAGAGAGAGAGAAGAGGGGAAGAAAGAGGGACAAAGACAAACTGAGATCACTAACATTTCCTCCTCTGTTCGTTCCGTTCCGTCGAGTGTGAGCGATGCCGCTCGCCTCCTCAGCCTACGAGCCGCTGAGTGGGCGGGCTGATGTACGTGTTTGACTGACAGCTGAGCCGCCGGGGCAGAGAGCCACAATTGTCTCTTTTCCATCAAATAGCTGTGGGTGCTGAGAGGAACAGGAGCTAAAGTCGGGGAGTCAAGTTCACTTCTGCACGTTTCTTTTTGTGTTTCACCCAAAGACTAAAAACAGGTAGCCATCTTGACTTCACCCTTTTGTTTGTCAGCTGCCTTTAGGGACCGTATTGTGCAGCTGTAGAGGAGCTAAGGGTTAGCAAATGCTATCAAAGCTACACAGTTAATGTTGTACGTGGATAAATGATACGTGGAGACATAACAGGTCCTCTCATCACTTCAGCCTGCAGTCGTCTCTGCCAATGCCAGCCCTGACTCCCCGCACGGGCCGCCACAAAGAACTCACTGTATGACCTATACTGAACGAGCTAACAAGCAGGTAGCACAGACACAGATAGATGCCAATCAGCGCTAACATGTAAATCAAATGATAGTAGAATGTGACTGAGTGTAAAAACTTTGTCAGACGGACAGTCCGTTAGTGGCTCATTACCTCCGATCATTCGTTTATAACTGCTCCCTCATTCGGCTCCACTTTGCAGCGACCATGCAGCTCTGATGTCACTTCCTTTAGAAGATCTTTTTTCTGTCTGCATCAGAAACACAGTCCAGCCAATCTTCTGAAAAGTTTAACTCTTGCTGCTCTGTGTTCTGGACGACACAGAGGCCAGCTTCCCGTCTGTGTCTCCAAAGTAAAGTGACAAAAACACTTCCTCCATCCTGGGCAGGAAGGTGGGGCTGTGTGTCCCAGAGGAGTGAACAGGAGCGAGCTGAGGGGCCTTTCTCCAAACCTGTGCCCCCCCGCTGCCACCTCCACCCCAGGCAATCTGCCAGAGCGGCTCAGGGCTCAGAGCGGAGCTGAGCAGCCATGGCACGGCTTAATGTTCCAGGTTCTCTGCCCTCAGGGCGTCCCCCCGAACACAAGCCCACAAACAGGAGCGCAGTGTGGGCAGAGAGCTGCACGTCTGCTCGGCTCAGGCCTCCAAACACTCCTCCTGACTGCGCGCTCATTGCCTCACAGAACCAGGACGCTTCAGACACACTGAACACCGATGTAAAAGTTTCATATGAAGGAGGAAACAAATTTCAGAACAGGTTGGAGCTGCGTCTTCTTTACTGTCCTGTGTTCTTCTGCGTCTCCACATGTCAGACAGTTTTTCCTTTAATACATTTATTTCTTCATATTTAAATTACTTCTTACAAAATAAGACGAACACAGAAATTATGATGTTTCAGTGAAATGAAAATGTATTCGTCCTTGAGCTTCACAAACATTCATATTTAAAATTAAATAATAATATTAAATATATTTTTTATGTATGACATAAAACATTTATATATCTTGTGAAATGGTTCTTTGGGTTGAATTATTTTATGATGCTCCGTTACATAAATCAAGTTTTTACCTGTGAGTGTTTCTAGTATTAATACTTAAATATTCGTTACTGTGACATTTATTTTGAAATCAGATGATGTAAAAAACATCCAGTCAGATTTCAAGGGTTTGGGAATGTGCCCCTCTCGCTCTGTGTCACCGAGTTAAAACCAGAAAACGTTATGTGAAAAACTACCTGAGGCACACACACCTGTGAATGAATGTTCTGTGTTAAATGCAGGTGGTCGTAGTGCAGAGTGTGTAGGAGAACTGAGCACGAGGTCTCGCAGCACTTCGGTCCTGCGTGTTTGATTTGAATGTTACACTTGTGTGTGAAATCTTGTTTGGGAGGGTCGGGCTGATTTCATGTCGCAGAGAGCAGAGAAAAGAGAAGCATGAGAGATGAAGATGACACATGATGTGGAATACCTGGAGGAGGTGCTGTCAGCACCACCAACACACCCCCCCCTCCACCCCCTGAACCTGCAGAGGCCCGGGACGGCTGCAGGACGGCCGCACAAAACACAATCAAAGCCAGCAGCAGCAAACACACAGCCAGGTCCCGCCGGGTGTGTGTGTGTGTGTGTGTGTGTGTGTGGAGGCTTCCTTTAAAGCAAACAGTGGGACACAGCTGCTGGGTGGAGGGCATTCGAGGTGTGTGTGTTTGGGTGTGTGTGGCCCTCTCAGACTCCCTGCACAGGGAGCGCGCTGCGTTCCATAAGTGCATCAAAGTTTCATCTCAAAGAGACAAAAACAGTCAGAGACAGACGAGGAGTCGGGGGGAGCGGGTCGGCTGACAGGATGAAAAGTGAGTAAAAACAAACACATAAAACCTGCGCAGACTCTGAATGAAGTCATTCAGGGTGGAAAGGTTTCTTCAGATCCTGTCCGCTGAGAAATATCTTAAAGGTTCATGTTTCAGACCTCCATCATGGACGTTCAAGAGCAGCGAGTGTAGAAATCCACAGCGTAAACTTCACGTGGCTGCAGAGACGTGCAGCTCGGACGCAGCTGTGGAGGAAGTGACATGTTTTCACCACATTGCTGCTTTGGCTGTAAAGCTCGCAGGAAGTCTCGCAAGGAAGTCATCTGATATGAAAAAGAGTCACGTGTTTTAAAGCTGCTGGACGTTACGAGAAACTCACTGAGAACAAATTAAAGAACATGAATTTAGTTCGATTGCTTCAAACCAGATTTAAACTTCATGACGTCTGCAGACTACATGCAGGATATCTGGATGAACTAACACTGCTTTATCATTAAATAATAACGCCTGTATCTGGTTAATATGCAGAACACGATTAGTAACTGATTGCAAAGTCGAATTTCAGCACAGTAATGTTTCATGAATGATGATGCTGATGAAAGAAGATTGTTAGTGTTTTTTTCTGAGACACGAAGCAGAAATGCTGCAACGAATGAATCTGATGAAGTTTATTTCTTTTTGATCTGCTGAACATGTGAGACATTAAAATGTGTTCAGTGAATCCATCAGAGTTCATTTAGTTTGAGACGGCTTTAAAACATGTTGATGAGCTGAATCTGTGTTTGGTGTCTTGTTACACTTGTTTGTACGTTCATGAAATATAAAGACCGAATCATATTTATTTATTTGAGCTTCATCTTTTCAGTATTTTTTCATGTCTTATATTTAACTGTATCGTTCCTAACCCTGCACGCTGAGAATCAGAGGAGGTTGTTTCAGCAGCATACGGCTCGCAGGATCTGAGCGGCTGCATTAATGAAAAATAAAATAAATCCCTCTGGACTTCCACTGATGCCTCACACGGGGAAAAAGGGGGGCACCATCCCGGGACATGCCGGCAGTCACCAGGGATCCTTTAACTTCTGACCCTGGTTGACATGATAACCATGTCTGACCATAATCGCTTTGAAGCCCCCCCTCCTCTCCTTAAGACATTTAGAAGGGCCCCCCGCCCCTAATGAGTGACCCCTGGTTTTAACGAAGCCCTGCATCGCCCCCGGCACCTCTCTCCCTGGACTCACTCAGGGGTCATGCACCCGGGTATAAAGCGACCTCGATCTTGTCACGTCAGGGCCGAGCAGACGGCGTCGTCCTCCGCACTTTCTGCACGGGGAGATTTCACAGCAGATTTACCTCAGAGCAGCTTCATCCTCCCCTCTGCTCTCCGGGGAATCCCCCCCTGATCCCCCTGTGATCTCCTTTGTCTTTGTTGTTGCACGTCTGATTCTGGCACGCACCCCGCCCGAGCCACCAGTCCCCGTTTGTCTTATGTGGTTTTAGGAAATGGGGCGGAGAGCGTGAGGCTTACTGGAGCAAAGAATGTGCAACGTGTTAGCAGGGCGGCTGCCAGGAGAGACGATGGACGCGCTCCGGGTTTTAATTGGTCTCATATTCTCGGCCTCATGTGCAGAGATCCAAAGAGAGTGTAAGGAATGAAAAGAAAAGGCATCAGAGTGTGGAGGGGGATGAGACGCAAATCCAATTGTTTTATAGGAGCAATGTGGCCTGCACAAAGAGACCGGATTAAACAATAGAGAGTAGCTGTTCATGCATTAGAGGCTTCAGAATGCTGCAGTCTGCTGCACCTGCATGTGGACTGAGCGAGTCTCTGCTTACTGAACTCCAGAGTTTAGAAATCTTAAACAGCGCTCGGTGAATGGACTCAAACCGCCCGAGGACGTTGGAATAAAAGACGTGTTTCACTGCTGAGCGAAGTGTGTGACCCATTCAAATGTTTGGCCTCCGTTCAAGCCTGAGCTTCTAATGGAGCATCACACACACTCACACACACTCACTCACACACACACACACACACACACACACACACACACACACACACACACACACGCTTCCCCACCCCCTTGCTCTTGACTGGCGTTTGGTGTTAAGCTAACATGACTGGAGGCTCAGGCACTGCAGCTCAACGTCCGGCTAAATATTGCAGAGATTGGCCTGAGTTTACTGGTATTGTAAGTGCGCTCATTTAATCCTGCAGCCTGGGACCACACATCCGCAGCGCTCATTACTGTCACAGCCCTTTAATATTAGATTAGTGACCCTGTGGAAATGAGAGGGTGACCAGAGGAGGAGGCTGCAGTGATCGCCAGGAGGGTTGTGCAGGGGTATTTGCCCACCATCCATCCAAAGCTCTTATGTTGGAGTTGGGAAAACGGACGCCGTGGCCTGGACTCATGTCAGCCTATGTGGCCGGTAATCGCATTAAAAGTTCACACAGTAGTGGGAGATGGAAAAACTGGCTGTCCTCAGAGGGGTCCAGTGTGAGGGGAGATGGAGCGGCTCTCTGCTGAACGTTACAGGGACATGACTGCAGGCGGGGATGGAGCTCGTTAGCTGACGGTGCTGTGGATGCTCACAGTGATGTAAAGACTCTAACAGAAGACACAGACGCCTGCTCGGCCCAACGTTCATCTGAAACACTGCAAACTTTTCTCTTCCCTCTAACTGAACTGAATGAACTGATACATGAGAGGATCAGTGCATTAACATCTCTTTACTTCAGCTCTTTCATGTGTCTGAAGTGGTCACATGTTAGCACTGATTAGCAGCTACCTGTCTGTGCTCACCTGCTAGTTAGCTCGTTCACTGGTTGTCATACACTGATTTCTTTGAGGTGGCCGCACAACGAGTCAAGGTTGTTGTTGGCTGTTCACCTCAGAGGAGACGACAGGTGTAGTGATTGATCAGTTCTGTGTTGTCCACCTGCTGCTAGCTCGCCCTCTGGAGATGTCAGCGATAACTAAGCCAGAATACGTTCTACACATGGACTGTTCACTTTACGTTGGACATTTGGACATGGGGCTCTATGGGGACTGACTCACCTTTGGAGCCAGCCTCAGGTGGACACCAGAGGGACTGCAGGTTTTGGTGCTTGAGCGCTGGCTTCAGTTTTCATCCCCGGAGGATGCTGCTCGGTTTATAGCACTTTGCTGCAAGACAGGATGAAAGACAGCACTACTGTTCAGTCGTGGTCAGAGAAGTTACATCAGGTAAGTTGGTCAGAGAAGCTCCTTTGGGGAAGAACAACAGAAGATGTTGTGACCCCTGACCTTTCACGTGATGCCTCTTTTGTGTCATCAGGTCAAAATCTGAATCCTTGTTCTTTGTAACAATGAACACAAGATATGCATGAAAGATAAAGTGACTGCAGCGACTCTGAGAGCTGACTGACAGCTAACGTAGATCTGAGAGACAAAACATTGTGGCTTCAACAAAACCAGAAATGCTGAACAGAAAGAAGCGGGCTGATTCCCATCAGGCCCTCCTCATGACCTGTGACCCTGGTGAGGAACGTGACAGCTCTTCTTTGTGTTTCTGTTTGTTTTGCTGCTTTCTTGGTTACAGGCGCTGATGCTGGATGACTCTTGATGTTCACTTTCGTCTCAACAATGATTCTGCTTAACAACAGCTGACTTCACTTATGTGTAAGATGATTATTCATGAGACTCTGCTTCGACAGTCCTGAACATGTGTTTCCTCTCAGTGAAGCTTGGCGAGCAGGGGAGCTGCTGAGGTTATTGATCAGCCTTCAGAGAAGTGCAGCGAGCAGAGATTCACTGTCTTCATCCAGAAGATGTGAGCTCATATGAGGAGTGACTCTCTCTCACAGCGGGGGGGTACTCCTACACTCTGTTCTGTGTTTGGTCTGTTAGTTTGGAACCACAGCAGAAGAAAACAAAGTGTAAGTAGATGTTTTATTTCAAACATGGAGGTTTACATCACTTCCTGATCCACCTGGAGTGTCTCTGCTTTCCAGTCAGGTGAAGACCTGAAGATTAAATGACAGATTTCAAATGTGCTGGTTCTCTCATGTTAGTCAAGACTGCTTTAATAAACAAGATACAGGGCGACAGCTACGCTAACAAGCTACGCTAACACCACTGTGCTGACAGGAGATGACATGCTAACAGGCTGACCATTAGTATGTGTAATGTTCACCTCAATGTTTACCTTTTGGTGAGGTGTGTTAGCATGTTGACCTGATGATGATGCACCATGAAAAGTCATTATTGTGACATGTATGTTTGGTTTAACATGTTTCAGCCTGAATGCAGGGACTGAGCGTGTTTCAGCCGGCTTGACTCATGAATCTGATACTTACATACGACGTTGCGTCTGTGGCTCAGTGGCAGAGTCAGTCGTCTTTCAATCGGAAGGTCGGAGGTTCGATCCCCAGCTCCCCCCAAATTGCTCCAGGTGGCATAGCCAATGGGTGTGAATGTGTGTGTGAATGGGTGAATGTGACACGAAGTGTAAAAGCAGCTAGCAAAGCGCTACATAAGTACAGTCCATTTCTATTTACGACATAGAGTTCTCGAGTGTCACATGATACGATGGAGAAGGTGTACGTTTGATTCTGAAACGTCAAAGCTCATCCCAGACACATTAGCTAACAATGCTAATGTTAGCTGTAGCCTACTGGCATCTATTAGCTATCGTTAAGTCTACAGCTAACATTAGCATTGTTAGCTAATGAGTCTGAGATGAGCTTTGACGTTTCAGAATCAAACTTACACATCATTTCTTGTAACTGTCACTTCGTAATCGTTAACACCACGGCTAGCTGGTGTTACACGAGGCAGGTAGAAAGTGGTACATTCATTCTGATGTCAACTCACATCTTCTGTAAGTAGTAAAACATGATGGATGCTATCATGCTGTCTCACTGTCTCTCCACCAGACCGCAGAAATGTTCTGGTCAATAAGCTAGCATAGCTGGTTGAGCGCTAACGTTAGCTGTTCTTCCTTGAAACATGCTCGTTATCTCCTCAGATTTTCACTATCAATCATTGTTTCAGTCGCTGGTCAGTCTGGAAGTGATCACTTGATTTACAGGATTTATGAGATGACACAGCAGCACCACACGTTGTGACCTCAGAGGAAAATGGCAGCTATGGAAGCAGCGTCAGGCAGAACATGCTCTCCATCTCAGCCCCATTTCTAACTCTGCAAAGTTCAGGATGTTTTTCAGTTCAGTTTCTATCACTCAGGGTCGGGCGGAGGCCTGCTGGCCCTCAAACCCATGGTGCTAATATCCTGCGACACTGCAGCAGCTCGCTCCGCCGTCTCCAGTCCGCGCGCTGCTTTCTCTCCGCCTTTTCCTGCTCAGGTTTACAAAGTTGATGGGGACTTGGCAGTTGGCTGGCTACCAGGGCGAGGCTCGGCACTGAAAATGGCAGCTGTCAAGAGATGTGACGCTGAGGGGGGAGCAGGCGAGGCCCGACCCCCCCCTCATCCACCGCCGCCCAGGTCTGTCTGAGGACTTTGTCACATGCGTTAGATACTCCGGGTCGTCAGAGTAAATGCAGAGCGGCAAGCTTGTCAAGTTGAGTGAGGAGGTATGTCCGTGTGTGGACTGGAGTGTGACTGCTAAGGTAAATCCATTAAGCACTGAGAGCAGGGGGTTCTTCATTCAGCCAAAGCCAGGGCAGCAGATGATATGAATATCTCATCACAGTTAACATCACTTTGCATCCAAGGTGTTTGGGACTCTCAAGATTACAAATAAATATGTAACAGTAAACTGAAAGAGTCGGGAGGGTAACCGAGGTTCACGTCTGTAAGACAATCACGCAGCAACATCAGAGAAACCACAGAAACATTCTTTACTGCACAGTAACAGCTCACTTAGATACACACGGTTACAGATACAGACAATCATTATCAGACCACATTTTTAACTCATCTATGTTAACACGAGGTCAGTTTAGTAACTGTTCTCATGTTTCACTGCTTCTTCTTTTGAAACATCAGAACAAATGTACAAAATGTTCTTTTAATTTCATTTGGAGCAACAAACAAGCTTTTAAGACGATTTTAAATGACACTTTCATTTTTCTGCATCAGGAACAAAAGAAGAAAAACAATCCTTCCAGTCTTCACCAAGCAGCCTGGATCTGTTCAAGCATAGTGGTAGAAAATAATGGGACACAAGTTGCAGATGTTTTTAATCCATGTCAGTGTTGCAGGTCAGAAGAAAAATGTTCATAAATTCCCTCATAATAAAACAAAAATCTGTATCAAACCTCTGGACACGCACCAAACACTGATCACTTGTGATTTGGCAAACAGTCCAACATTCAGTCAAACTCAGCAGAAGTCTGTTCGTCTCGTTCTCCTGCTGCCAAACAAACAAATACAACTGACAATATAATCTCTGTGCAAAGATGGAAAATGGAGGATCTTACATTTCTAATTCAGCAACAAATCAAACTATTAAAACAAAGAGGATCCGATACGGATCAATCCTGAAAACCAGCGTGCAGAAGATAAGATGTACAGCCAGTGAAACATGCACGATCTAAAGCCTGCAGTATGTCCATATTGCAAACATGCATGTGATCCATACTGTACATGCATAGTGTTAAAGTTTAATGCTGTGCTCTGATGCATTCACAGAAGCACCTGTCCCCCCTGCAGGGTCATGTGAGGTCAAACTCTCTCCTGAGCCGAGAGGAAACAACAATGTGCCTCCAAGTTTTCCTCTGACGCTGTAAAAGTGCAAAGACTCCCATGACAGGCTGAAGAAAACATCGGCAAGATGAACTGTGAACACAGAAATCGTTCCTCGCTGTCTTGCCCGGAGCGCCCGGGGCAGTTTGAACCGGGGCTGGTGGAATGAAGGGGTGGGTGGGGGTGGATTGTGGGCTTCTCTGGAGGTGACGAGGTTGGACGGATTATCTGCTGCCAACTTGAGCGACAGCAAGGCTCGTGGACTTCCTTCTTCTTTAAAAAGTGTTTTTGCCCCGGGGGGACGGGGCGCTGTGGGACGATCATTAAGCTGTAACGGGGAGGCCTTCACCAATCAGCCGCCGTCAGAGCTCAGCCACGCCGCAGCCTGACATGTGAAGCAACAGCTAATCGAAAGGCTCGTCCGCTCTGGTTTCACATCAGCGGCTCTCTCTGCTCGTCCTCTTTGTCGCTCTGAGTTCCCCTCACTGTTTCTCTGCCTCTTATGTACTCATTCAGTCAAACACACACTGATATTTGTGATGTAACCCTAACCCTTATTTTCCATTCACTTCTCTTTCTAAACTCACACAGCTCCATTTTAACTCCAAACAGCACATTTCTGACATGACCTTTCAATCAGATCCTCATTTAGATCTTTAATCTGAACCAGAACAAGGATTAGCAGGATGTTTGATGCATTATACCAACAATGGAGCCTACTTTGCTCACCAGGTGATTCAGCCTCAGGGTTTAGTATTGACTTTCCAGCCTTTACTCTCCACTTAAACCTCCTAAAACCTCAACGATCCTGCAAATACACATCTGGGTGACAATTATCTGATGAAGTCAAGTCTCCTGGGTTGTTGCAGTTGCAGCAGTTTGCCAACAGAGGTTGATAAAGGTTGTTTAGTTCCTAATGGATGCAGTTGTGTAGTTTACAAACTCTGATTCAGTGAGTGAGTACTACCTCAGAAGTGCCCTGAATCCACCAGGCGTTCCCCAAGGTTCAGTTCTGGGCCCATTGTTTTTTACTTTTGGCATTTATTGCCTCAGACAGAATATTCCAGAGTCTGCTCTTCATTTCTACGCCGATGATACGCGCCTGCTCAAGCTTTTGCAGAACTTCAGCAAACATTTGATTTAGTGCAAGATCAGCTCTGCAAACTGCAACTTGTTCTACATGCAGGAAAAACCAAACTCATGTTTAAGAACCATGCAGACAGCATCGTTGTGCAGGTACGTTCAACACCTGTTTTTTTGAGTTGTCTTTTAAGGTACATGTTAGGATGTTATTTGTAATTAAGTTAAGTTAAATGTAATTTGTTCTCAAAGTTAAACAAAGCGTTCAGGTTTTCTTCACCTGCTGCATGAAACCATCTACAGGCTGATTTTTCCTTCACAAGTTCCCCTGAAGGTTTTTAAATGTCTGCTGAGTGCAGGCCGTCCGTGTGAACGTGTCTGACCATCGGTTTAATGTGTTTGCTTGTTTATTGTTGAAACTGCTGGCTGCTGTCCTCGGCCTGGTCTCACGTGTTAAAGAGTTTCTGATCTCAGTGGATCACAGCGGCTTCAATAAAGGTAAAATAGGTTTTAACATCCAGCAGCTTTAATGCCTCAACTTCCTGTGACATCATCCTGAATATTTCTTTGTGCTGTTTCTCACCATTTAAAACATTCTTACTAACACACAGATGACAACCCAGTCATCATGTACGTAGTTTGGACCAATATGACCCGTTTACACCAAAACATCTGTGAAATTAAAGGAACTAAAAGAATTAAGGAAGCAGAAATTCTGCTGAAGTGTATTTTGAGTTTGTTTTCCCACTAAATCTGAAGAGCTGTGCTGATCAGGTCACGTAGGAGGAAGTGCTGCTCCTGTCGTCACTGTGCTCTTTGTTACGCTCTCATCAGGCTGACTTCTCTGCTTTATGGAAGTATCACGACAGTCTGGACCTCCCGACTGCTTCATGGGAAGAAATGTTTCAGAGACAGAAAAGAAATTATTATTTCTATCTATGCCCGTGTAAGATATACTCCTTATGTCTTAAAGACATGTTCTCCAAGACGTTCATATGAGCGGTTTCACAGAGTATCTCTGTACGTGCAATAAAAGCAGTGTGTCAATCAACAGTCATACATTGTGAAACGTCCTTGAGCAACACTCTGAAGCCCGAACTTACACTCTCACGTAGAAACACTCCTCCAAAAATGTGCTCAACGTACAGCAGTGATGAAAGGCCTCAGGACGCCGGCTGACCTGATGTTTGCAGAGACAGCTCGTCAGCCTGGGAGACATTTCACCAGAGCGGGAAAAACACACAAAGAGGTGGTGAGAGAAACACAGCTGACACTCATCTGCAGCGCTCTGGACAGGAAGGTGAACAAACAATCACCAGGAGCAGGTGCCTTTTGATGGACGAAGCTGCCAGCGCCAAGGCTGCGTGTCGGCCAAGTAAATAAAACAGAGAGAGGAGGGGGGAGGAAGGGGGAGGCCGGGGGGAGTGTGAGACAGAAGAATGAGATGGATGCTCACTGATGGTCGTGTTTTTAACAGACCAGCGGCGCTGTCTCAGAGAGGAGGCAGGTATTTACAGTTTTTGAGAAAACAGTTTAGAAAAAAGGTGTTTGTGCAAAAACCTGTAAAATACCACCATCGTCTCTGCCTCAGCAATCAGTACACATCATTGTTTATCAGTCCAAAATTAAAACATACGTTCATGGCCCCATGAAGGCATCAATGAACTGCAGCTCGACCCGTTTCCCTCGTTCTTACATGTCTTCTGTTTTATGAGCTGACATGAGAGAGTCCTTCATTGATCCACAGGGGGAAACTCAGCTGCTGCAGCAGCACAAAGACAATATAACACTCAGTAAACACAGTATAATACAGTATAAACAGAAGAAAAAGAAAAATACGAGGTACTCCTGTTATACAAGCCAGAGACAAGTTAAAGTGACAATTATGGGTTAAACCAATGACCGTATATATAGATGGACGACGCGTCTCCATCTGCTCCCATTGTACCAAAGTGATGCAAAAACAGCCCCCTGATAGGCGCTGCCATCGTGTGATGGTGACGTCATACGGAGCCAGAGTCTGCGAGATCGGCAGGTGGCGCCGCTGTAGCCACTTCCGCTAACCCAAACACACACTTAACTTAAAAAACAGCAAGGATCCCGCACGCCGGCGTGTTTAACAGCAGAGCAGGGCGTGAATCAGCACGATAAGAGCTGACTGTGATGACAGAAACATGTTTGAGAAGTATTTTGACTTTACAGATACTGAAGCGCTCAACAGACACCGCCTTGTGCGTCTGTTTGGCATGAAATATTCTGCACCAGTTGTATGTGGCATTAAGTCTACTTTAGTTCTGCATTTCATTTGTATTTCGTTGTTTAGGTATTTCCTGTTTTACTTTAACACCTTGTCTCTCGTGATGATCCACTTCCTGCCATGTGGTAGGTAAGAGACAGCAGGTTTCATGTTTACCATCATCCCCATCTTAATTTAGTTTGTTTAGCATGCTACCCCCTGTTGTTAGCACTAAACTCAAAGCACAGTAGAGGCTTATGGGTATCGTAGTTCTATTGGACAAAATAACATTTGGACCTAGAGTCATCGACAGTCATTAAACGTCTGTACGAAATGTCATAACAATTCAAAAGTATGTGATGCGTTGATCTGTTTAAAGCGACGACCAAACGATAGCTGCTAACAACATGAAAGCTTCAGCACGCAGCAGCACGAGCACGGTCAGAGCGAAAGATAATAAACGAGGTAAAATGTTCCGTCATGTTCGGTGAGAGGAGTGAGTCAGACCTCGCACGGCCCCATCCTCACTGCTGAACATCAGGAAGCCGCTGAACGTTCCCTCTGTGACGTTAATCTGTTCAGCCTAATGTTTCCTGAGATTAACCCACACGCCCTCACGCAGGCTTTCACTTCCTCCCATGATACTCCACGCCAAAGAAATGGGACGTCTCCGCAGTGCAGTGAAACAAGTTGAAAGGGTAATTCTGAAACGACTTCATCACCTGTTTTCCCTTCATGCGGCCCCCCCGACGGCCCGTCTGAGAGCGTATTTATCCCAATTTCACTCTAATCCAATTAAACGTGGAAGCAGAGGTGCTGTCAGTGCCAAACATGTTCCTGCACGAGCCAACGGAAAAGAAGCCTCAAGACAGATTAAGACGAAGAAGATCCTTAATTTGTTAATCACTGCGCTCTGCTGTCAGTGATGGGAGGATGAGCATGTCTTCATACGCGGCCCTGGTATGAGAGGGGAGCCGAGCGTGAAACACAAAGGAGGAATCAAGAACAATTACTGGGAGACAATGAGAGGATCAAACGTGGATTCATTTCATTATCTGGACGATGCCTCCTGAACGTCTGCCTCCGAGGAGCAGGGAGGAGGTGCACATGTGAGCTGAGGCCCAGACATACAGAGGAGGCTGAACGCACACAGGAGGGGGAGGGGCTGTGACAAAGTGTCTGTATTTGACGTCCTGGGGAGAACAAGTTGGACATTTGCAGCAACACAACAAATGGTAAATCTTTGTGTAAGATAACAAACTGTTAAAAGTGTTTATCAGTCAGCTTTCAGGAGAGTTTTCAGTTCGTCCTGTAAACTGATGAAGGGATCAGGGATGGTGCATGTGCAGGGAAGGTAACACAGGTGAGAGGCCCCAGAGTTTCATGTAATAAGGGCAATAACAAAAATGTTTCTGGTCCATGGGAGGAGAAACTGGAGCAGGGGGAGAACAAGGCTACTGTGAAGGTGAGGCTAATCAGGCACAGGTGAGACCAATTCAGGCGAAGCATACAATCACACAGGTGAGAAAACACACGATGGCAGAAAGTAGAGCTTCAGACAGAGTTAAGATGAAACCCGGAAACTATAAATACATAAACCGTCAGGACGTCACACGCGTTGTGGTCAGGACGCTCTGCTCTGGTGGAGCTGATGAAGCTGCTCGATGCTACACATGAAACATGACTCGTTTGAAACAACACAAGGTGGTTACTGTTTAATTATCATTCACACATATCACACAAGTGTGGGAGCTGTCCACCTCACACACACACACACACACACACACACACACACACACACACACACACACACACACACACACACACACACACACACTCAGCCTGCAGTCGTGATTGATAGATGCTGTTTACTTGCGGGCACTGCGCTCAATTTCAACTTAAGATGCCATTAGTGACAAACAATGCTTCTCAGAGGAGGAAAAACAAGCTAAGCTAACAGTTATTAAGCTAATTATGAGTCATTGATGCTATTAGAGCTCTGTGGATCTCTGTTATTGGAACTAATATCTCTACAGCAGGTTTTCTTCAGGTGACTTCTACAATTATCAAGAGTTTTTAATAAATCAGAGACAAGCAGCAGTTTGAAACTGAGACGAGCCGAAGAGGACGAAAACAAAAGAGATAATGACTGAACGCTGGGCCACACAGAGAGCAGGACGCCGACTCTGTCCTCTCTCTCTCTGTCCTCTCTCTCTCTCTGTCCTCTCTCTCAGTCCTCTCTCTCTCTGTCCTCTCTCTCTCTGTCCTCTCTCTCTCTCTGTCCTGTCTCTCTCAGTCCTCTCTCTCTCTGTCCTCTCTCTCTCTCTCAGTCCTCTCTCTCTCTGTCCTCTCTCTCTCTGTCCTCTCTCTCTGTCCTCTCTCTCTCAGTCCTCTCTCTCTCTGTCCTCTCTCAGTCCTCTCTCTCTCAGTCCTCTCTCTCTATGTCCTCTCTCTGTCCTCTCTCTCTCTCTTTGTCCTCTCTCTCTCAGTCCTCTCTCTCTCTCTTTGTCCTCTCTCTCTCAGTCCTCTCTCTCTCTGTCCTCTCTCTCTCAGTCCTCTCTCTCTCAGTCCTCTCTCTCTCTCTCAGTCCTCTCTCAGTCCTCTCTCTCTCTGTCCTCTCTCTCAGTCCTCTCTCTCTCTCTCTCTGTCCTCTCTCTCTCTGTCCTCTCTCTCTCAGTCCTCTCTCTCTCTGTCCTCTCTCTGTCCTCTCTCTCTCTGTCCTCTCTCTCTGTCCTCTCTCTCTCTCTGTCCTCTCTCTCAATCCTCTCTCTCTCTGTCTTCTCTCTGTCCTCTCTCTGTCCTCTCTCTCTCTGTCCTCTCTCTCTCTCTGTCCTCTCTCTCTCTGTCCTCTCTCTCTCTCTCAGTCCTCTCTCTCTCTGTCCTCTCTCTCTCAGTCCTCTCTCTCTCTGTCCTCTCTCTCTCAGTCCTCTCTCTCTCTGTCGTCTCTCTCTCTGTCCTCTCTCTCTCTGTCCTCTCTCTCTCTGTCCTCTCTCTGTCCTCTCTCTCTCTCTTTGTCCTCTCTCTCTCTGTCCTCTCTCTCTCTCTCAGTCCTCTCTCAGTCCTCTCTCTCTCTGTCCTCTCTCTCAGTCCTCTCTCTCTCTCTGTCCTCTCTCTCTCTGTCCTCTCTCTCTCTGTCCTCTCTCTGTCCTCTCTCTCTCTGTCCTCTCTCTCTCTGTCCTCTCTCTCTCTCTGTCCTCTCTCTCAGTCCTCTCTCTCTCTGTCCTCTCTCTCTCTGTCCTCTCTCAGTCCTCTCTCTCTCTCTCTCTCTCTCAGTCCTCTCTCTCTCTGTCTTCTCTCTGTCCTCTCTCTCTCTGTCCTCTCTCTCTCTCTGTCCTCTCTCTCAGTCCTCTCTCTCTCTGTCCTCTCTCTCTCTGTCCTCTCTCAGTCCTCTCTCTCTCTCTCTCTCTCTCAGTCCTCTCTCTCTCTGTCCTCTCTCTCTCAGTCCTCTCTCTCTCAGTCCTCTCTCTCTCTGTCCTCTCTCTCTCAGTCCTCTCTCTCTCTGTCCTCTCTCTCTCAGTCCTCTCTCTCTCTGTCCTCTCTCTCTCAGTCCTCTCCCTCTCTGTCCTCTCTCTCTCTGTCCTCTCTCTCTCTCTGTCGTCTCTCTCTCTGTCCTCTCTCTCTCTGTCCTCTCTCTGTCCTCTCTCTCTCAGTCCTCTCTCTCTCTGTCCTCTCTCTCTCTGTCCTCTCTCTCTCTGTCCTCTCTCTCTCTCTGTCGTCTCTCTCTCTGTCCTCTCTCTCTCTGTCCTCTCTCTGTCCTCTCTCTCTCAGTCCTCTCTCTCTCTGTCCTCTCTCTCTCTGTCCTCTCTCTGTCCTCTCTCTCTCAGTCCTCTCTCTGTCCTCTCTCTGTCCTCTCTCTCTCTCTGTCCTCTCTCTGTCCTCTCTCTCTCTGTCCTCTCTCTGTCATCTCTCTCTCAGTCCTCTCTCTCTCTGTCCTCTCTCTCTCTGTCCTCTCTCTCTCTCTCTCTGTCCTCTCTCTCTCTGTCCTCTCTCCCTCTCTGTCCTCTCTCTCTCTCTGTCCTCTCTCTCTGTCCTCTCTCTCTCAGTCCTCTCTCTCTGTCCTCTCTCTCTCTGTCCTCTCTCTCTCAGTCCTCTCTCTCTCTGTCCTCTCTCAGTCCTCTCTCTCTCTGTCCTCTCTCTCTCTGTCCTCTCTCTGTCCTCTCTCTGTCATCTCTCTCTCAGTCCTCTCTCTCTCTCTGTCCTCTCTCAGTCCTCTCTCTGTCGTCTCTCTCTCTGTCCTCTCTCTGTCCTCTCTCTGTCCTCTATCTCTCTGTCCTCTCTCTGTCCTCTCTCTGTCCTCTCTCTCTCAGTCCTCTCTCTCTGTCCTCTCTCTCTCTGTCCTCTCTCTCTCAGTCCTCTCTCTCTCTGTCCTCTCTCAGTCCTCTCTCTCTCTGTCCTCTCTCTCTCTGTCCTCTCTCTGTCCTCTCTCTCTCAGTCCTCTCTCTGTCATCTCTCTCTCAGTCCTCTCTCTCTCTCTGTCCTCTCTCAGTCCTCTCTCTGTCCTCTCTCTCTGTCCTCTCTCTGTCCTCTCTCTGTCCTCTATCTCTCTGTCCTCTCTCTGTCCTCTCTCTCTCTGTCCTCTCTCTGTCCTCTCTCTCTCTGTCCTCTCTCAGTCCTCTCTCTGTCCTCTCTCTCTCTGTCCTCTCTCTCTCTCTGTCCTCTCTCTGTCCTCTCTCTCTCTCTCTGTCCTCTCTCTCTCTCTCTCCTCTGTCTGTCCCTCTGATCCGACAGGTTGCTTTATTCTAACCTGTATGAAGTCTTTGTTTGTCGTCGTGTCTGAGCGCTCTGCTTTATCTCCTGATTAGCTTCAACACTTCGCTGCTTCCATAAATGACTTTTGTTGTTTTTACTGTCACTTCTGATTTCCCCTTCACATTAAAAGCCCCATGACAAATCCATGCACTACAACTGTTTTCTCGAGCCACTGGATTCTCATCAACATGGAACAGATAATAAGAAGTACATGGCTGTTTGTGTCTCCTCTCTTTGTGCTCAGATCCACCGAGTGAGGACGCAAACACTGAAACCAAACGGCGTGCAAAAGAATTAACATTCTAATTAAAATCTAATTAGACTTTGATTTGGCAGATAATTATACTCGTGTGTGGCTGTTCTCTGGACTGTTTGGATTTGATGAGGTGTGTTAGTGATAATTACCTCGCTGATACGGACGTGTGTGACAGCGCAGTTTTCACACCGTGCAAAACAAAGACAATAGATTTAGTTCCTTTGTTTAATCCATGTTTGAGTCGAAGCAGCGCTTTGAGAAATTGGCTGCTAGATTTAATAAAGAGAACAAAATAAGAGCAGATAACATGTGCAAGGCAAGGAAGTAAGGAAGTCAGCAAACATGATTAAAATGTGATAACTGAGGGGAAGTGATGATATGAGAATCTTCACCACATTTATCATCACCATAAATTCAGAAGCTCAAACGTGAACGTACACGTTCTGTTCTGAAGTATTTACATCAGACACACAAACTGTGAATTTTACTGGTGATGGTGTCCTGCACCTGCACGGTGGTGCAGTGGTTAGCGCTGTCTCCTCACAGCTAGAAGATTCCTGGTTCGAGTCCCAGTGCAGTCCCGGCTTCCTCCCACAGTCCAAACACATGCTTGTTAGGTTCAGTGTGAGCGTGAAAGGTTGTCTCTCTCTGTGTGTGTGACAGGTGACCAATGACACCTGGGATAGGCTCCAGCCCCTCCGCGCTCCTGAACAGCATGGAGATGATGATGATGTGACTAACAGGAGACGCTCACTGTGATGAAACTTTTATTCTTCTTTAAACTGAGTTTCAAAGTGCTTCATGAAAAGAGAGACGTCATCAGACTGACGACTGAGACGTTACAGAATAAAAACTTTGTCTTTTACACTACAAAAACACAAACATCTATAACAACGACAGATACCTCACTAAAGATATAGAAGCCTCTATCTCCACCGTGTTGACTTCTTTACTAGCAGCAGGTCCAGGTGAAGCAGGTAGAGCTCAGCAGCTGCTGCTGTGATTTGATCTAATTCCACAGCCTGAAGTCACATCCTCTGACAGCTCTGCTCTCCGTGTTCAAACATGGAGCCATGAGATAAAACCAAACCTGGAATTTCCTGTACGTCCTGTCAGAGACAGGTAGTGTTTATGGTAGCCTGGAGGGACATTTGTCACATATGCAGCAGTTACGAAACGTAATTAGTCATCTCGAGTCAACAGATACAACTGTGAGAACATTTGCATCGTCCTCCATGAAGACTTTAGGTTTTGGATAGCTGCTCAGCCACATGTTCACATTACATTCAGAGAGAGGAGGAGGAGGCGGAGACAGGAGGAGGAAGGCATACAGCTCCGTGCGGCTCTGCCAGGTTTGGCGGTTCAGCTCTCTGCACAGATCAATGAGCAGAGAAATGCTCCGAGGCTGCCAGCTTTGGGATTTAAACACACAATGAGGCGTGCAGGCTGACGATGGAGGCACCTGCAGCTTCCATAATGTGCTCCAAACAAAAAGGCAAATTTAATTGAATGTTAGACGGAAAATCCCCCCGTGCTCCTCTGCTCGTACATCATATCTGTGATGCTCGATGCCTTCAAGGACTTATGTTGTGTGACCATGGCTAACTAAATCACATGTTCCTACTATATTCATTTTTACAAGTATAATAAAAAAGACTCTGAACCACATAAATATGTCTTATCTAAAGGCCGACAAATCTAAACATAAAATATAATGAAATGTTTTCAAACTATCTCAGTCCTTTAACACAGACTTTTAAAGGGGACCAACATCTTTAGCACATTGTTAGAGAGCAGGGCTGGACTAGAGTAAGCCACGCCCCTAATGCTGCATCACTTTAAGCCTTAATATAAAGTAAACAGGTGAGCTGTATAAAGATTCTCCCCGTACAGTTGTCATGAAGAGAGAAATGAGCTATAGAGACCCAAAGTGTTTTTTGTACCAGGCTGTAAACATGTTTATTTCTGCTGTAAAGTTTAACATGGGGCTCTATGGGGACTGACTCACTGCTGGAGACAGCCTCAAGTGGACACCAGAGGAACTGCAGGCTTTGGCTCTATTGCTTAATTTATTAGCCATGGAAATTGCAGCTTAAGTGCAGGTCATATTGACTGTGTCATTCACATGTACACAGATAAGGAGGAACCTGCTCAAGGAGAGAGGCTAAAGAAAGCACATGAAGACACTGCAGGGTACAATGAGTAGGTCAACATCTTCTCAGCAGTGTTTCGCTCTGCGTCTGTTTCTGTTGTGTGTTATTGCAGCAGCAGAGGCCAAAGTTATTCTTGGTTGCATGTGAGGGTCGTCTCCCTCTTTGCATGTGTGAACTAAAAAACTTCAAGAATGAAGAAACACAAAGTGTGTGTAAAAGAAGCACAGAGAGCGTTACAAAAACACGCCTCACCCTCAGAAATAGTTTAATGCTAACCTTCAGAATTTGTCCTCCAACATCTTCTCTGAAACATCTTTGATTTCACAGCTTCACATCTGCAGCAGCTTCCTGGTCCCTCTGTGCCAACACACTCTTCTGTTTCCGGCAGAGGGACTCTGTTTTTGGGAGAACGTTTTTGAAGCTGTCTTTGTTTGCCACGTGCTCGTACTGTTTTAGTGTTGCAGACGTGGGAGGCTGAGCTGATATATGTTATTCACAAGGAGGGCTTCCATGGAAGTCTGAATGTAGTCAGGAAATTGAGAAATTTAAAAAAGGAGAACAATCTTTTTTCCATGTGCAGCCTGTGTGTTTCTTCCGAAATGTAATCAGCTGATAAAGCTTGTGAAATGAAACCTTCTGTTTTTATCTTTTACTTATTTTTTTTCTGGTTTCTGTTACAATTGTTCTGCACCAGAACACCAACACAAATTCCTCATTCATAATTTGCAATAAACCCTGATTCTGATTTGTAACATGTACAGAAGTACCTTCATTATCTTACCTGAAAGCGCTGTGACAATGGAGCAGGAAGGCCTTACATACATGGCATATCTGCCAGAGCTGTTGTGGAATAGTTTTTAAAGGGAAGGTTCAGATTGAGGCGGTACGTAGCTTAGCTTCTTAGTTGGAGCTATGCACCAAACACTGTACCTCATACAGCCCCAAAGCTGAACTGTCCCTTTAAGACTGTCACATGACCGAGTAGAGGATGCTCCAGCAAACACATTTCAACATTTGTGCAGGGGCCCATCAAAGCCCAAACCCGTGCAGTGACGGTGCCTTGCTCTTGAACGCCACACTCCCTCATTAAACGTGTAGTAAAAACCAAACCAGGTTCTGCCCTCAGATCTGGCCTCGGTGCACATTTTGTTCATGTAACGTGATGAAGTAGCCCTGTACCAAAGATGATACAGATGTTGTTGGGTGTGTGCTCTGGGACCTCCAGCTCTGCAGTGGAGCAACAGCTGGTTCCACCTCGGGCATGCGCACTGGAGAAAACTGATGAGGCGTTCACGTGCTGTAGATAATCAAATAAGGGTGGAAATAAGTTTGTTTTGGAAGTTCTAGATACTGAACTTAATTCCTGTTTAAAAGGTCTGTTGTATGTTTATGATGCGCAGTTTAAATCTGGATATGTTTCTTAATTAATCTGACGTCTGTTTTTATTCAAAGGCACTTTTCACACATAATTCATTGGTACAGATACGAAACGTTAAATTCTATTAAATATAGTAGCTTAGTGAGACTTATCATTCTGTGTTTTGGATGTCTTAACGGGGCTATTCTTTAATCAGTAGTACATTTATTTATTGTAATCTTTTGCATGATTAAAAAAAAAGTACCTTCAATCCAGTACTTTCAATGTTATGACTCATTTTATAATCATTAACTACAGTAAAATAAAGTCCCGCCCGTAGCACTCAGATGTACGAGCTTTGGAGGAGCACTTGAAGGCATCAAAACCTTTTCTCTACTTTAGCAAAGTTTAACTGTTAGCAGAGATTTAGTTTATCTCCTGAGCACAGTTTGTGTGTGTGTGTGTGTGTCAGGGGGCTTTTATTGACGATGAGTGTGAGTCAAGAGTGAGTCAGGAGGATGAAGAAACTTCTCGGCTGATGACGTCGCGCCGTGATTTCCTTCATTTCGCAGGTCGATCAGTTAACTCGGTGGTTTCGGAGGAACTTTGACATGTAGCTGCTCTCTCTGAGAGATGTGCATGAACTCTTCAGCTCTCTCGGCGCTCTGTGAAACTACTTAAAGCTTATTTATTTTGTCTCTTAAAAGAAGGTTCTTTTTTGTGGTTAACATGTTGGAGAAGTTTTCCCGTTTCTTCCCCGCGGAGGGTGAACTTTTCCCCGGGAGGATTCGGTGGAGTTCTGCGGCGGTGGCTGTGGTGCTGCTCGGTGTGTTTGCTTCGTCCTGCTGGGCAGAAGAAGCGTCCTGTCACGGAGCCTACGACCTCTACTTTGTTTTAGACAAGTAAGTAAGAAACGAAGTGTGTCCGCTTCTGAGGCACACTTCTGTCCGCTCCTACTGATGCTAAGAACGGTGGAAGCAGCGTCCTGTTATCTTTAAATGTAGTTTTTCTTATGAACTGTTGATATGTCCTGGTGGGGGGGGGGGGGGGGTGCAGGATGTGTGCGGGGGTGAGATAGGGGGTGAGGCACAGGTGTGACACGGTTTCATGTGACTTGATTCGGACACGCAGGTCACTTCCTGTGTCATTAAAAGTGGTGACATTATCGTAGGTGGTCGGGTCACAGTCTTGTGGACACTTCCTTCCACATATTGCAAACATCGAGCTGGGTGTTTGAATACTTCAATAAAAGGAAGTCCAGACGTCACCCACCTGTGAGGCAGAGCCCATCACTCAGCATCATAGGGCCTGTCTCAAACTGGACCCTCCCCACTCGGGTGTTTGGGGTCGGGCCCACAGCTGAATGAGGCTCCTTTATGATGATGTTGGGTTCCAGATGGACACGCTGAAGGACGAACCCTCTCTCTGTAGCAGAAACAGGAACTGTCACAGATTTTCAGAACCACTGATTCCTGTCAGAGCGTTATTAACGGGCTGTAAGTTAAAGTATGGACGGGGAGGAGGAGCCACCATTAGACTGACTCCACAGTAGAAGTTACTCCAACACTCCTGACGTAGCAGGTCTTAGTCTGTCGGGTTAAAACTCAACAAAGCTCTTTTATAACCGTTGATGCGATGCTCTGCTGCTAACGTTAGCTTAGCTTGTTTCTTGGTTAGGATTCCTTCACTGAGACATAGCTTACAATGATGATATCAATCATATCCATCCAGGGTCAGAGGGTCAGCCTACCACTGTTCAGTAATAATAATAATATGTTCTTTATTGCACTCGGCATCGGCCAGTACTCAGGTCCAGCTATGAGACTAGTGCGTACGGTACCATCAAGACCGTGTTCCTCCTCTACCATCATGAGCAGCAGATGATAGCTGGAGCCTATCACTGAAAGACTTCACGAAGCACTGAGCAGCTTCCGACCTGTCAAGGTGTGCTGTGAATGATTACGTCTTCTACAGGAAGTGTTTACCAACATGTACAGCATTCACAATAAGTAGAGCAATAAAGAACAATGACTCACATGCAACACAAGCAGCCGACAGTCAACGTATCTCTGATGGTCTGACCACAGGGCCTGTGACTAACACGGGTCTGCGTCTGAAACGTGAAGAGATGTTCTGCTGTTTTACTGCAGTGCTGTGAATGTGCAGCTTCAGCATCTTTGGATGAACACAAACAGACTTCATGACGATGCTCCGTCTTTCAAAGGTCTGGTAGGTTGTTAGTTTCAAACAGTGACGGCCTGGATTAGAGCTCGCTCCGACTGACGCCGTGTGGTTCTGGTCCAGACTCTCTGGTGTGATGGGTAAATGTTGCTGAGGTCGTGTGATTCTCAGTGGGTTCAGAGCTTACTGACGAACCGCAAGGACCCACACGTCTGACCACGACCACAACCTCTGTGTGACCCCAAACAAGAGGATTCTGTCTCCTCATGCTGACCGAGTTTACGTCTTTCTGGAGCTCAGCCGGTCACATGGTGATGTTTCAGTTCAGCTCCACATCAAACTCCTCTGTCAGCCCACAGCAGTCTCACCTGTTACACGCACGTTTATCAGAGTTGATAAAACCAGAACTTTGGTCATTTTTCACTTCATCATTCACCCAGATAAAACATTTTAGTCAGCTGATGGGCTACAGCTAGCGACAGTAGGCGTTCAGCCCCCGCAGCCCTGCAGCAAAGCATCTGATTCTGAATGTTTAACTGCTTTATTCAGTGTTTGAATCCGACTGAAGCCCCCGTCCGTTAGTTCTGGACGGGAGGAGAAACGATGTTTGAGACTAAGAACGTAAAGTTTACAGCCCGCCGCCGCTGCGTTTGTCTGTGTGCAAAGCAGCTACACCTTCAGTTATTGAACAGATAAAAGTTGAACCATGTTTTGTCGCTACATTAAATAAACGAATGGAAATGAGCTGTGACAACAGGGTTTCATCATGTCCGCATTGTGAGAGGACTGTTAGAAAACGACCTTCAACATCTTTTCCAGCTGCTTCACTGCGACTTGCATCACTGTTTGTTTCGGGCCTTGTAATGTTCCACTTCCTGCACAGACAGGTCAGCGTGTTCAGCAGAACTGTGCAGCAGCGTCCTGCAGAAAGACCCCCCCCCCCCAGCCCTGAGACGTGTCCAGTCTCCAGTCAGAGCTCTGCTCCCCTGACCCGTTTTCTAACCACACCCTCCACCTAATGACTAAATGACAGGATGATGACAGAGATTACTGGATGCAGTTTGAAGTTTAATGATGTTACTTTAAACATGTGCAGGTTGTGGATGTGTGTGATTCATGCGTGTTGATGTGTGTGAAACATAAAGAAGTATAGGGCCCCCCCCTGTCTGTCTGTCGGGGGGGTCACAGAGTTGCACAGGAGTTCACTTTGTTTGTCCTCCTCACGTTTCCTGTTCTGATAAGACTGAGCTCTGAGGTCAGCAGTTTGTGCTGCAGGATTTCTGCAGCAGTAAAGTGTCGCAGTCCTGCACAAAGAAAGGTCCCTCTTGTTCTCTGCATGGACATTAAAGTGTAGTTATTGCTTTAATGTCCTCTTTCTCTACATCAGGGACACGTTTTACTCTCTGTGTTCGTTGTGGTCAGACGGACGGATCGAGGAGGGCTACAGGTTAATATCCTCCGAACATCACTTTGTTCCTGGTTACAGTCAGAACTTCATGCATCCTTTTTCCATAGTTACTGAGTCTGAATGATTTCTAATGAGACAAAAGAAAGCGGCAGCAACGCCTCAAAGGAGTTCCAGTTTGGGGAATTTTCTTTCTTTCATAGTCGCTGAGGAAAGACAGATTAAAGAAAGAACAAAGGGAAGGAATGAAGGGAGGAAAGGGGACGGGGGAAAGAAGATGAGGAGGAATTAAAAAACGAGTCAAAGCCTCGAATTCTGTGTCTGCTGAGTCCTAGTTTTTAGCTCAGTGCGGGCGTTGTGTAAGCACATTGTTTCCCCTCTGGTGGGCGGGGTTTACAGAGTATGATCTCTTTTATATTTTGAGTCTTTTCAGAGAGCATTGCTGGATCTGCTAGCATCGCTAAAGCTAGCTCATAAGCCCTTTGAGAGCCTGCATGTGTCACTTGACAAAACAAATGCACTGTAGTAAGTTTCACCCCCACTTCTGACTTCCTGTTTCCAACATGTATTTACTGTCATATGATCTTTATTGTTGGAACAAACTGACTGAAGGAGCCGGAGAGATCTGCAGAGTGACGGCGCTCCTGTGAACACGTCGAGCTTTCTAACAGCTTCAGTGGCTGCTATAGATCACAGACTTCTCAGCACAATTATCCAGCATGTGTCTGGTGTTAATGTCCAACTGTGGTACAAAGCACACACACTGTACAGTTAGTGTTTTACTCCTCAGCACACAATCTGCTGCCGCCGAGCTGCAAACTCACTCTTGTTTTCTTCTTTTAGGTCCGGAAGCGTCGCCACCGACTGGTTCGAGATTTACTCGTTTGTCAAAAACCTGACGGACAGATTTGTGAGGTGAGTTGACAAAGTTTCCCTCGTCAGGGTCATGCACCGTCTTTAGAAATCAAAAACAAGCTTTTAAAATGCTTATAATGTTAAAAACAAGAAGTTAAATGATGCAGTCAGGACAGTCAAAGATTCACTGACGACAGCAGCAACATGAAAACTCAAATCAGAGAGCAAAAAAAGGCCAAAATATGTGAAGAATGTTCTCCCCAAAACGATTCTCAACTCCCCACAGGTTAACTGATCGCAGGTAAGTCTGGGGGAGTAGTTTCATCCTTTGATTTTAACTCTCTTACATGTCACGGTGGTTTCGTTGAGCCTGTGACATTAGCCTGCGTGTTCCTCACTTTTAAGCTCTTCACACCTGTTTTACAAATGATCAAACTGTAAAATCACCAACGTCTTATTTTTGCACATAATTCATTAAAAAGCCGAAAGCAGAGACGCGTCCTGAAACGTCGAGCTTGCATAACGTTTGAGTCAAGCGCTTCCTGCCAGCACAGTACAGACGGCGGCGACCCAGCCAGAATGAAGTGGTTGGTTGAAGAAAATAGCAAAGGCACCAGGTGGGAGTGGGTGGCAGAGAGGAGCAGTCTTCTGGGCTGTGAGAACGGCCATTTGCACCGGGGGGGTCCGGCTCCACACGTCTCCCCGCTTCCAGCACGGCGCGGCTGACGGGCAGACAATGTACAGTAAACGAGAACACTGGAAGGCGACGACGACAATCTGCTAAACAATGCTCGCTCACCAAGAGCTCTTCTGTTCCGCCATGTGGACAGAACTGGACCCCCCCCCCCCCCCGATATGTCCCTGGCATCTCCGCGTCTCTCTGCAGACTTTACTCGAAACAGGAAATATCCCAACACTGTCCACCCTCTGAACTAACAGTGCGTACATCGGTATTAATGCTTCTTTAAAGGTCGTTCCTCTGAGCATGTTTAAAGCCGTCCTCTCCCCACAGTCTGTCCAGCTCGAGCCAAAAGCTCGTGTAAGTCAAGAAACCAAAATCCTGATAATCTAAATACACAAAACAAATTGATGTAAAATAATTGTAAATGTAGAAACATGAAGAAAATATTTCTGAAGTTATTTTAACAGTTTTTAGTTTTTCAGATATTTGTATGAGCAGACACATCTGATAGCTTCATGTAGAAGCTCCGTGCAGTCGTTGTTGTGACGTCATTACGTTGTGTTCAAAGGCTTTATATCCCTAAAATCTGCACAACCTAAAGGCTGTGTAAGTTTTACTACAGATACGTTTTTATTTCATATCATTTGAAACAGGAATATGAAAACAATCTTCTGTGGCTGATTCGTGGTCACCTCCCGCCACCTGAGCGGTGTCATCGTGTTGTAAACCACATGTAACTTCATGTAATCAGCTCGTTAAGGACCGTACAATGTGATGCTGCACAAGAGGAAAGTCTCAGCTTTCTGTTGCACAAAGAACAAACGCTCGAGCTAATATAGTTTTTATTTTAGAGCGATTTAAACAGGATCGTGTAAAAAAGGACGTCCTGCAGCCGTTTGAAGCACACTGCACGTGATGTTAACACATAATGAACAAATATCCAGTGGGATAACACAGACAGAACTGTTTGCCTTGGTCTGCAGAGAGACTGCAGGCTCTGTCTATTTTAGTTTTAGGTCAATTTAAACAGGACCCTCTGCAGCTGCCCACAGAGCAGTTTGAAGCTAACATACAGCAGCACAAGCTGAAACTTTGAGTTTCAGTCACCTCCCACGTTTTCTCCTCTCTGACTCGAGCGCCGAGAGTTTTTAGTCCACATATGACTACAGACAGGACGTGGATGTATACGGCTGCTCCCTGCCAGCTCCGGCCGTGTGGCTGTAAAGATGGCGGCGTGTTTGCGGGGGAGGACGGCGACTGTGTCATGTGGGTGAGAAATATCAGCACCTCTCCTTATGCTGCGACGGCTTCAGCTCTGTGAAGCAAACACTCGGGGCTTCATTCTCTGAAGTTTAACTGGCGCTGAGGATGGACTCTGTGTGCGCCGTGTGTAACAGAGGACACGCACACAAGTCAGGACTTTATTGGCTCTTTGACTTTCTGCTTTATGTACTTTTCTCTACGTAGGAGGAGAACAGGGCACTACTTTCTCACCTACGTTTGTCTGATAGCTGAAAACACTGCTTAGATATCGTTTAAGATTTTCAAGATCCAATCGGTGATTTCTTTTTTCTAAATAAAGTCTGTGAATGTCCCTTTAAGGGAGTGGTTGATGTTCTTTAGTGTTTGATATAACCTGCATATCCCAGAGACATCACAGACTTTCAGTACTTTGTTCATCAAAATATTCCAAAAGGTTTCGTACCATTGTTCTGTTAATCTCCTTCATAAGAACACGCACGTCCTGCAGCCAGTGCAGCAGCCTGTGTGCACTTTAATAGAACATTTCAGGAGAACCCTGAAGACACATTTCTGTAGCCTGGCTTCACTGCAGGCGTCTCTTCATTTATTACCTTAGTTTCAAAGTCTAAATCATTTGTTTTTATTTTATCAGCTTTGAGTCATATATCACATTTCAACTAAACAAAACTGTTGAAGCTGCAATGACTAAACTTTTATTTAGAAGAAATAAGTGACATCTTATGATGGCTGTTTATTCTTTGTAGACGTCAATCACACCAACACATGAAATACTTGTTTGTGTTTTTTTCTGTGACTGCGCTGGTCACATCAATCCTGTTCACTTCATAAAGTCAGTATGTACACCACTCTCTTATTTATCCGCAGTGTGAGATACGATGATTCTGTCTGTCGTCCTGGTTTGTAACTATTAAAAGCACATTTCAAGCTTTGTGGTACATCTTCACCGGGTACATGGTCTCTGTGCTGATGTAGTTTAATAAGTTTAATCAGCACATGTTTACTGTGAAACCAGCTGTGTTTGTAACATGACACAGTGTAAACATGAGCGCTCATACAGAGACGTGTCCGCGGTCAGGGACACGTCAGAGTGTTCAGCTTCAGTTCACACCTTTAACACTCACAGGTACACAGTATATATATATATATATATATATATATATATATATACATGTGTGTGTGTGTGTGTTTATGTGTGACTCATCGGCACAACATGTTTCCTGTCCGAGGATGATTAATCACTTCCTGCAGCTGCTTTAACTCGTGTGCTAACATTAAAGAGCTCCTTCTGTTTGTAGAGCTTAAGATGAACTGAGCTCTGATATAACTTTATTTAAACCTGTCAGTCACATTAATATAACTTTATTTAAACCTGTCAGTCACATTAATATAACTTTATTTAAACCCGTCAGTCACATTAATATAACTTTATTTAAACCTGTCACTCACATTAATAAAACTTTATTTAAACCTGTCACTCACATTAATATAACTTTATTTAAACCTGTCACTCACATTAATATAACTTTATTTAAACCTGTCAGTCACATTAATATAACTTTATTTAAACCTGTCAGTCACATTAATATAACTTTATTTAAACCTGTCAGTCACATTAATATAACTTTATTTAAACCGGTCACTCACATTAATATAACTTTATTTAAAACCGTCAGTCACATTAATATAACTTTATTTAAACCCGTCAGTCACATTAATATAACTTTATTTAAAACCGTCAGTCACATTAATATAACTTTATTTAAACCTGTCACTCACATTAATATAACTTTATTTAAACCCGTCAGTCACATTAATATAACTTTATTTAAACCCGTCAGTCACATTAATATAACTTTATTTAAACCCGTCAGTCACATTAATATAACTTTATTTAAACCCGTCAGTCACATTAATATAACTTTATTTAAAACCGTCAGTCACATTAATATAACTTTATTTAAACCCGTCAGTCACATTAATATAACTTTATTTAAAACCGTCAGTCACATTAATATAACTTTATTGAAACCTGTCAGTCACATTAATATAACTTTATTTAAACCTGTCACTCACATTAATATAACTTTATTTAAACCTGTCAGTCACATTAATATAACTTTATTTAAACCCGTCAGTCACATTAATATAACTTTATTGAAACCTGTCAGTCACATTAATATAACTTTATTTAAACCTGTCAGTCACATTAATATAACTTTATTTAAACCCGTCAGTCACATTAATATAACTTTATTGAAACCTGTCAGTCACATTAATATAACTTTATTTAAACCTGTCAGTCACATTAATATAACTTTATTTAAACCCGTCACTCACATTAATATAACTTTATTTAAACCCGTCAGTCACATTAATATAACTTTATTTAAACCCGTCAGTCACATTAATATAACTTTATTTAAACCTGTCAGTCACATTAATATAACTTTATTTAAACCTGTCAATCACATTAATATAACTTTATTTAAACCCGTCAGTCACATTAATATAACTTTATTTAAACCTGTCACTCACATTAATATAACTTTATTGAAACCCGTCAGTCACATTAATATAACTTTATTGAAACCCGTCAGTCGCATTAATAAAACTTTATTTAAACTGGTCAGTCGCATTAATATAACTTTATTTAAACCGGTCAATCACATTAATATAACTTTATTTAAACCTGTCAGTCACATTAATATAACTTTATTTAAACCTGTCAGTCACATTAATATAACTTTATTTAAACCTGTCAGTCACATTAATATAACTTTATTTAAACCTGTCAGTCACATTAATATAACTTTATTTAAACCCGTCACTCACATTAATATAACTTTATTGAAACCTGTCAGTCACATTAATATAACTTTATTTAAACCCGTCAATCACATTAATATAACTTTATTTAAACCCGTCAGTCACATTAATATAACTTTATTTAAACCTGTCAATCACATTAATATAACTTTATTTAAACCCGTCAGTCACATTAATATAACTTTATTTAAACCTGTCAATCACATTAATATAACTTTATTTAAACCTGTCAGTCACATTAATATAACTTTATTTAAACCTGTCAGTCACATTAATATAACTTTATTTAAACCCGTCACTCACATTAATATAACTTTATTGAAACCTGTCAGTCACATTAATATAACTTTATTTAAACCCGTCAATCACATTAATATAACTTTATTTAAACCCGTCAGTCACATTAATATAACTTTATTTAAACCTGTCAATCACATTAATATAACTTTATTTAAACCCGTCAGTCACATTAATATAACTTTATTTAAACCCGTCAGTCACATTAATATAACTTTATTTAAACCTGTCAATCACATTAATATAACTTTATTTAAACCTGTCAATCACATTAATATAACTTTATTTAAACCTGTCAGTCACATTAATATAACTTTATTTAAAACCGTCAGTCACATTAATATAACTTTATTTAAACCTGTCAGTCACATTAATATAACTTTATTTAAACCTGTCAGTCGCATTAATATAACTTTATTTAAACCTGTCAGTCACATTAATATAACTTTATTTAAACCCATCAGTCACATTAATATAACTTTATTTAAACCTGTCAGTCACATTAATATAACTTTATTTAAACCCGTCAGTCACATTAATATAACTTTATTTAAACCTGTCAGTCACATTAATATAACTTTATTTAAACCCGTCAGTCACATTAATATAACTTTATTTAAACCTGTCACTCACATTAATATAACTTTATTGAAACCCGTCAGTCACATTAATATAACTTTATTGAAACCTGTCAGTCACATTAATATAACTTTATTTAAACCTGTCAGTCACATTAATATAACTTTATTGAAACCCGTCAGTCAGATAAATAATACTTTATTTAAACCTGTCACTCACATTAATATAACTTTATTTAAACCTGTCACTCACATTAATATAACTTTATTGAAACCCGTCAGTCAGATAAATAATACTTTATTTAAACCTGTCACTCACATTAATATAACTTTATTTAAACCGGTCAGTCACATTAATATAACTTTATTTAAACCCGTCAGTCACATTAATAAAACTTTATTTAAACCTGTCAGTCGCATTAATATAACTTTATTTAAACCTGTCAGTCACATTAATAAAACTTTATTTAAACCTGTCACTCACATTAATATAACTTTATTTAAACCGGTCAGTCACATTAATATAACTTTATTTAAACCCGTCAGTCACATTAATAAAACTTTATTTAAACCTGTCAGTCGCATTAATATAACTTTATTTAAACCTGTCACTCACATTAATATAACTTTATTTAAACCTGTCACTCACATTAATATAACTTTATTTAAACCTGTCACTCACATTAATATAACTTTATTTAAACCTGTCAATCACATTAATATAACTTTATTTAAACCTGTCACTCACATTAATATAACTTTATTTAAACCCGTCACTCACATTAATATAACTTTATTTAAACCTGTCAATCACATTAATATAACTTTATTTAAACCCGTCAGTCACATTAATATAACTTTATTTAAACCCGTCACTCACATTAATATAACTTTATTTAAACCCGTCAGTCACATTAATATAACTTTATTGAAACCCGTCAGTCAGATAAATATAACTTTATTTAAACCCGTCAGTCACATTAATATAACTTTATTTAAACCTGTCACTCACATTAATATAACTTTATTTAAACCTGTCACTCACATTAATATAACTTTATTTAAACCTGTCAATCACATTAATATAACTTTATTTAAACCCGTCAGTCACATTAATATAACTTTATTTAAACCCGTCACTCACATTAATATAACTTTATTTAAACCGGTCAGTCACATTAATATAACTTTATTTAAACCCGTCAGTCACATTAATATAACTTTATTTAAACCTGTCACTCACATTAATAAAACTTTATTTAAACCTGTCAGTCGCATTAATATAACTTTATTTAAACCTGTCACTCACATTAATATAACTTTATTTAAACCTGTCAGTCACATTAATATAACTTTATTGAAACCTGTCAGTCACATTAATAAAACTTTATTTAAACCTGTCAGTCACATTAATATAACTTTATTTAAACCTGTCAGTCACATTAATATAACTTTATTGAAACCTGTCAGTCACATTAATAAAACTTTATTTAAACCTGTCAGTCACATTAATAAAACTTTATTTAAACCCGTCAGTCACATTAATAAAACTTTATTTAAACCTGTCAGTCGCATTAATATAACTTTATTTAAACCTGTCACTCACATTAATATAACTTTATTTAAACCTGTCAGTCACATTAATATAACTTTATTGAAACCTGTCAGTCACATTAATATAACTTTATTTAAACCTGTCAGTCACATTAATATAACTTTATTTAAACCTGTCACTCACATTAATATAACTTTATTTAAACTGGTCAGATACACAGAAGCTTTACAGTCATATCTGAGAGTTAAACATGTCCTGCTGTGTTGGGGGGGCAGTGATGATTTTATTAAGAAAGGAGAATAGAAGAATAAATACTGCACTGTCTTAACATATTGTCTTTGTGGTGTTTCATTTAAATGATGAGATATTTAGAAAAACTTTGCATTTCTGATTCTTAACGTGTGTTTTTGTCTGCAGCCCCAGAATGAGGGTCTCATTCATCGTGTTCTCGGCCAAAGCCACGGTCCTGCTGCCTCTGACAGGAGAGAGGTAACAGGATAAAACCTCTGCTACACACACGTTTATAGTCTTTATAGTTTCTGCATGCACATTTTTTTTTCTAATTCTCTTTGGTCCGTTTTAGATACTGTAATACACACATTTTTACATTCTAGCTGCAGAGAGCTTTAAGTGTCTTCTGTAGCTGAATTAACACATATTTACTCTTATTGTGAAGGCAATATATGCATTTTAAAATCTAATTTTATGAAAAGTCTCGCTGTCTAAAAACACACCACTGTATGCGTACCATCTGGTTTAAATGAGAGAACATGAGGGCTATATTATTCTAATCGCAGTCCCTGTCACCACTTTAAACATTAAAGCGTGACTTTGTGTGCAGCCTGAGCAATAGATGGTAGATTCACTACTATCAAACTACTGCCACACGCTGTATCAGAGTGTGTCATAAATAGTCGAGCACATCTTATCTCACCGTCTTGTCGGCCTGTAATTTTAGCTGAAATGTTTATCATTGGTAGATACTGATGTTTAATTTTAAAGCCTCTCTCTGCCATTACAGACGACACACTGATGTTACCATGACGCCCTATAATACACAATAATTATACTATAAATGTTACTAAATACTACCTTACAGTTTACAGTGAACAACGGAGATGCATGTTTGCGTCATGTTTTGTGTTTATTGCACAAGAATTTGTTCATGTCTCTGAGTTTTATCAGCACAACCACAAGTATCCAGCACGAGTGTGACCACATTTCAGTGTTCATTCAGAAACCTTCACCCGCAGTATGAAACAAATATATGATTTCATTACAGAAGAGTGCACGTGGACCACAATGACCAAACCGTGTATTTTGTGTTTTAAGGTACGAGATCGAGGAGGGTCTGAAGCGGCTGCGGGACGTGAAACCTGCAGGAGAAACGTACATGCACGAGGGAATCAAAGAGGTCACTGAGTCCACTTCATCTATTTTCATATGTGTTGAGGTTATTGTGAAACTCCGATCTCATGAAGTGTTTTTTTATTGAACCTGAAGGCCTCGGCTCAGATTCAGACACAGGGGACGAAATCATCAAGCATCATCCTGGCTCTGACGGACGGCAAGCTGGAGGTTTACGTTCACGAGCTCACAGTGAACGAGGTGAGAAACAAGTCGACAAATACGTGTTAAACGTGTCTCTTTTGTCACTTTATTAGCACTTCAATGAACTTTATTAAACTGCAATTACACATTTTAAAGCATTTAAAATATTAGTCAAAGTAGAGAAACATTTATTGATTTATTTCCTCTGATTTTCCTTGGAGCTCGTGTTTCCTGCCTGTATTCAGGTTGAAGTTGTGCGTTTTTTCTCCACGTTGTACCTGTTGAACATGTTAAAGTCGTGTGTTTGATCTGCAGGCTGACGAGGCGAGGAAATACGGCGCCCGTGTTTACTGTGTGGGAATCAAAGACTTTGACGAGCAGCAGGTAAGAGAGCCTCCGTCTTAATGTGAACACCACCACGTCTGTCTCTGAACGTATGCTGGAACATTTACACTTTAAAGCAGGAGACGCGCTGCCGTGCTGGAAGAGTGACAAGAAAGGTAAACACGTGTAACATAAGTGCTGCTACCTGTGAGGAAAATCCAGGTCTTAAAGGGATATTCCACCTAACAATGTGTTAAACAGAGATGAACGTTCTGCAGGAGAGAACAGGAGTCAGTTTTAATGTATTTAAACAGACTCCAAATCTCAGGAAATAAAGTGTCAATGAAAACCTTTAAAAACAGCCCTGCAGCACAAATAACTCGGATCAAACAAGATTCATAGATTTGATAACAAATTACAAAAAAAACCCCAAAATAAAACCATCTGCAATAAAATGATGTATTAATAATACTGCAAATGATAGTAACAATTATAATCAAAACTAAATAATAACAACATGGTGTAAATAACTACAATAAAAATAAATAAAAATAAGGTCATTTACCTTCTGATCTCTCAGCTGTTAAGTTGCTGCTTTAAGTTTGTATGTACATGTTGCATCATTAAGAAAAAGACAAACACAAACAGACTGCAAAGCCTTTCAACAGAGCCTGCTCCCAGTGCAACATCAAACACCGCTTCATTATAAAAGTAAGTCATATGTAAATATATCATACGAGTGTACTAAACCATATAAACAGAAATAGGAATATAAAGAATATAAGGAATAAGAACAAATGTGCATCCAGTATAATAAATATATGAGATATGTGAGTGCAATGTTTGACCACAGTGGGATGATCTGTCAACATGATTTAAATATAAACTCCAGACTTGTATAAATAAGAACATTGTGGAAGTGAACAGAATGAGTGCAGAGATACATCAAAAGATTAATTCACTCTGCATCACTTCTGGGATGTAAAAAAACATTTAATACTCAAGTGCAACGACAACAACAACGACAACAACGACAACGACAACGACAACGACAACGACAACAACGACAACAACGACAACGACAACGACAACGACAACGACAACAACCATTGTGTGCAGCCGTTTCTGATTCTTTGTGCACCGTGCTCACTTCTTTGCTGCTGCTTATCTTATCTTATCTTACCTTATCTTACCTTATCTTACCTTACCTTATCTTACCTTACCTTACCTTACCTTACCTTATCTTATCTTATCTTATCTTATCTTATCTTATCTTATCTTATCTTATCTTATCTTATCTTATCTTATCTTACCTTATCTTACCTTACCTTACCTTACCTTATCTTATCTTATCTTATCTTATCTTACCTGTATGCATCATCGTAGGCTCACACACGTGTAAACTGATGTGGTGTTTAGGTGCAGAACAAAGAACACAGAGGTAGTATAAAGATGAGGAGGGCGCTGGGAGCAGCAGAACCTCGACTGTCAGCAAACTAAAATAAAATAAATATAAAGAACAAAAATATAAAACCAGTATAATAACAATAAGTGACATATGTTAAGTTGTACTATAAAAACTGTCATACTAGTTCAGCTTGTCAGGTGACAGGTACAACCGTGTGTTACGAGTGTGTGTGTTTGATTTTGATGCAATAGAAACGGACAGACTGAAACATTTATCTTAAACAGATGTTGACGTATTTTACAGCTTAAACGTGATGAATCAGATCATATTTTCATTTATTATTTGTCTCCTTAACATTTATTTTGATGTCAATTGTTTGAGCTGCAACATTTAATCAATTAAAAGTGATTAGTTGATTAAAAAATGAATAATTAATCGCATCAGGCAAAAACATTTGTAAGTGAAGTTTCTGGGCTTTGGACGGTCGGTCGGACGGAGGAAGCGCCTCGCAGACGTCACAGGATTTTGAAAGAGCATCTCAACAGCTTTTTCACTCTTTATAGACGGAACAAATATTCAGTTATTGATGGAAATCATTTCACGCTGAAGTCCGTCCTCCTCATGTCAGTGGTGTCATTAGTTTGATGTCGCTCCTCCAACATGGCGGCCTGTCCCTCGTAACCATTGGTAACAGCTCGTATTAAGTCAAAAACAAAGGAAAGATTGCCTCCAGTTTGTGATTTTTTTTTTGATGGTTGAGAAAAGTGTTTGCCACAGTCATGCCATCTGCTGCGTCTCCTCCTGCCCGAGCCTGAATGAAAGCAGAGACAGAGCTCAGTCAGAAAGAGGAAACAGAAACAGAAGAAAGCAGCGTTAAATCTGAACCTCTTCATGTTTACAACAACTCCAGCTCGCTGATATCGCCGACACCAAGGACCAAGTGTTTCCTGTCAAAGATGGCTTCCACGCTCTCAAAGGCATCGTCAATTCTGTAAGTTTGCCTCCCTTCAGCTTCTGTTTGTGCACGTGCAGCTTAAACTCTGAATTTAAACTGGCTTCCTCTCAGTGACCAAACAGCTTTTACTTTGAAAGGTTCAGCAGTGTAGTTGATAGTTCCTGCGCTGTGCAGAGACAGTCATGTTCAGTACTTTGATTTGTTGCTTTCGTTTCATTAGACAACTTTTAAATTCATGAAACATTCATGTTGGTTAATATTGCAAAGAGAATATATCCCTTTAATTAGTGTGTGCGTGTGTTAGAAGTGTGTGCGTGTGTTAGGAATGTGTGCGTGTGTGTTAGAAGTGTGTGCGTGTGTTAGAAGTGTGTGCGTGTGTGTTAGAAGTGTGTGCGTGTGTTAGAAGTGCGTGCGTGTGTTAGAAGTGTGTGCTTGTGTGTTAGAAGTGTGTGCGTGTGTGTTAGAAGTGCGTGTGTGTTAGAAGTGTGTGCGTGTGTGTGTTAGAAGTGTGTGCGTGTTAGAAGTGTGTGCGTGTGTTAGAAGTGTGTGCGTGTGTGTTAGAAGTGCGTGTGTGTTAGAAGTGTGTGCTTGTGTGTTAGAAGTGTGTGCGTGTGTGTGTTAGAAGTGCGTGTGCTAGAAGTGTGTGCGTGTGTTAGAAGTGTGTGCGTGTGTGTTAGAAGTGTGTGCGTGTTAGAAGTGCGTGTGTGTTAGAAGTGCGTGTGTGTGTTAGAAGTGTGTGTGTGTGTGTTAGAAGTGTGTGTGTGTGTGAGAAGTGTGTGCGTGTGTGTTAGAAGTGTGTGCGTGTGTGTTAGAAGTGCGTGTGTTAGAAGTGTGTGTGTGTGTTAGAAGTGTGTGCGTGTGTGTTAGAAGTGTGTACGTGTGTTAGAAGTGCGTGTGTTAGAAGTGTGTACGTGTGTTAGAAGTGTGTGCGTGTGTGTTAGAAGTGTGTGCGTGTGTGTTAGAAGTGTGTACGTGTGTTAGAAGTGTGTGCGTGTGTGTTAGAAGTGTGTGCGTGTGTGTTAGAAGTGCGTGTGTGTTAGAAGTGTGTGCGTGTGTGTTAGAAGTGTGTGTGTGTTAGAAGTGTGTGTGTTAGAAGTGCGTGTGTTAGAAGTGTGTGCGTGTGTGTTAGAAGTGTGTGCGTGTGTGTTAGAAGTGTGTGCGTGTGTGTGTCAGAAGTGCGTGTGTGTGTGTTAGAAGTGTGTGCGTGTGTGTGTTAGAAGTGTGCGTGTGTGTGTTAGAAGTGTGTGCGTGTGTGTGTTAGAAGTGCGTGTGTTAGAAGTGTGTGCGTGTGTGTGTTAGAAGTGCGTGTGTTAGAAGTGTGCGTGTGTTAGAAGTGTGCGTGTGTGTTAGAAGTGTGCGTGTGTTAGAAGTGTGCGTGTGTGTTAGAAGTGTGTGCATGTGTTAGAAGTGTGTGCGTGTGTGTGTTAGAAGTGCGTGTGTGTGTTAGAAGTGCGTGCGTGTGTGTTAGAAGTGCGTGTGTGTGTGTTAGAAGTGCGTGTGTGTGTGTGTGTGTTAGAAGTGCGTGTGTGTTAGAAGTGCGTGTGCGTGTGTGTGTGTGTGTGTTAGAAGTGCGTGCGTGTGTGTGTTAGAAGTGCGTGCGTGTGTGTGTTAGAAGTGTGTGCGTGTGTGTTAGAAGTGCGTGTGCGTGTGTGTGTGTGTGTTAGAAGTGCGTGCGTGTGTGTGTTAGAAGTGTGTGCGTGTGTGTGTTAGAAGTGCGTGTGTGTGTGTGTTAGAAGTGCGTGTGTGTGTGTGTTAGAAGTGCGTGTGTGTGTGTGTTAGAAGTGCGTGTGTGTGTGTGTTAGAAATGCGTGTGTGTGTGTTAGAAGTGTGTGCGTGTGTGTGTGTGTGTTAGAAGTGCGTGTGTGTGTGTGTTAGAAGTGCGTGTGTGTGTGTGTTAGAAATGCGTGTGTGTGTGTTAGAAGTGTGTTCGAAGTGTGTGTGTGTGTTAGAAGTGCGTGTGTGTGTGTTAGAAGTGTGTGCGTGTGTGTTAGAAGTGTGTGCGTGTGTGTGTGTGTGTTAGAAGTGCGTGTGCGTGTGTGTGTTAGAAGTGCGTGTGCGTGTGTGTGTTAGAAGTGCGTGTGTGTTAGAAGTGTGTGCGTGTGCGTGTGTGTGTTAGACGTGCGTGTGCGTGTGTGTGTTAGAAGTGCGTGTGCGTGTGTGTGTTAGAAGTGCGTGTGCGTGTGTGTTAGAAGTGCGTGTGCGTGTGTGTTAGAAGTGCGTGTGTGTGTGTTAGAAATGCGTGTGCGTGTGTGTGTTAGAAGTGCGTGTGTGTGTGTGTTAGAAGTGCGTGTGCGTGTGTGTTAGAAGTGCGTGTGTGTGTGTGTTAGAAGTGCGTGTGCGTGTGTGTTAGAAGTGTGTGCGTGTGTGTGTTAGAAGTGTGTTTGTGTGTGTTAGAAGTGTGTGTGTTAGAAGTGTGTGCGTGTGTGTGTGTGTTAGAAGTGTGTGCGTGTGTGTGTGTTAGAAGTGTGTGTGTGTGTGGTAGAAGTGTGTGTGTGTTAGAAGTGTGTGTGTGTGTGTGTGTTAGAAGTGTGTGTGTGTGTGTTAGAAGTGCGTGCGTGTGCGTGTGTGTGTTAGAAGTGTGTGTGTGTGTGTTAGAAGTGCGTGCGTGTGTTTTAGAAGTGTGTGTGTGTGTGTGTGTGTGTGTGTTAGAAGTGTGTGTGTGTGTGTTCGAAGTGTGTGTGTGTGTTTTAGAAGTGTGTGTGTGTGTGTGTGTGTGTGTTAGAAGTGTGTGTGTGTGTGTTCGAAGTGTGTGTGTGTGTGTTAGAAGTGTGTGCGTGTGTTTTAGAAGTGTGTGTGTGTGTGTGTGTGTGTGTGTTCGAAGTGTGTGTGTGTGTGTCTGTGCGTGCGTGTGTTAGAAGTGCGTGTGTGTGTGTTAGAAGTGCGTGTGTGTGTGTGTTAGAAGTGCGTGTGTGTGTGTGTTAGGTGTGTGTGTGTGTGTGTGTTAGAAGTGCGTGTGTGTGTGTGTGTGTGTTAGAAGTGCGTGTGTGTGTGTGTTAGGTGTGCGTGTGTGTGTGTGTTAGAAGTGCGTGTGTGTGTGTGTTAGGTGTGTGTGTGTGTGTGTGTTAGAAGTGCGTGTGTGTGTGTGTGTGTGTTAGAAGTGTGTGTGTGTGTGTGTGTGTGTGTGTGTGTGTTAGAAGTGTGTGTGTGTGTGTTAGAAGTGTGTGTGTGTGTGTTCGAAGTGTGTGTGTGTGTGTGTGTGTCTGTGCGTGTGTGTGTTAGAAGTGTGTGTGTGTGTCTGTGCGTGTGTGTGTTAGAAGTGTGTGTGTGTGTCTGTGCGTGTGTGTGTTAGAAGTGTGTGTGTGTGTTAGAAGTGTGTCTGTGTGTAGAAGTGTGTGTTTGATTTATGACTTTAATAAGTAGACTTTAAGATTTCCCACAATCATTCAAACTTCGGAGTTCTTCCCTCATTCCAGAAAGAACAGAAGGTCAGACGCTGGCGCACGTTGTTGGTGAGTTTGGTAAATTAGGAGGTTAAAGGTACGAAATGATTTCCTGTCTTCGTCTCAAACTGGAGCAGAACCTCAGTGAACTTCCTGCTGCTGGGTGGAGAACGTGTGGAAAGAACCGCTCCGCTTGTAGACAGAGAGGGAAATGTTTTAACCACCCTGCAGCTTGTTAGTCACTGTCCACATGACGTCCTCCTCACAGTGTTTTATTGTGTCCGGTGTCAGAGCGCTCTCTATGTGTAATGCTTTTATTCTCTATTTCATATGAAAAGCAAACTTTCAGAGTAAAAGCACGTTGAAGTCGAATCAGTGAATTTCTGTAAGTCCCAACAATAAACAGCGTTTATGTGAAGTTTCCTGCCGCCTCCTCCTCCTCTGCCAGCCAATTAGCGGTTCTTTCCATTAGCTGCAGCTTTGAGCAGAAAGCCCTGCAGGAGCTCTGTGGCCTGAGCCGGACTCCACATGCGTGTCAGAGCCGTCAGGGCCTGCAGTGTTCGGAGAGTCGAGTTCTGCAGCTGGACGGACACACAGCCAAAGGGTGTGTCCTGTTTCTGTTGTGTGATGCAAAGTGCAACTATGAGTGATTGTGTTGCTTCTAACTGTCAGAAAGGCGGGTCTGAAGCTGTGGCTCTCGGTCTCAGTCGAGACTTGCAGACAGAAATGTGTGCAGAGAAAGCTGTGAAGACGAATGTAAACCTCATTTTTATCTTTGATAGAGTTTACATTGAAGTTTGTCACATTTGTTTTTGAAGGTTAAACCGATCACATGATGATCGAAGGTGCTGGAAACCTACTTTAACTTGCACATTCATTAAAAACAGCTGGGTCATTATAGAGTATGAGTAACCCTGACGAGGAAAAAGAAACAGTTGTAACATAGCTGTAATCAGCATGTGAACCCAGCTCCTAATAATCAACATAAAGCCTCCAAGAGGGTGGAGTGTATTATTGATAGAAGAAAAGACGTGTCTGAGGAGACTCGTCCTTCCCTCTGAGGTCGTGTCACATACTTCCTGTGGTTTCATGACACAACAGCTCTTTCCTAAATGTTGCAAAGCCTGAAGACGAACGTCCTGCAGCAGAGAGCTCACCCCTCTCAGGCGAAGTGACGCTCAAACATTCCTCTCTGATGAGTAATACTGGATCCTCGCTCACTGGCCTCCTCACTCTGCTGGATCTGAAGGATTTGAGATCATGTGTGCAGGATCCTCTCTGCTCTCTGTGACCGGGACAGACAGACAGAGAGAGACGGAGAGAGAGAGAGAGCTCTGCAGAGTTTCTGACGCCTGGCTGTGTGTTTCTGTCTGCACTGGACCTTTGTTGTCTGAAGGTCTTTATGGGAAAGCCCCAAATGACTGAGCAGCCACATTGTTATCGTTAGCGTCCTTTAGCTACTGAACACATTTAGCTGAGTGCAGCAACCTTTAGGATGTTCAGATGTTATCATGTGATGTTTTGCTGTGAAGCCATCATGATCCCTCCACCTCATTATTTCCCCACGATGACTAAAGCAGCCCCCCCTCACACGAGGGCTGAGGTATCTGTTTACGGTTTGGTTTCCTGCTGCAGCCTGTAAATAACGTCTGTCACCAGATCTCACTGAAATAAAGAGCTGCAGTTTGACACCAAACTGAGGAGGACTCAACCGTCCAGGTTAAATAATGATCTAAAATAAAAACTGAACTAGCTCGAGTGGTCCTCGTTTTTGCACAGGAAACTGCAGCAGATCTTCTTCCTCCCAGCTGTCATCTACACCCCTCTCCCCTCTAATGATCCCATATCAAACCATCAGATGTAATAAGGCGTCTGTAAACACTCCCTCTTCCCCTCCTCAGATTGAAGTTTCAGCCAACATCACATGAAAGCTTCAAGTGTCCTGTCCGCCGTTAATATGCTTCTTTTTACCGACTGTGTTCTGGGATTTGCATAGTTTGTCCTCTGTTGATTTATTGAATCACAGCGGCTCGTTCAGTGCGGTGACAGTGGGCTCACACAGGCCTCTTTATATGATAATGCAGCTCCGCAGAGCTTTTTAATAGAACTCAGAAATGTAATAGTTTTGCATAATTTTCCCATAAAGGCCGACACAGCTGCCGTTCCTCCCTCCTGATATTCAGCCGCTCTCCTTCAGCCGGCGAGGCCGCGATCGGGAGCGAGACGTTTCTCAGGTGTTGCTCCCTAATCTGTTTTCTAAACTTGACAGAGGCGATAACGGCCGAGACTTGATGTATTTATTCTGCAACCTGCAGAGATAATGTTCCCATTTCATTTTTTCTCCTCCTCGCAGATATTAAAGCGATCGTGCACAGAGATCCTGAGTGTGGAGCCCTCCAGCGTCTGTGTGAACGGTGAGTGGATCCTCCTGCACGTCTGCACAGATAGATTTTGTTTCTCTCCTCTTGCTGCTTTCTAAACTTCCTCAGGTGTTAGAAAGGTGTCTCAGTTTCAAGATCAAACTTTTCAGGGTACTTCCAGGCCGGGAAAGCTCTGCGGATGGTTTTTCATCTGGATATTAACAAGGCCCCAAACTGAATTTGTGTTGAAAAGAAATATGCATTAAATCTAAGTTAACAAGAAGCTTCATCATCCAAAACGTCGTCATGGTTTTATGATGTGGGAAAATATCAGGAGACTGTCTGCATGCAGTAGAAACACCAGAGAAAGTCCACAGACTCCTGGTCTGATCTCCTGTTTGTCCACATCCACAGAGTCCTTCGACATCGTCCTCAGAGGAAACGGCTTCACGCTGGGACGCAGCAACGAAGGCGTCGTCTGCAGCTTCATCGTCGACCAGCAAACCTTCAGTAAGTCTGACAGGACAGAGTGTCGCCCCGCTTACAGAACTAAAACCACTGAACACCACTTGGCTCTCAGCAGGTGTTGGCTGCTAGTAGAAGAAAGACTGTGGTGTTACACGTTAACCAGCATCATACAGTAAATGTGATCTGGATCACGTCTCTCCTTCAGACCTGCAGGTCCTCTGGCAACAGCAGGGATCACTCGGCGCATTAAAAGTCCTGCAACCATTTTTTTTGTTTGTTTGTTTGTTTGTTTGTTTGTTTTTTGCAGGCCTGAGAAATGAAGCCAACACTGAAGGTCCAAAGGCTGCAGTTCCTCTGGTGTCCACTTGAGGCTGTCTCCAGCAGTGAGTCAGTCCCCATAGAGCCCCATGTTAAACTTTACAGCAGAAATAAACATGTTTACAGCCTGGTGCAAAAAACAGTTTGGGTCTCTATAGCTCATTTCTCTCTTCATGACACCTGTACGTGGAGAATCTTTATACAGCTCACCTGTTTACATTATATTAAGGCTTAAAGTGATGCAGCATTAGGGGCGGGGCCTCTTTGAGTGACAGCTGGGAGCTGCTAGCTGTCTGCTAGGTGTCCCCTCAGCTAACTCAGTCACTGAACGTAACCTCTGGGCCGTGTTTGTGCTGTTGGAGCCTTTTGGAGATTTGTTCATGTAAATATCAGACAGATAATCTGTGTGCGCGATTTATTGGACGAACAGAGCGTCCAACACGTCTCACACACTGTTTTGTTTGTTCGTTGTGTTTTATATGATAAGAATATGTCACATCTCCTGCAGTATTCTCGTAGCACAACACGTCTCATTCATTGCTGCGATATGAATGATGGTGGGTGTTCAGAGGAAGCCCACAGCCAAACAAACCCCTGTCCCCACATAATAATCTGTGATCTGATAACAGCTTCCTATCTGTATCTTTATGATCTAAATTGGAGAGAAGAAAGGAGGCTATGTAGGTCACTGTGCTCCTTATTTTGAGCTCTCAGTCTGTTCCGTAGAGAAATCCTTTTTCAGGAAGCTAACGGGATTTGGCACCGAGAGCCAATCTCTTAAAGCTCTCATTTGGCTGCAGGATCCGTGGGATCGACGGCTGCCAATGACAACACTTCCCTCCTTGACGAGTTATTTTTGATTTTTTCAGTTTGACTGAAACACTCGAGCATATTTATTTTATTCCTTTTTAAAAAAGAACTTCTTAATCAGGAAGTGGCCGTTAGCAGATGTCTTCCTGTTAGTCCTTTCTCAGTTTAGACCGTCTCACATTCGCCCACTTGGGGCTATTTATTCCCTTATTGGCTTCTGCATGTGTTCAGTGCAGACCTTTCTAACAGTGGGGGCAGTTTATAATTATGGACAGGCATCATGGCGACTGTGCAACACACAGCACATATGTGGAACAGATGCTCCCTTCTATGAGCAGACAGGCAGCAAGAAATATCAATAATGTGAACGACCGCGGTGGCTGAAGACGATCAGGCCTCTGTCTAACCTGCTGATCAACACTCACGCACGCACACACACACACACACACACACACACACAACTTAAAACACACACACACAAACACACAACCCAATCTGGCACATTTTCCTTATCTAACCGTTGTATAACTCCCAGCGGTTCACAGAGACATCATGTGACACAGTTTGTTACAAATAAAGAAATAAAGTTTAGAACAAACTAATTCATATAATCGTCCTCATGTAATGCACAGGGTCACAGGGTCACAGGGTCACAGAGGGTTTATGAGGACTGTTGGCTCACAGTGCTCGTGTAGATAGACCAAAGTATATATGATGGACGTAGCCGCCGTGATGTCACATGGTCATTTGTCGACCGCCTTTTTGAAGCCTCGAGTTGGCTGTCAGCATGTTGGGGCCATAAAGGACCATATTTGGACAAGAGGGTGGAGCTTAAAAGGAGTGAGAGGTTAGCAAATGCTAACTAATCAAAGATAATCAGTTTGGGCCCGTGGCTAATTCATTAGCTTCTAATGAGCTAGTTAGCCGTCAGTGTTATGTGTGATGGTAGCTGACTGGAGTTTATCTATGAGACTAAAGGAGCTCAGAGAGCTGGTTCAATGTAGTCTGCAGCAGCTCCCAGCTGTCACTCAAAGAGGCCACGCCCCTAATGCTGCATCACTTTAAGCCTTAATATAATGTAAACAGGTGAGCTGTATAAAGATTCTCCCCGTACAGTTGTCATGAAGAGAGAAATGAGCTATAGAGACCCAAACTGTTTTTTGTACCAGGCTGTAAACATGTTTATTTCTGCTGTAAAGTTTAACATGGGGCTCTATGGGGACTGACTCACTGCTGGAGGCAGCCTCAAGTGGACACCAGAGGAACTGCAGCTGTTGGCACTTGGCTTCATTTCTCAGGCCTGGAGGATGCTGCTTGAATATTAATCATAAGAACTCTTATTTTTGTTATATATTTAGTATACAGTATATATTTATATTTCTAATGCTGTGCTTATTGAAAACAGAATGTGACCTCGGCATCATGGGAAATGTATTGTTTCCTCTTTTGCAGCTTTTAGCAAAGGTTAAAAAAAGTTCCTTTACATGTTACATGGAAGCAAACTGCATTAATGTCACTGAATGATGTAAATATCTGAAGTTGTCTTAAAAAGGGAAACGTGTTCACACCTGAGTGTCCTTAGAGGAGTGAATTTAACCCTTTGTTGCCTCTTTCTCCTTGTTTGTCTACAGACCAGAAGCCGAGCGCTGTGCGTAACGACTACCTGCTGTGTCCCGCTCCAAAGCTCTACGAAGTCGGACAGTAAGTCGCCCGCTCAGATGTGCTCATACTTTTTAATTACTGTCAGTGTCTCACTGTCGTACCGTGGTCTCCTGCTGACATGCTGCAGGTTTCTCCAGAACAACAGCCACACAATACATTAATAGAATAAACTACCCTCCCTTTACATTTAATTCATCAGTTCGAGATATTTATTTTAGTTTTGTTCATCATATTAATTCTTTCTAAACTTAGTAGAACTTCTCATTAGTGTCGACATGATTTAGAAATCCTCAAGCTGCTGCTGGAAGCCATTAAAAATATTTACAGTTTGAGGCTTCGGTTCTGGAGCAGAGGAAGCGAGTTAAATCTCTTTGTGCTGCTAAAACATGATGCTATGTTGTTGGTGCATAGACCAGGTCTCTCCCTGACACCTGATGGCATATTTGAGTGTGTGTTGGAGGCGTTTCTGACGCTGATATTCCTCCGTTTGCCCTGAAATCAGTCACATGTTTGTGCTTAATGTACAAAATCTAAAGTGACATTTGTTAAAGTTTCACACAAAAACCGGAGCATAAAAAATAAATCAATTTTCTAAAGGAGACATTTTGAGTTTATATGTCGTCTGATCAAATTCTTCTATTGCAAGTGAAGACGAGACGAGTGCTGATGTGTTTGTTGAAATCACACACACACACACGCACGCACGCACGCACACACACACACACACACACACACACACACACACACACACACACACTTTCCCTCTTTCTTTACCTGTCTTTCCTCTCCTCTGTGTTTAGTTAAGTTTGGTCGTGAATAACTCGTCTCTCTCTTATTGAGCTACGATGTTTAAATCCTGTCAGTCTTAGTGTCTCTGCGTCTCACACAGATTGATGTTGCTGTCTCTATAGTGCAGATAAACAGCCTAAATCTATAAACGATCTGTATGTTAAACAGTAGCTGACGGGATGCAGAGCGCGGCGCAGCGCAGAGACGCAGTAAACATTGTAGAAAAACACTCCATACATCCGCCCGCAGAGATTTAAGTGTAACTGAGTAAATATGCATTTATTCCTGCTGCACAGCTATTGTTTGATTTTAACGTCATCTCTTTTAATCCCAGAGCATAGCAGATGATCGCTGAGGCATTCGAGATGGAACAACAGATTTTAATGTCCCAGATATTCTGCAATCCAATCAAAAATGTATGATTAGGCGCTCCGCAGCTCCTGAAGCAGATTAAGTATCATATGATGAGGACGATGCTGTAACTGCTGCGATGAAGCTCACCTCAGGTAATCCTGAGATAACATGTTTATCTGACGCACAGAGCTGACGGAGGGAGCCGAGCGGGTAAACATGAAGTCAGACGTGATCTCATGCCACAGAAACCTTCACGCACTATTTAAAGTGTGCACACAGAATATCAGCACATTTAAAGGTGAGGACGTTCTGCACCTTTCAGACTGATCGCTTCACATGTGACTGACCAGTGAGACAAATGCTCCACAAGCACAGGACCAAGTGTTAATCAGTGAGAGCAAAGAGACGATAAAAAGACCAAAACATAATTAGGATCAATTTAATAATAATAGAATATAATGTACATAAAGGATTTCTGAATATTACAATTTATTGATTAAATGATTATGTGATAAATCTTTATATTATTATTATATTATATATATATATTATATTATTATCATCTAACTTTGACACATCAGAAGGAGCAGGCTGCTGTCAGCTTCAGAGCGAGACACTAAATACATCTGTGTGGTTCTGTTTACGTGTGGTTCTGTTTACGTGTGGTTCTGTTTAATGTGGTTCTGTTTACGTGTGGTTCTGTTTAATGTGGTTCTGTTTACGTGTGGTTCTGTTTACGTGTGGTTCTGTTTAATGTGGTTCTGTTTACGTGTGGTTCTGTTTACGTGTGGTTCTGTTTAATGTGGTTCTGTTTACGTGTGGTTCTGTTTAATGTGGTTCTGTTTACGTGTGGTTCTGTTTACGTGTGGTTCTGTTTACGTGTGGTTCTGTTTAATGTGGTTCTGTTTACGTGTGGTTCTGTTTAATGTGGTTCTGTTTACGTGTGGTTCTGTTTAATGTGGTTCTGTTTAATGTGGTTCTGTTTACGTGTGGTTCTGTTTACGTGTGGTTCTGTTTAATGTGGTTCTGTTTAATGTGGTTCTGTTTACGTGTGGTTCTGTTTACGTGTGGTTCTGTTTACGTGTGGTTCTGTTTAATGTGGTTCTGTTTACGTGTGGTTCTGTTTAATGTGGTTCTGTTTACGTGTGGTTCTGTTTAATGTGGTTCTGTTTACGTGTGGTTCTGTTTACGTGTGGTTCTGTTTAATGTGGTTCAGTTTAATGTGGTTCTGTTTACGTGTGGTTCTGTTTACGTGTGGTTCTGTTTAATGTGGTTCTGTTTACGTGTGGTTCTGTTTAATGTGGTTCTGTTTAATGTGGTTCTGTTTACGTGTGGTTCTGTTTACGTGTGGTTCTGTTTAATGTGGTTCTGTTTAATGTGGTTCTGTTTACGTGTGGTTCTGTTTACGTGTGGTTCTGTTTACGTGTGGTTCTGTTTAATGTGGTTCTGTTTACGTGTGGTTCTGTTTAATGTGGTTCTGTTTACGTGTGGTTCTGTTTAATGTGGTTCTGTTTACGTGTGGTTCTGTTTACGTGTGGTTCTGTTTAATGTGGTTCAGTTTAATGTGGTTCTGTTTACGTGTGGTTCCGTTTAATGTGGTTCAGTTTAATGTGGTTCTGTTTACGTGTGGTTCTGTTTAATGTGGTTCTGTTTAATGTGGTTCTATTTACGTGTGGTTCTGTTTACGTGTGGTTCTGTTAAGAAAAATACTTTTGATTTTATATCCTGACAAACACAAACACATCACTGCCAGTCACTACGTACATGTTGTTAGATATTTATATGAAAACAGGAAATGAGGTCATTGTGTTATAACCTTATTATCTGTATCTCCTTCCTTTAGTCTCATGCTGAGCTGCTGTACACGTGCAGCCGCGACAGAGGCTCTCAGGGTAGCAGCAGGTCCGCTGCTTCTTGTCCTCCAGCTGAGATACTTTATTTATTTCATATTCCTGTTTCGTTCTCATTGAACAATGTGCAGAAAATGAAACATTATAAACACAGCTGGTCTTCCAGCAGCAGCTCTTCCTTCTGTCTGTCATCCTGATATAAATCAGGAGACACAAATAGAATCAGGAACATGTCATCGACTCGCCCAGGACGCAGGAAGATGCTGAACTTGAGCGCCTACATCTGTAAAGCCCTCGCCTGCAGCTCTGAAGCTGCTGCTCCGTGCAGCCATTTGCAGACGGCCTGCTTAATTAACTCTTGGCTGCCGATGGTGACCCATTAAGTAGTTAGCTGCTACGGGCGGTGAGTAAACACATCTGCTGGAGGGGCTCTAAAAGGATGTGCGACAGATGCAGCCATTCCCTTTTCCACGCTCCCCATTTAAATAATTCACCACGCACTGACAATCCCTGCACCCAGGACCACCTGCATGGAACGAGGAGCCCCGGAAACTTCCGTCTCCGTCCATCTGTCTGCTTCTGCTCCATCACCGCTCCCGGCGCACAGGGCGCTCCGCTAACACGGCTCTACTCAGCCGGAGGAGAATCGCCGTCTCACTGAACATTTCCCCTTTTTAAGCGTGTTCTGTTACACGGGAGGCCTCCTCCTCAGCGGACTCTTCCGGAGTTTCCGTCCTGACCTCTCAGACGGGGCTTTGCTTGGTGACATATTTCAGATGCAGCAGGAGAGGAAGAGCTCAGCTGCAGCTTCCTGTCCCGGCGGGGGCTCCACATCCAGCCTGGACGTGCAGGAATCACAGCGTCCTCCGTCGCTCATGTAGGAGCACTCACAGCAGAGGCATCATCTGTGCTGACAGCTGCGGCATCAGGCCTGAAACTCTGGCATCTGCTGCAGCCTTCCTCCCCTCCCTCCCCCTGCTCCTCCCCCCTCTGTACATCCCCGTCAGGAGGCCCCGCACACCCTGCTGGGGCCCCGATCGAGAGGTTAAGTGGCTGCGCTCGTGCAGCAGCGTGTCCTCACCTGGTGTTTTCACAATAACGGTGGAGGAGAAAAAATAACTGAGGGGGGAGTCGACACCTGCTTTACAACGCAGGTACAGTAGCTAATGCTAATGCTAGTCAATAATTAAACAGGCTGTCCCAGGGACATCGCTCCATCTGCTGCAGCGGGGGGATGAAGATGTTTATGATGGAGCCGTCCCTGATCGTCCTCCATGAAGCTGGAACACCAAGCTAACGCGTGTCACTCACTCCGGGCTTCAGTCTGCTTATCCAAACTTTTTTACTGTCAACAAAACTGAGAAACAAATTCTCACTTTGAACTTTATCAAAACAACAATGAACATTTATAATCACACATTAACCCCCTCATCAAATACTCATGTTCATGTCTTCATGTAAATGTGATGTATAACTTTAACTAGACAAGGAACAATGTGACTCAGTGTTCGGAGCAAATTGTTCACTTCATTAACAAAGAAATTAAAAACGGATGACAATCAAATAAGGCCAGCTGCAAACCATAAAACAAACAGAGACCCACACCTGTGTCCTCACAAACAGCTGACATCACAGCTTCCACTCGTAGTGACTCGAGACTTTAGATTTAGATCTGACTGTGGACCGTAATCTTTCCCTAACCTCGACCAAAATGTGGTCACTGCCCAATCAGAGTCTTTCCCTTAAACATAGGGCTCTGTGTCCAGAACTTCACTAACTGGCAGTGTTTTGGACGCCCTCCATCCGCCCCAGCCTGCCTCCTCCTGCTCCCAGCGCCGTGCAGACATCTAGTGTTATAGGGAAAGAAGTTTAGTTATATGCAGCCATAACTTCCAGGAGACGGAGCTGAGCAGCACAAGTGTAATGAAAATGTGAAAGACAAACTGTATAAAGCTAAGCTACGCTAGGCCTGCTTTAAAAACAGTTTACAGTTGAAGCATCGTTGTGTTTCACTTCAGCTCGCTCACTGGGATCGTTCTCACAGGAACACACGTCTGTGATGGAGGCCGACGAGATACTAAGCCTTAGTTAAAGGCTTTTGTTTTTCATTCTGTGGCGTGCATTGTTCCCCCTCCTCTACGCCCGGGTTTGTAACGTGTGGCGCTCTGTCTCTACAGACCACATCGGCCCCTCTCTTAGAGTGCCTGTCACTTCCTCCAAATGGTGTCCGTCTCAGTGCGGAGCAGAACTTTTCCTCTGGTCCCCAGGCCTCCCGCAGACGTCCCTCCGTCAGAACTTCTGCCACACAAACTCTGCAGAGTGATGACTCCTGGATGCCGAGTGACAGCCCTCGCATATGCTTCGCTGTGAATTATTCAGCCTCCTCGATCTTCACGTCTTTAAGAGAACTTTGAAAGCCATTAGCGTCACCATTGTCAGCCGCTCCAGCTGCATCGCATCAGCAAAGCTTAGCGTCACGCCGGTTTTACTTTCTGACAGATTTCACAGCAAGCCAAAGGGGACGAAGTTTCTCCGACGTGCAGCCAGAGATCTGCAGCGAGAAGAAGCCTTATGCCATTCAACTGGTGTCCCAGAGAGGCCGAGTGGCTTTCTGCTCGTACTCTGACTGATCCCTCGGCCCCGTGACGATCTGCCCTCTCATCTCCCATTTATTCAGACATCAGCAGCGACCCAGCGAGCAGCTGCAGCTCGCTCCTCGCTGTCACTCACCGGCTTTCAGCGGCGAAAAGTTAAATGACAGCGGGGCATGTTTTAAATCATTTATCTGGATCCTTTTAATGTCACACTTTTCATTCTTCTGAAGCCTTTTTGTCTCCTCTTTGTCTCCTGGTTCTCTTGGTGTTTCCTGTGTCAGTAATGGGCATCACTATAGTGCTGCAATATATAGACGATACCGAAGAGAGCAATATCATAAAACTCAAAGATCTGTATGATCAGTCGAGGAGAGCCCGAGCATGCTCACATTGTGACGCTCAGATCACACGGAGCTGCAGGATGGCAGGGCGTCAACGGGGTGTTTTACCGGGAGCCGAGTTCTTCTCCGCTCACTCCAACTGGAAACACTGAATATGCCGGTTTCTCTTCAGCAGTCTTTGGTGGGCACAGGACATCAAGAGGTTCTGCTAGCTGAGCTGTAGCTAGCTTGTTTCTGGAGATCTCAGTTGTTAGTTCAGATATCTTCAGACAGGCTTTTACCTAAGGGTCAGGGTTAGGTCTCTTCTTCTTCAAACGGGGGTCAACACTGTCAGGAGGGGCTGCGAGCGGAGCTGCTGCTAGCTTGTTTTAGGATAGGATCACTTCAGGGTTTTAAATGGGAGCCTGATACTCCACAGAGGTCTCCTCCTCTTCACAGGAAGCAGATCTGAAGCTGCGTCGTGTTCTTTGGGGGACGCAGGATTTCATGAGGGGCTGCGAGCTGAGCTGCTGCTAGCTTGTTTTAGGTGCTCAGCTTTTTTTAGCTTTGGATCTGTCCAGTTTTTATCCACAGCGGCCTCCTCGTGTTGAAAACAAACAGCCCCGTGAGTTTAACAGGTGAGAGCTCAGCAGACAGTCTGTGCTGAAGGTTCTGGGGCTGCAGGCTGAGCTGTGTCAACATACTGAAGTTATTTAAAGGTCTACTAGAAGAGATGTTGTCACCACGTTACTGATGGTTCTTTTGTTAGTACGTCTGTGGATGAAGTGTGTGAGTTTTGTCTCTGTGCTCGGTGTCTCTGTGGGCCACGCTGACTACGCTTGGTTCGTGGTGCATTAAGGATGTTGGCCATGTCAGGCGAGGAGGAGCTTTCCTCCGCTCCTCCGGCCTGATTAACAACCTGCCCACCATTAGTAAGGACTGAGGGTGTCAGCTAAATTACCCCCCCCCCCCACCCATTCAGCACTTAGTTAACATGCAGAGACCTGGAAGGACTCGCTGAGCTGCAGAGGCGTGCAGAGGCGTGCAGAGGCGTGCAGAGGCGTGCAGAGGCGTGCAGAGGCGTGCAGCGTCTCAGCGATCCACCTCGGGTACCTCAAAAGTCCTTTAAAATACACCTTCTAAACAACATTTACAAATACATGGATAAAAAGGAGCAAGCAAGATAAAGTAATAAAATTAGGTCACGATCTGAGCTGAAGCAGCACGACGTGAGGAGCACTGAGGGCACAGACAGGCTGCTGTGACTGTAACTTACACATCAGTGTTTCGCTCGCAGGTCAGACGTCGCCTCTTCTGACTTCCTGTGTGAGAATAAAGAGCTGAATAATTTCACAATAAAATGCCGTTTGAAAAGAGTGTCACATGAACACTGAGAAGAGGAGCACACAGTGGGCGAGAGTAAGCGGTCAGACTCAGGGGGGGGCGTCCTCTCATTATCACAGCCGTCACTGTGTGTGCATGAAGAGAGCTGACTGGCAGTAACAAGGCTCCTGAACTCCTATGACTTATTTAGAGGGAGGAATGTGAGGCCAAAACGGGCGCAATTAAAACCCTAATGATGAACGGCACCGCAATCTCCATATGTCTGTTCCGCCCGATCCAATTACTGCGGGTTTAATGAGAACTCAGGAAACGGAACGAGTGAAACGCCTGAAATCCTCCCTCGGACACAAAAAGAAGTCTGCACAGTTGTGTTAGTGTGTGTGTGTGTGTGTGTGTGTGTGTGTGTGTGTGTGTGTGCGTGTTTGTGTGTTTGTGTGTGTGTGTGTGTGTGTGTGTGTGTGTGTGTGTGTGGAGGCCAGCTGTGAGTGTGTGGCAGCGTACAGGAGGCCTGAATACAAACCGGAGCAGCAGAATAATAAGAGGAAGCTCTTTGCTTTGCTGTGGATGTAGCCTGAGGCAGCGCCTCGGGCCGCCGATCCTCCCGCGGCTCAGAACAGATGAGCGAGCAGACCGTGCGTCCGATTCTCTGCAGAGTTTAATAAATATATTTCATACATTTTCTGACTTCTCTGCACCTTCGACTGATTTACTAAATATTTAACTGTAAAACCACCGGACACTTTTTTTCTTCTTTATTTCACACTATGAACAAAATTCACACGGCGGCCATTTTCCTCTGACACATGGTATTTATTGAACTTATCAATGTGACGCTGATTAAAGTCTTTACTTTCCAGGACTATGGATGTCCTCATCAGCCTGAACAACGGGAAGTCGTTCATCTCCAGCGCCTACACCATCCACGCCTCCACATGTGTGAGTCTCCATCACCTCCACACATGAAACCAGTGTACACAGTGCACGTTATTATGCAGTACATGATTTGATATGTGACACAGGTGTTACACTTCAGATGCAGCATCGAGTCTTTTACTGGTTTAACTGTGAGTTCCTTTTCAGACTGTGTGATGCTGTAGGAGGAGAGACGCATGCAGATCATTTTGTGACTGCCTTACAAATAACATGAATGAATGAATGAATGAATGAATGCAAACACATACCAGGACTGTGACTGTGGTTAACTCTCAGTTAACAGACACAAACAGACATCTGTTAGACACTTTACAGATCTAAGGATAATAATAATAATAATAATAACAATAACACAAGTATTAATATATATGTATATATATATATATATATATATGGACACACATTTGATTTCTGTTTCTGGGGTTTTGTTCTTTTACAGTTACATTCACAGAGGCTGTTATCCTCTGCTCACAGTGTTGCTCTAACGTGAGGTATAACCTGTCCAGCTCACATCACCCTCCTCCTCTGTCATCCCCTCGTTGCTCAGTAAATGTGTCAGTGTTTCAGGGATCATCCGTTTCTTTCTGTCCTCGTCAGCAGCACTTCCTCATCCTCTCCTCCGTCTTCATCATGTGATCAAACCTCTCCTGTTTCCTGCGGTCGTTACTTCAGTTTTTGTTCCACAGTTTCTCACTGGGTTTTATTGTCGTGCACACAATATGGAAGCACTGAAACAAGTGGAAAGGATGTGGACGAGCGTGAGGTCGAGGCAGCAGAAGAAACGAATAAGAATAAGATTTCTTTTTGTTTTTAATTTTGAGAATAAAGTTAAAATATTTAGAAAAATACTCCACTAATAAACGATTTGTTCTTCCTGGTATTTCCACTAAAGGTTGGACTCCTCCTCCTCCTCGTCACGTCTCTGCTCGTGCTCCTCGCACACACTCCTCTATGAACACTTCAAACTGTGTGACCTGTGTGTTTTCTTTGTCCGTGCCGCGTCTCTGTGCGATCAGCTCAGAGCGTTTCACTGCACGAGATCATTTTATTATTCATTTTATTGAAACTTCTTGGTCTGCATCTCGTCTTTTATTCTGACAGACTTTTAATGTTTCTGCTTCTTTGTTTAACATGTAGCTGTAAAAAGCTGAGGTTTGTTTTCAATGTTCAAACTGAAGAAAAGATAACAGAATGAAGTGATGACTTCCTGTCCCTCCCTCCTGTAGTCGGACGGTTTGGCGGTGGCGATCGTCTTCCTGGTGCTGCTGGTCCTCGTCGCCCTGGCTCTCATGTGGTGGTTCTGGCCTCTCTGCTGCACAATAGTGAGTGTTTGTCCAACATATTCATACACACAGCATGTTTCACTTTGGGCAAGCGCAGCTGAGGAGTCCCACCTCCCAAATAACTCCTGTTCCTGTTTTTAACTGCAATGCAAACAATGCTACCTTCTCTGGAGATGATGACCATATCAGGACTTTAATGTCTGACGCTGCTGCATTAAGGTTCAGCAGTGAGGAGGCTTTGAACATGCTGGGACAGGTGCAGACAGGTGCTGTTTCCTTGTCTTCAGAAATCCTTCTGGAAGACGTCCAAAGCGTGTGAAGCGTTAACAACCGTAACCCAGCTGAACCGTCGCGTCGTGTTCGGGTCAAATCTGACCGATTTACAACTTCCATCAGTCATAACTGTTGACCTCTGATTGGCTCCAGGCCTCAAGATATCCTCCACACATAAAACTGCTGATCACCAACCAGAGACGACCGGAGACTCGAACAGCAGCTCAGCCTGGTTCACCGCGCTCTGAGAGGAAGTGGTGTCGAGTTCACCTCCTGTTTACCTCGTTCACCCGCGGTGGCTTAGCAACACCACAGAGGAAGAACCTCAAACAGGAAGTGAAGAGCCCACTTCCTGTCAGTGACTGTATGTGATCACACAGAGTTTCTGAGAGGAGCTGGAGACAATTTACAAAGTTACAGTTTCATGTGCCAGACCATCTGAGAGTTAATACGACACGAGCAACGATCGAGACAGGAGGGGGCGGAGTCAGTGAGAGCCAACACACAGCTTCAGGTGTGATCGGACACTGCTGCTGACAGGAAGTGTATAGAGGTCATGAGGTCACTATAATCATCATGATCATGAATCCTAATCAACATCATCATCAGTAGCATCACTGTCGTTAAGGCCGGAGGTGTTCATAAAGAGCCGGTCTGTCGCGTCTTCTGAAAGGTGACAGGGACTCGTTCTCGCTCCACCACCGGGGGGGCCACATATTTAGTCATGTGATGTGAAGCTCACAGATGATGGGGACAGACTGTGCGACAGTTACAGTCTGTGTTTGAGCAGGACTAACTTGAGTCCTACCTGGGGACCACAGAGATTAATCATCATCTCACAGAGTCTCTGCTTTAATCTGAGCTCAGTCGATCGTGTCCACGCTGCAGATGAAAAACTTCCTCTGTTTCTGTAAACACAGAATTCTTCTTCTACTAATCCTGTCAGAGCTTCACTTCAGCTCACTCTGTTCTTCTTCTCCTCCTTTTATTGTTGATGTTTGTCTTGTAGTGACTGTTAACTTCCTGCAAAGGGAGCTTCGGCTGTGTTTACAGCCTGCAGCTGTTTGAGCTGTGAGCTGTACGTTTATGGCCCTGACGAGAGGACTGATGAGTATTCGACCGTTGAATAGTTCCAATACTCTCATTGATAAAGTGTAAATGGGCCCGTGACGCGACAGAACCTCTTCAGAGTCTGTGGTGGTTAAAGTTTCTTATGAAGTGCTAACGTGTTAGATGTGGAGGGCTGAAGGTTATTCATGCAGTCACACGTTACTGCTCCCGTGTGAGTCACAGCGTGTTTCAGGTGGCTCTCCTTTCAGCGACTTCCTTCAATAAATCGTTTAAACTTTTCTTTTGTTCAAACTGTTTAAAACTCGTCGCTCTGCCCCCGCCCCCCCCCCACCTACCCGTTTACTAAAATCCACAACAGATTCTGGTTTGGGGCGATGAGCGAGGGGCCACAGATGGTGCTCCCTGCTCTTTTTCTGTGTCTCTGTTTTTTTATAGCGAGATCTGATGAAGGCAAACTCACCCGCCAACACCCCCACCGCACCTCGCCCCTCCGCCCCCCCACCGGCCCTTAAATGATAGACGTCACCTGGCTTTGTGGACCTGAAGGGAGCCCGTCCAGGATGAGATGGAAGCATATTTTGGAAAACCAACAAAGGCATTAAAATGTAAACCCCCTGCAGCATGTCTGGCTGCGGACGTGTTTGTCTTGGTGGAGAGAGCTGCTGTTGCCTTCCATCGAGGGACGAGGCAGAAGAGGAGGGCCATGTGTGGCTTGTTAATATTTAAACCCCCAGTCTGCCAGGTTTCAGCAGTCGGGATGAGGCCACGCTCACACACACACACACACACACACACACACACACACACACACAGCCAATCTCATTCCCACAATCCCCCTCTCTCTCCCTCTCGCTCTCTCTCTGTCTCTCGCCCACATGGACGAATGCCAGCAGAGAGGTCAGACAAGCTGTGGAGCTGATTTCTTTGTTTATGATTGTTTGGAAATGAACGTCAGAACAGCGTCGCCTTCAGTTCAAACCTCAGGATTCAGCCTGCAGAGGCACATCTCAGTTACATCTCCAGTTCATCCAGATTACAAATGCTTGTGTGGTTAGTTGGACGCACTTTTGGACACGTCTGTAACTCAGTTGGTTTTTAATATGCTGATAATCTCTGAATATTTCATGTTAGAAGTCGTCAGCGTTTCTCTCTGATGCAGAACTTTTCTTTTGTTTCTGTTTCTCCTCAGAAAGATTTTAAAAAGTACAAATCATTTTTAAATATTGTGACGATAAACCTGCAGAAACAGCCGGACACACCAGGGTGTGAGCTCGGCCTTTAGATTACATCAGAGGATTCAGGTTGGGAGATGCGTCTTTACATTTCCAAATAACACGCGTCACTGATGAATTGGACGCAGTTTTTGGACACATTTGCAGCTGACCATCTTTTCTCTTCATGTAGAAGTTGTCAGCGTTGCTCTCCGATGAAAAACTTGCTTTGTTTCTGAGCCCATAAATCTTTATTGAAATTTCCAAATATGCTTCCTGCCACTGATCCTCCTGAAACAGCTGGACACAACCCGCTCGGAGCTTTATGTTGAGAATGAACAGATTATGACGTCTAGCTACGGAGACAGACATATGTGTCCGATGCCCCGAGCGCCTCTGATTGGTCCGTTTCCTCGTGGCAGCGTTGGCGAGCCGCTGGCTGATGTCAGACGGCTAAGTATCCCCGTGTTTAGTTTTTAATGACGCCGGCCCGCCGCTGCTCCTCACATCTGTCCATCAGGTATGTGGGAAAGAGCAGCAGAGTGCGGTCATTTGGATAATGCTTTATTTATCCCACAATATGTGGTGGAAATGTGCTGCGTAATTACTTAATAACAGAGATAATCCTGTGAACGTAAGGTGGCTCTGAAATGATGTTAATCAGCGTATGGAGAGGCGACCAGCAGACTGTCGGCCACTGTGTGTCAGAGAGCGATTAATTAACCCTAATTGATGATTTTTCATTATTGTAATGACAACAGTGTGAGGGTATCTCTGCGCTCACACCGGATCAAACAGCTGTTAGGATCTATGATATGCTTTCATTACATTTTCCCTCCAAAACCAATTTGGTAAAAGCAGAAGCAGCGCTGACTAACGACCAACAGCTGAATCCAAGTGTGCTGCACACCTCACTCTGTGGCACCACAGTGTTTATAGGCCGCCTGAGGTCGTGCCCACTGCCGTCACTTACTGCTCCTGCTTATGAAAAGTGAGTCAGGTGAGTCACCTGGAGGGGGCTGATGTATCCTTCTGTGGGCGGTGGGGAGGGGCGACTTTTCTTTTGTCTAAACTTTCAGACCTTTCATGTCAGCTAGATGTCAGAAAGGAAGAAACCAGACAGTAAAGGGAACCTTAAAACACACCTCATCAGGTCAAAGGAAGGACGGTAACAGGATGTTACAAGACTGTAACAGAGACTGTAAAGGATACCTACAAAAAGACAGAGGTCTCTTAAACCTGACCGTGGGTTAGAAAGTAAGAAGACCTTAAAGGACACCTTAAGACAGACTAAACACTTAAAGGACACCTTAAGACAGACCAAACACTTGAAGGACACCTTAAGACAGACCAAGAGGGTAAAAGACACCTTAAGACAGACTAAACACTTAAAGGACACCTTAAGACAGACCAAGAGGGTAAAGGACACCTTAAGACAGACCAAACACTTAAAGGACACCTTAAGACAGACCAAACACTTAAAGGACACCTTAAGACAGACCAAACACTTAAAGGACACCTTAAGACAGACCAGACCAAACACTTAAAGGACACCTTAAGACAGACCAGACCAAACACTTAAAGGACACCTTAAGACAGACCAAACACTTAAAGGACACCTTAAGACAGACCAGACCAAACACTTAAAGGACACCTTAAGACAGACCAAGCACTTAAAGGACATCTTAAGACAGACCAAACACTTAAAGGACACCTTAAGACAGACCAGACCAAACACTTAAAGGACACCTTAAGACAGACCAGACCAAGCACTTAAAGGACACCTTAAGACAGACCAAGCACTTAAAGGACACCCTAAGACAGACAAAACACTTAAAGGACACCTTAAGACAGACCAAACACTTAAAGGACACCTTAAGACAGACCAAGCACTTAAAGGACACCTTAAGACAGACCAAACACTTAAAGGACACCTTAAGACAGACCAGACCAAACACTTAAAGGACACCTTAAGACAGACCAGACCAAACACTTAAAGGACACCTTAAGACAGACCAGACCAAGCACTTAAAGGACACCTTAAGACAGACCAAGCACTTAAAGGACACCCTAAGACAGACAAAACACTTAAAGGACACCTTAAGACAGACCAAACACTTTAAGGACACCTTAAGACAGACCAAGCACTTAAAGGACACCTTAAGACAGACCAAACACTTAAAGGACACCTTAAGACAGACCAGACCAAACACTTAAAGGACACCTTAAGACAGACCAAACACTTAAAGGACACCTTAAGACAGACCAGACCAAACACTTAAAGGACACCTTAAGACAGACCAAACACTTAAAGGACACCTTAAGACAGACCAGACCAAACACTTAAAGGACACCTTAAGACAGACCAAGCACTTAAAGGACACCTTAAGACAGACCAAACACTTAAAGGACACCTTAAGACAGACCAAGCACTTAAAGGACACCTTAAGACAGACCAAACACTTAAAGGACACCTTAAGACAGACCAGACCAAACACTTAAAGGACACCTTAAGACAGACTAAACACTTAAAGGACACATTAAGACAGACCAAGCACTTAAAGGACACCTTAAGACAGACCAAACACTTAAAGGACACCTTAAGACAGACTAAACACTTAAAGGACACCTTAAGACAGACCAAACACTTAAAGGACACCTTAAGACAGACCAGACCAAACACTTAAAGGACACCTTAAGACAGACCAGACCAAGCACTTAAAGGACACCTTAAGACAGACCAAGCACTTAAAGGACACCCTAAGACAGACAAAACACTTAAAGGACACCTTAAGACAGACCAAACACTTTAAGGACACCTTAAGACAGACCAAACTCTTAAAGGACACCTTAAGACAGACCAAGCACTTAAAGGACACCTTAAGACAAACCAAGCACTTAAAGGACACCTTAAGACAGACCAAACACTTTAAGGACACCTTAAGACAGACCAAACACTTAAAGGACACCTTAAGACAGACCAAACACTTAACGGACACCTTAAGACAGACCAAACACTTTAAGGACACCTTAAGACAGACCAAACACTTAAAGGACACCTTAAGACAGACCAAACACTTAACGGACACCTTAAGACAGACTAAACACTTAAAGGACACCTTAAGACAGACCAAACACTTAAAGGACACCAGCAAAGGGTGGCTGGACAGAGTATTCATGAAACATGTTCTGTAAGTTATCATACCAGCAGTTTAAGGATGTGTTTCAGACGGGGTCAGTGAAACGAGGCTCATCTCAGACCACACCAACAGGAAACACTGTTTCCCTCCTTCTCAAACTCTGATGAGCCTGAGATCATGTGATCTACAATAAACATCATTAATATGAAGATGTTTCAGTTGTGCCTCTGCCAACGATCCGCTGCTGAACTTGTTTCAGATGCACGAGTTCCCCCTGTGGGTGTTCGCTCATCTTTGGTCACTTCAGTCCAACAGAAGCTACAGACTCACCTCAGGGTGTTTGCAGCCCTGCTCTCTGCAGAGACTCTGACTACGGAAAAACAAGATGAACTCGACGTTTCCGGCGTGGCCCGGCTCACAGATAGACTGAGTGGCAGCGGTGTCTTCGGCTGTCCTGCAGTAAAAAGTTTTGACTGACACCTGACAAATGTCCCTGTCAGGCGCTGCTTTGCTCTGCACATCTGAAAACCCCCGCAGAGGCATCTTGTCCGTGAGTGGAATCACATTGTGGACAACCTGCTCCTCAGGTGCCATGTCACCCCGTGTTGTCATGAACGATGCCGCGGGGCCGGTCACTCTGCTGCAGGAGAGGTGTGTCGCCTTCGTGTGTGCGTGTGTGTGTTTTCTTTTATTTCTGCGTGTGCGTCTCATCTTCCTCTCAGATGTGGCTTGGTGCCGAGCCCGAGCCTCCTCCTCTGTATCTCGTTGGAGCTAATTAACTCCTCAGGACTTTATGATTGGGGGGATTGCTCGGGAGCACTGAACCCCATCCAATTAATTAAGAGCTAAACGGGCAGCGGCGCTCGCCCCGCAGACTCCCCTGTCAACAAGTTGGTTTTCAGCTTTTCTTTATTTTGCACGGGGGGCCCCTGATGTTGGTTTACAAGCAGAATCCTTGTAATCAGTAGTCAGCGGGGCGATGGGGGGCACGTCGCAGCTACAAAGCAGCCTGGCAGCAGCAGCGTCTCCGCCGTGCGACCAGCTCAGGGACGTCTCTGTTTGACTCAGTCACCTGTCACCAATCACCTCTGTCAGCCGCGCCTGTGCTCGTCTGCACACGGGCTGAACCTCTGTGTGTGTGTGTGTGTGTGTGTGTGTGTGTGTGTGTTTACATCCCCTGACGGACTTTGTGCTGACACTCTTTTGCTTTTTCTGTTTATCCAGGTCATCAAAGACCCGCCGCCACCTCCTCCACCCTCACGTCCTCCACCACCTGTGAGTACAGCCTCGTCACAGTACCAGAATAGCAATTTAAGTGCCAATGAAAATCTTACAGCATGACTGAAATTCATAGGCAAAAAAAATACAGCGAATATTAAATTTAGGTATCAAAAGGAAAATATCATCAACAATAAGTGAGCTCAAAGAAATGTTTCCACTTTCAGGGAGACGAGTGATGAGAAGAGTAACACTCGTATCGTTAGAGTTACACTATGTTCAGCCTGGGCCATAAAACTACAACGTGTACGAGTCATCAAGCTTTAGAAGTACACTCATTTATTAGCTTTACATAGATGTTTCCCTGTGCGCTCACTCTTGATGCTAAGCTAGGCTAATCACCTCCAAATCTGAGTAGTTAACGCACATATAAGGCGTTCTCATTCTCTCACAGGAAGTGAACACATGAACCAAAATATGAACGCTTTCCTTTAAAAACTTGTTTGAGGCGACTCGTTGTTTTTACGACCTTTTTAATGTTGCATAAGCTGTTTGTCATTACAGGAAAGTGATATCATCACATGATAAAATGTGACTCATGTATCTGTCATCACAATATGCACCAACAGGTTTTGGTCTTTAATAAGCTCTAGGTTTAAAAGCTCCTTCTGTGAGACGAGTCGTCTGCAGAGGATTAAACACACTGAAGGATGTAGAAGAATAAAAAACGTACTGTGAACATGTCCTCCCTCCTTCCTTCCTGACTCCTTCCTGCTGACAGGAAGTTCATTCAACAGTAACACACACACCTTCCTTTGTCCTACAGTCGATAGATGACTTTAAACATATTTAGACTCTACATCTCTGAACTCTTCTGTTTCAGGAGCCGGAGCAGCTGCCCAAGAAGAAGTGGCCGACTGTGGACGCCTCGTACTACGGAGGAAGAGGAGCGGGAGGGATCAGGCGTATGGAGGTCAGAGCCTGAGAACACTTTCACTTCAAACACAAAGTCAGTAACACTGAGTTTAAACAGGAATCAGACGTCTCACCATTTCACACAAGCACTTCAAAACTAAACTCCTGTGTTCAGGAAAACAGCAGGTGTGATGTCAGACAGCAGGAAGTGGAGCATGTTTAAGAAACCTGCTGACAGTATGTGTTTTCTCTGGAGCTACAAGTTTGTCGAGGAGGAGGAGGAGGAGGAGGAGGAGGAGGAGGAGGAGGAGGAGGAGGAGGAGGGACGGACGGACGGACGGACGGACGGGCCGGGCCGCTGTCCTCGTCAGTCCGCTGATGCCTCTGACATGACAGGCCCTGCCATCTCGTCCTTGGCCGTCCAGCTCCTGATTGGATGAAGTCGTTGTCGAGATGAAGGATTGAGTGCTGCTGTCAACTTGACATATCCACCTCACCCACCTCTCCTCCCTCCCCCCTTCTCAACTCCCAAACCTTGGCAGCCTCTTTGTAATCCGCCTCCTCCAAAGGGAATCCAGGTTTAAAGGCGAGCTCCCCTCCTCCTCTTCCTCCCCCTCGCAGTTTGTTGTACCCCCTGCCGCTCCTCAGCCCCGAGGACGCTAGTGGCTTTGGGATTTCCCAGCATCCTCGGGGAGCTCTTACCTCTTGACTTTTTCCCCATGAGTGTTGGTGAGGCGAGAGGCCCCGGTTTCCCGTCGCTCTCTTCTTCCTGCAGCAGGCTGATTCCCGCCGACACTTCTGAAGCGCCGAGCCGATGTCAGATCGACCCGCTCGCTCCTCTGCAGCAACATTTAAGACGTCACGCTGAGAACACCACCTCCACCTCCACCGCTTTGCTGCTGCCAATATTTCAAACGCGCACTGAGGTGACAACGTTATCTTTTATTCATGGCGGCCCTCTCTCTCTTCTTGAAGCGGCAGGCCAGCGATGGATCCGGGGATGATTCTGAAAAGCTGTTCTATATTGTCACGGCTTAACCTACAGCTTGAAAACTGTGTCGCTAATTAATCACCTCTCCCCGCTCATGTGACGGTGGATTTTTTATCTCCTCCTTGCAACAGATGTGATGAATTCAATTAAAAAGCAGGACAGCTTAACTAACACACAGGCCCACATTCACACGCTCACACACACACACACACACACACACTGAAGCACATGGACATGTGCTGATTTCTAACAGCACAAACAGGTTTCAGGTCACTCTTGCTCTGATGGATACGTGCTGATATCTGCTCTCTCTTATATCCACCACGTTGTCCTCCCTGTGGTGGTTAGGCTCCTCCCATCACTGCTCATATTTAGACCGCAACAAGCTAATGAATTTGCATTCCTACCGTTCAGTCAGACACAAGCTCATGTCGTCTCTGCTGTGTTTACCTGTCCAGGTGCGATGGGGTGAGAAGGGCTCGACAGAGGAGGGGGCTCGGCTGGAGAAGGCCAAGAATGCCGTGGTGTCCATCCCCGAGGAGTCGGAGGAGCCCATGATCAATCGTTCCAAGCCCAAGCCCGCCCCCACCTACCACCGCAACGAGAACAAGTGGTACACGCCCATCAAGGTGAGCGCTACAGCCGCGTACCTGCAGGGCAACGAATACGCTGATGGAATTTTATGCTTTTTTGATATATTATGTATCAAACTATCTAAGGTCAAAGGTAATTCACTAACTTTTAAAAGCTTTCAACTGCTCCTAATTATCTTTATTCAGAACAAGAGATCTTATAAGAAGATCTTCAGGTCCTGATCCGACACAGAGGTTTAGAATCTCACAGCGTTATTTCAGCCCCGAAAAAGTTCCTCTTTTTTAGGGTAGTGCTTCCTGAAAGTACAAGGACTCTGTGGGTGGGCTTTGCAGCGCTGAACTTTTCCAATTGGTCGAGTACTCACAGCATTTTTAAGTATTTTCAAACATGAGCAGACCATTGTGCCTCATCTTAACGGGTCGATAGGCCTCGGTGGAAATGCAGAAACATCTTGTCAGGAGGAACCTTACAGGCTCCTAAGACCAGCTCTGTTAGAGAGCAGCTAAATAAAGATGCCGTTTAAAGCGTCACTTTGTGCAGTAGGCTGAACAAACATGTTGCTGAACTGAGCCCCTTCTTTCTGTTCCATCAGGGTCGTCTTGATGCTTTTTGGGCTCTGCTGCATCGACAGTACGACAGAGTTTCCCTCATGAGGCCCACGTCTGCAGACAAGGTAAGTCAGAGAAACAAACCCGAGCATCTTCAAGCTCTCCACACTTAGTCCTCCTGTGCAGCTTGAAATACACACCGCACTCACGGTGGAGAATATCTGCAGAGGCATGCATGAGTGAGTGAAGAGGGAAGTGTCTGTGGGTTGTTGTGTAGGGGGTGTTGGATGCAGGAAATCAGTGTTGTGTTTTTAGATGCTCAAACTTGCAGCTTGAAGCGAGTGAGTCAAAGTGGTTTGGCTGTTTCTGGTCTTCATGGATATAAATAGAGCTTCTTGTATTAGCTCTGTGAATGGTACTATTATAAAAGCCTGGATCCTCAGCGTGACTGGATGAGGTTATTTTTATCCTTCTGAATGTTTTGAGTCACCACAGAGTTATAGTACATCTGTGTGCCGAGCACAGGAAGCTGCTGGCACTGGTTGAGCTGTGTTGTTGTTGTTACCTAACTGTGCCGATGTGAGCTGCAGCTGCACAGAATCACTGAAGGAAGCGTGACAGGGACGACCTAATATGGTCAAACTCTGGACTGGTTTCAACCTGAGAGGAAACAAATGGACGCCACAAACCGACACTCTGAAACCCGACGCCCTGCAGCGGTAAGGAGAGCACACTGCTCTCCAACCGCCACCAGATCAGAGTTTACCAGATGTTTCACGTGTTCAGAGCTTTCTAAGACACAAACCGCTCCGTCTGCTGTCGATGCTCACATGCACGCCTCATCTCAGAATGACGAGCGGAGATTAGCAGCAGTTTGCAGATGGGTGTCGAGTGACGGAGGGTTTCATAATCAGCAGTGTGACCACGCTGGTTTGACTTGTGATCAGCTCCCTCCTCACTGAGGTCTGAGAACAGGAAGTGTAACAGTGTTAACGGTTCACAGGATGAAGTCACGCTGAGAAGGTCTCAAGTGGAATAATGTTTGCTGCTCTGAGGAACACGGAAAGAACCGAGCAGTCGGGCCAGCTGCGAGCCTGCCAGTTGTTCCTCACAGGGCTTTTTAGTAAGCCTGAAGATGCACTGTGAAAATACATTAAAGGGTCATTCCTGTGTTTTTAAACATTTAAACTATTTATTATTTATTTATGTATTTTAGATGTTTTCAGGTCTAAATGTCTTATTATAGCAATATTATATAATATATACAAAAACACTAACCTGTCTGAGGCGGGGACACACAAAACACGTGCATGTTCCGCAAGCTTAAATCAGTGTTTTTCTGAATGGAGTCTGGTGTGTGTGCAGAGAGCGATGTAACATCTGTGTGTGGTTAAAACAATCATCTTCCTCTGTAACAAAAAGGTCTATCTCTGTAGGGATCCTTTCTGTCATGTTGTCACACACTTAGAAGAACAATCTGAGCCTGTCAGTGGAAACAACAAGAACTTTTAGTGGACGACCTTTGACCCATCAAAGATTATGTTGCAGCCATTACAGCCTGTTTCACTGCTGCAGGATGAACACATCGACTGGAGACATTCACACACTTTGTTCCTGTGAGTCATTTAGAGCCTAAACATGTAGAAAGGTTTAGACATGCTAGACTGAACCTTGAACACTTCTCACCTGACCACTCGTAGGCTCGATGGAGACCAGGTTTTAATTTGGCTCAAAGTTACGAATCTGAGATACAAACGAGGATATGAGCGCTCTGTCTGTTTGCAGGCCAGTTGTTGCTGCTTGTGTGGAAGTGCTTTTCCTCTTGCACACCGGCCCAAAGGGACTCCTGTATGATGTGTTTCACTGCCGTGATGAATTGTTAACCGTTAGTTAAAGAGGCTGCTGTTGTTTGTGTTGTGTTCGGAGACTTCATGATGCTGCCAGAGTTTCATTAGGAAACAAAACGTGCGTATTTTCCTCCTGTGTTTCATGATGACAACTATTCCCCCGTCCAACATTCGTCCAACTGTCGGAGTTTGAAGCGGTCTGTGGAAACATCGCGGCTGCAGGTCCCGCTGTGTAAAAGATGATAGATGTTCCCACACATGAGGTCATCCCGTCGCTCCGAGCAAACTGTTTGGAAGTGTAGAAAACAGAGTAGAGCCCAGCGGTGAGAAAGCAGTGTGTCAAAGCTCTGAGGAGGAAAGTATCCTCGCTTCATTCACATGCTGCTCACCGTGACAAACTCTTTACTCTTTGATCAAGACGCTACACAGCGGACACGGGAGGGAATCAAACAGGAGGCCACGGAGGCAGAGAGTGTTTGAGGTCACGTCTTAGCAGAGCAGGAGTCAGAGGGAACTCGTTTATGGAAACAGGAATCACTTACAGATTCATATCTACAGTTATTCATGTATTGAAATCAGTGTTCGCCAGTTTAACAGTGCACAGCTCCTCTGAAGCCTGCACGTGCTTTCAGTATCAAATTATCAAAGCCTAGGATCCGTGGGAACCTGGCGTCCGTTTGAAACCCAGCTGCCGGACGTGGACCTGTGGTTTCAGGTTTCACTGTCCTTCAGAGGCTGAAGATAAACCATCACCTGTCCGATGGCTCGTCCTCACCGAGACACGTATGACACGTGTTAGCCGCGTGTTTCCTCGTTTAGTGGACTGGATAAATGTTTAGGCCACTGATGCAGGTTCATGTACTGATGAATCTGATGATAGACTTCTATTGGACACCTTTCAGCCGGATCTACCTGCAGCTGTCTCCAACCTGTCCCTCAATAATGCTTCTGTGAAACCGGGCCGTTTAGATTAACTCCACCTGATCAAAGCTAGAGGAGTCTGAGCCGCCCGGTGGGAGGTGAGGTGTCGATGGCAGAGCGGGCAGTGTTGGTGAGGAGAAGAGAGAGGAGAGGCGCAGAGGAGGGAGGGGAGGCAGCGAGGGAGAGAGGGAGGGGGGAGGGAGGGCCGCGGTCTTTGATGGCGGACAGGAAACCTCCTGGGTCATGAATTTTTCAGCGTCTGCGTCCGCGGGGTTACGAGGACTCGTACAGGTGTAAGGAAGCAGGTTGTCGCAGACATCTGTTCAGCACGGGGACCCTGGTGTCCATGCCACCCGCCCTCTCCTTCCATCCTTCCCTCCCCAGGCAGCCTCCTCTCCTCAGCCCCCCTCCGTCCCTCCCTCAGCGCGGCCGCCCCCGGAGCAGGGCTGCTGGATTGTCAGCAGATGCAGAAGAGAGACAGAGAGACAGAAAATGAGAGTGAAACAGTTTTTTTTGTGGTCTCACATTTAGCGCCCGAGGGCCTCCAACACCAAAGGTAGAGCGGGGGTGGACACAGCTGCAGCGGCGAACTCGCCCCAGGCACAAATAAAGAGATCTGATGTGCTTTGACTGTGTTGTGGGTGAGAGCGGGGAGCCGGGGAGGCACTTCAGAGCCAACTTAGCACTGCAACATCTGCCGCCAAGTTCTGCCGGGATCGGCTGGGGACAGCAGGTAGAGAAGGTGGCAGAGAGGGGGAGGGGGGGCGGGGGGGGTTGGCCTTATTGTGGTATCCTCTCTTTGAAGAGGCGGTGCATGCATTTTGTTCCTCATTCCCTGCCCCCCCACCTTCACACTGCAGGTATTGTTTTCTAAAAGCAGCTGTCCGCAGAGTCCAGACGAGGCGTGCGATGAACGACGCATCACTTTACGTTAACCCCTCAGTGTCCTCCTACACAGGAGACACACACACACACACACACACACACACCGGGCCTCTCAGCTCCTCTGAGTGTGTGATTTCTGTTGGTTCCTCTCGTCTGTCCCTCAGCGGGGGGGCGAGTGGGCCGAGTGTGGAGGTTAATGGTTTTATCGGATGGACCGTTATTCTTCTGCTGAAGCAGATTTCAGCTGAAAAAAAGCATTTTGATCATTTTTCTGAGGGGGACAGCTCCTCCTCCTCCTCCTCCTCCTCCTCCTCCTGTCCTGAAGTTTTCCATATAAAGCCGTAATGATGTGCTGGTTATCGATCCCTCGGGGTGAGAACACACAGAGGGTTTCCTCCCACCTCTGTCTTGGTCATTGCTCAGGATCTCAGGTTTTTCAACCTCTGCAAACATTTAACAGAATCCAAACAGAAGATGCTTCCAGGTCGCCCCAGCTTGGTCCTGCATGTGTGTCATCAGCTGTTGTAGGTCACCTGGAGGAGGGAAACAGCTCATTTCTCTCGCCCTCTGCGAACAAGACAAATGTCTCCCGTATTATTGATCTTTTTGGAGCTGTCTGGCACTGTGATTCCTTCAGGATTAATAAAGTTTTATCTTAAAATACCTCAAAGAAATGGTACAGATAAACCCTCCTCCTCCTCCTCTCTCAGCTGGTTCATCTCTCCTCCTCCCTCCCTCTCTCCAGCGCTCGGTGCTGCGGCTGCAGTGTCTTAATTTAACAGCCGTTGGTGGTGAGGCTGCTGTGGGAGCGTTTAATGAAATGACTGTGAGCAGAGGGACACGGAGCTGCTCCTGAACAGTCCTGTGAGACGGAGGGAGGAGAGAGAGGGAGGAGGGATGTTAAAGGAGGTGTAAAAAACAAACAGGACAAGGCTGGCATAAGCCGAGGGCCAGCCAGGGTGGAGGTGACAGTCTGCTTGCCTGGTGTAGCCTGGCATGGCACGGCATGGCAGAGCTGTCCTCGGAGGTCACAGCAGTACATGCTGGGCTTTATTTCCTGCGTCCTCCGCTCGAGGTGTGTGTCTGTAAATAACTATTGTAATATTGTGTCTGTCAGTCTCTTTTACATTAACTCATGCACTGTACATGATCACTGATATTTTCTCTAATGTTGTGCTGTATGTTTGGAGCTATCTGCCACTGTAATTTCCTTCAGGATCTTATCTTATCGTGTCGTATCGTATCGTATCGTATCGTATCGTATCGTATCTTATCTTATCTTATCTTATCTTATCTTATCTTATCTTATCTTATCTTATCTTATCTTATCTTATCTTATCTTGTCTTGTCTTGTCTTGTCTTGTCTTGTCTTGTCTTATCGTGTCTTATCTTGTCTTGTCTTGTCTTGTCTTGTCTTGTCTTGTCGTATCTTATCTTATCTTATCTTATCTTATCTTATGTTATCTTATCTTATCTTATCTTATCTTATCTTGTCTTGTCTTGTCTTGTCTTGTCTTATCGTGTCTTATCTTATCTTGTCTTGTCTTGTCTTGTCTTGTCTTGTCTTATCTTATCTTATCTTATCTTATCTTATCTTATGTTATCTTATCTTATCTTATCTTATCTTATCTTGTCTTGTCTTGTCTTGTCTTGTCGTATCTTATCTTATCTTATCTTATCTTATCTTATCTTATGTTATCTTATCTTATCTTATCTTATCTTGTCTTGTCTTGTCTTGTCGTATCTTATCTTATCTTATCTTATCTTATCTTATCTTATGTTATCTTATCTTATCTTATCTTATCTTATCTTATCTTATGTTATCTTATCTTATCTTATCTTGTCTTATCTTGTCTTGTCTTGTCTTATCGTGTCTTATCTTGTCTTGTCTTGTCTTGTCTTGTCTTGTCGTATCTTATCTTATCTTATCTTATCTTATCTTATCTTATCTTATCTTATCTTATCTTGTCTTGTCTTGTCTTGTCTTGTCTTGTCTTGTCTTGTCGTATCTTATCTTCTCGTTACATGGAAGTCGAGCCAAAGTGAAACATGAGACTGTAATATGATGAAGATATTTGACTTTTCTGTCTCGATCTGAGACGGTTGGAGGTGCTACATGCAGCGTTTGAACACCAGTAAGTCATCGAGAGAGAGTCTCTCTCAGAGTCCCTCTCTCAGAGTCCCTCTCTCAGAGTCCCTCTCAGAGTCTCTCTCAGAGTCTCTCTCAGAGTCTCTCTCAGAGTCCCTCTCTCTCGATGGCAGATGGTAGAACGAAGAAATAAATTCAGTGTTTATTAGAGGAAAGCTTCGATCAGAGCGTCATCTTTGAAACAGGAACAAAGGGGGGTTATGGGAAATGCAGTCTTTCAGTACTTTTGTACTGGGCAGACTGGTCACATGGAAACGATCCAGGAGAGGGAGCGATCGCCTCTCAGGATAAAGAGGGCGGCTGCTCCCGGCCTGAGAGACACAGTGACCCGTTTAGATAACACAGAGAGGAACACAGTGAGAATACACTGCAGCGTGCACTGCAGAACAGACTGTTTATCCAGCCTCATACATACATTGAGCAGCTTCTCTCTGTGCAGCTCTTGATCTCTCGATGTAAAGGCAGCAAACATTTGCTCTGCATTGTTAGAAAAAAGCGTAAACAGATGCACACATACTCATCCTTTCACGCTTCCCGTTTGTTGCTTTTATCTCGACGCATTACAATGCCGCGCTGAATATGGTGAGAACATCTTTGCTCGAGCTAATAAAAGCCGTCAAACTGCATTGTTCGCTGCTCTGAACGAGCCAAAGCATGACACATCCTGAAGGTTTCAGCGTGCAGAAGGCCCACGTCCTCGCTCTGCACAGCCGCTCACAGGAATAATTTTGTACCTAAACGTCTGATAAGACAATATGCTAATGTGGTCCTCATGTGCGCCTAAAGAGAGAGGATAAACACAGCTTACATGTTGACATCAGTCAGGACGCTCAGCATCACGCACGGAAGCGCCCCGCTGAAACAAATGTAACACTTAATTTCACAATAAAAGCCTTTAATGGAAAGTAAACAACCTGGCAAATGACATTAAGTAGAAAGGAAGCTCTAGATCAGAGAGCATGAGATTTCCTAATTAACAGGGCTAATTGGAATTAAACCGGAGCGTCACAAATAATGAAGCGCTGGGAGAGGAGGCGAGGCGTCGGCGGCAGGCGAGGCGTCGGCGGGAGACGAGCAGCTCCAAAATAAAAGCTCCAAAAACATCATCAGACGCCCGACTGTAACCCCCAAATACAATCATCACAATTATCTGTGTGTGTGTGTGTGTGTGTGTGTGTGTGTGTGTGTGTGTGTTAGTAAAGAGCGATCATCACTCTTCAGCCACATTAAAGTCCTGCTGCATCCCTGCTCATCCAGTTTCTCATGTCTTTTAAAATCTATTAATGTATTAATAAAAATAAATCAAAGATATGAGTGCTGAAACAGGTTTAAACACATACGAGTGCGTCGGTGCATGACATTAAACATAACGTAGTTACAGTTACCAGCTGTAATCCTCCTGTCAATAACAGACGAGTCATTAAATAAACAATAACAATAATAAACAATATGAAATAAATATAAACAATAAATGATGTGTAAGATGTCACCGTGTGAAACAGACATAGAGTCAGTGTTTAACATGCAGCAACACAAACTGGAGCTAAAATAATTTTCTAGTATAAAAATAAAACAAGTGATTTCCTGTTTTTCCTGTTTTTCCTGTTTTTCCTGTTTTTCACGTTTTTCACGTTTTTCCTGTTTTTCCTGTTTTTCCTGTTTTTCCTGTTTTTCACGTTTTTCCTGTTTTTCCTGTTTTTCCTGTTCATAAGTAAACAGAGTGAGAAGGACGACGACCTCCACTCAAACTAAATGTGCTGTAACTCATCGTTTTCTAACAAATGAATGTGTTTAAGTTTTTGTGAGAACATGGCCGCCCGTCTGCCGCCCGTCTGCCAGCAGCTGAGAGGATGTTCTCCTCACAGAACAAAAACACACTGAGTCCTTAGTTCTGAAATCTGACAAGATAACAAGAAGTAATTTTTCTCCTTTGACTGAGACTGAAAACCTTTAAACGACATGTTTTTACTGCATTTTGTTTTTTCATGTGTCGCTGTGTTCCGTCCGACACCTCGGCGCTCCTCGGACGTCGTTCAGCACGTAGAACAGCAGCTCTGTGGCGGCGGTATCGTGGCGGCCGTGGTCTCTGCGGCTGTGCGCGTAGCGGGAGCACTGGGCCTCATTAGTCCTATCAGTGGACGGCCTTGTTAGCCCTAACAAGTAGCCAGCTGACAGCTCCATTCAGCCACCACACACACACGCACACACACACACACACACACACACACACACACACACACACACACACACACACACATACACATACACATACACGCACACACACACACACCAGAGAAGTGACAGCTTTAACTGCGGCGGGGAGAGCGCGGCGGTTTACGAGCTGCTCCCGTGCTCTCTTAACCAGATTAGTTCTTTTTACATTAACGGAGGAAAAGTAGGGCAGATGTCTGAGTGACTGGTTGTAAATTTGATAATGACCGCCATGTTAATCCCCCCAGACCCCCCCCTCACCCAGACACCCCCACTCCCTGCACGGCAAGTCCAGGCTGGGACCTGGCCGCTAACAGGATTACCAATGAGGGGACCGTCACCGTGTGTGTGTGTGTGTGTGTGTGTGTGTGTGTGTGTGTGTGAAGGACGAAAAAGCTAATTGTTGTTGGTGGCGGCTGGTCGGAGGAGCGGAGGAGCAAAGTGAAAAGTAAGCTAATGTGGGAGAAAGCAGAAAAGGATGGAGGAACTCCTGGCCGGTCTCCGTCTCGTTTGTTCCTCCTTTATGGAAAGAAAATTAAAAGCCAGCTATTTTGCTGATCAATGAATTGTTTCAGTTGTTTTAAACACACGTGTCAAATTTCTGCAGCTTCTCAAATATGAATATTTGCAGCTTTTCTCTGATTTCTGACAGTAAATGAAGTTTTTGGGGTTTTGGACAAAAGGAGCGATTTGAAGATGTCATGTTGGGAAACTGTAAAAATCATTTTTGGACATTTAAAAATAATTTGCAGATTAATCATTAATAAAAACACACAGCCTGAACACTTCTATGTTTATAAGGACAGGTTTTATAAAGTGAATGGAGGTTATTAAAGCGAGACGACCTTTAATTTAGTTTTTTCATCAGCGAGAGATTTCATAAAAACATCGAGTTTCTGCAGCAACGAAAGCAAAACGAGCGGTTTGTCGTGTGTTTGATGTCATTTATCAGCATGTGAAGATTCTGAGTCTGATCCTGTCAGGTTTGGATTAGCTTGTTTTTCTGCTCCTGTTAAATCCTCTGTGAACACACACACACACACACACACACACACACACACACACACACAGATACTAACTATCGGAGGTGTTTCTCTGCGTTGTTGTTCTCTGTTGTTTTCGGGGTCCCTCCTCCCCTCCTCCCCTCCTCCCCCGTGCCGGACGCTGCTCTCTCCTCTTCCTCTCCATTAGCTGATCTCTGTTGTTGTATTTGGGTGGCCGGGGCTGGTACCTGCACCCACTCCCCCCTCCCTCCCTGCCTCCCTCCCTCCCTCCCCCGCCTCCTCATGATACGATGTGAACTGATGTCCTGCCGGTGCCTTTTTTCCCAGAACCCCTCAGACTGGTCGGAGCGTGGCGGTGTCGCCGCGTGCAGAGCCGTTTCTTCATCACCTATTAAAATCAAAGCGAGGACCGCTGGGACTGTGGGCTTTAATTAAATTACATTATTGTTAACGTCAGCGTTAGCGAGGCCGGCTCTGTTGCGTGCTCTCTGCCCTCCTCCTCCTCCTCCTCCTCCTCCTCGCTCACCTCCTGACAGACACACAGAGGAGGAAGAGGAGGAGGAGGGGTCACATACATGCAGTAATGTATTCTAATGCTCTCCTCACATCCATTAGAATAGTTAAAGGCTGCAGCGGGGAGTAATGTTATGTGGGGAATATGTTCACAGTGAATATTCAATCAGCCTCCTCGTCCTCTGTATACATGAATGTGTGCTGTGACGCTGCCGGCTAATGTGGAGTGAAGGGCCCTCGCATGTAATCTGATCCTCTGTAAAATGTTTGATAACAGACGTGTCGTCATGAATAAACATGTAAACATGTGCCACCAAACCTCAGCTGGTTATTCTCAAAGTGAGCGTCCGACGTGACAGTTTCAGACTCGGTGTGCATCCTGCAGTGTTTCCATCAGAACGTCTCTATGAACCACTTTACTCACCTGCTCCTGTTAGTCTGATTCACAGATTAAACATCAGCACACGGGCTTTAATATCGCTGATATATATAATTATATATAAGATATTATTTCTGATGTGTTTTAGTCAGAGACTAAAGTGCCCCCCCCATCTGACCCCCCCGCCTCTCCTCATTGTGAACAGAGCAGCGAAGTGTCACTAATGTGGCTCTATTCATCGCTTCTTCATGACCATCCTAACACACACACACACACACACACACACACACACACAGACACACACACAGACACACACACACACACACAAACACACACACACACACACACACACACACACACACACACACAGACACACACACACACACACACACACACACACACACACACAGACACTCACTCACTCACTCACTCACTCACTCACTCTGTCCTGTTGCTCCTCTAAAACTTGTAGGGTATGCTTCTCTGAAAGTCTTTACAGAACCACAGCTTCTGTGTTAGGACATCCGTGTTAGGACATCCGTGTTAGAACGTATGTGTTTGAACGTCTGTGTAACAACATCGGTGTTAGAACGTCTGTGTTAGGACATCGGTGTTAGGACGTCGGTGTTAGAACATCGGTGTTAGAACGTCAGTGTTAGGACATCGGTGTTAGAACGTCGGTGTTAGAACATCAGTGTTAGAACGTCTGTGTGAGGATATCGGTGTTAGGACGTCGGTGTTAGAACGTCGGTGTTAGAACGTCGGTGTTAGAACATCGGTGTTAGAACGTCTGTGTTAGGACATCGGTGTTAGAACATCGGTGTTGGAGTGTCTGTGTTGGAACGTCTGTGTTAGAATGTCGGTGTTAGGACGTCGGTGTTAGAACGTCGGTGTCAGGACATCCGTGTTAGGACATTGATGTAAGGACATTGGTGTTAGAATGTCTGTGTTAGAACATCGGTGTTAGAACATTGGTGTTAGAACATCCGTGTTAGAACATCCGTGTTAGAACATCGGTGTTAGGACATTGGTGTAAGGACATTGGTGTTAGAACATCGGTGTTAGAACGTCGGTGTTAGAACATCGGTGTTAGGACATCGGTGTAAGGACATTGGTGTCAGAACGTCTGTGTTAGAACGTCTGTGTTAGAACATAGGTGTTAGGACATCAGTGTTAGGACATCAGTGTTAGAACATCAGTGTTAGAACGTCTGTGTTAGGACATCGATGTTAGAACGTCTGTGTTAGAACATCGGTCTTAGGACATTGGTGTTAGAACATCGGTGTTAGAACGTCGGTGTTAGGACATCCGTGTTAGGACATTGATGTAAGGACATTGGTGTTAGAATGTCTGTGTTAGAACATCGGTGTTAGAACATCGGTGTTAGAACATCGGTGTTAGAACATCCGTGTTAGAACATCCGTGTTAGAACATCCGTGTTAGGACATCGGTGTTAGAACATCCGTGTTAGAACATCCGTGTTAGAACATCGGTGTTAGGACATTGGTGTAAGGACATTGGTGTTAGAACATCGGTGTTAGAACATCGGTGTTAGGACATCGGTGTAAGGACATTGGTGTCAGAACGTCTGTGTTAGAACGTCTGTGTTAGAACATAGGTGTTAGGACATCAGTGTTAGGACATCAGTGTTAGAACATCAGTGTTAGAACGTCTGTGTTAGGACATCGGTCTTAGGACATTGGTGTTAGAACATCGGTGTTAGAACGTCGGTGTTAGAACATCGGTGTTAGGACATCGGTGTAAGGACATTGGTGTCAGAACGTCTGTGTTAGAACGTCTGTGTTAGAACATAGGTGTTAGGACATCAGTGTTAGGACATCAGTGTTAGAACATCAGTGTTAGAACGTCTGTGTTAGGACATCGATGTTAGAACGTCTGTGTTAGAACATCGGTCTTAGGACATTGGTGTTAGAACATCGGTGTTAGAACGTCGGTGTTAGAACATCGGTGTTAGGACATCGGTGTAAGGACATTGGTGTCAGAACGTCTGTGTTAGAACGTCTGTGTTAGAACATAGGTGTTAGGACATCGGTGTTAGGACATCAGTGTTAGGACATCAGTGTTAGAACGTCTGTGTTAGAACATCGGTGTTAGGACATCACTGTTAGAACGTCTGTGTTAGAACATAGGTGTTAGAACATCAGTGTTAGGACATCAGTGTTAGAACGTCTGTGTTAAAACATAGGTGTTAGGACATCACTGTTAGAACATCGGTGTTAGAACGTCTGGGTTAGAACATCGGTGTTAGGACATCAGTGTTAGAACATCAGTGTTAGAACATCAGTGTTAGGACATCGGTGTTAGAACGTCTGTGTTAGAACGTCGGTGTTAGAACATCGGTGTTAGGACATCGGTGTTAGGACATCAGTGTTAGGACATCAGTGTTAGAACGTCTGTGTTAGAACATCGGTGTTAGGACATCGGTGTTAGAACGTCTGTGTTAGGACATCGGTGTTAGAACATCGGTGTTAGAACATCGGTGTTAGGACATCGGTGTTAGGACATGGCCCAACAATCCAGCAGATCAGGGTTCAGTGTCAGACTGTCAAAAGACATTACTTATTTATTGTCGCCAACTTGAGCCTTTTATTTTGAAAATCAAGCTGCATATTTATGACGTACCTAAATAAGGCCACTGACCCAGTCCCCCTGTTTGAGTGCAGCTTGCTTTAGAGTCACTGTGAGACGTGTTGGAATCATAGTGTTAAACAGCGTGATCAGTTCATATACAGGATCTCTGTCAGCGGTGCAGGTCAGCAGCTTATTTCGACCTTTATGTTGACAGTAACCAGCTCCTTGAAGCCGTCCTGTCAGACGTACAAACTTCATCATGAAGCCATGTCAGACGTTTTCATGCTGCTGTATTAGTTTCATGTATTTCTGTATTTATTAACAGTAAGACTGTAACTGTGTCTGTTGTGTTCGGCCTCCAGTGACCGTTTAAGTGAATTATCCTCGTCCCCGTCAGGAGGGTCACTCCTCGTCCAATTACGGGCTTCACCTCGTTAACTCCTTCAGTGCCAGGCTGCTGCCATTTTTTAAACATGAGCTTAATTATGCTAATGAGCTTAAACATGCTAATGAGCCGAGAGCTGTCATCCTAAACTATGGGCCGTGCAGCTATGGGAAGACGTTTTCATCTGTGGTTGACACTGATGAATTTTCACTGCTGTGTGAGGTGACCTCAGCCAGCAGGATTTACAGGCTGCTTTATCTCCGACTCAGACTCATGGATGGTGCAGGTTTCTACTGATACTGTCTGAGAGCAATAAAAAGTATGATATTTCCTCTTCATGTCCTGTGGCTGAAAAGAAACTCTGTGCAGCTGCTTTCCCTTTAAATGTGTGTATCTCTGTGTGTCTCTGTCTCTCTGTCTCTCTGTGTCTCTGTGTCTCTCTGTGTCTCTGTGTCTCTCTGTGTGTCTCTGTGTGTCTCTGTGTGTCTCTGTGTGTCTCTGTGTCTCTGTGTCTCTGTGTCTCTCTGTGTCTCTGTGTCTCTGTGTGTGTCTCTGTGTATCTGTGTCTCTGTGTCTCTGTGTCTCTGTGTCTCTCTGTGTGTCTCTGTGTGTGTCTCTGTGTGTCTCTGTGTGTGTCTGTGTGTGTCTCTGTGTGTGTCTCTGTGTGTCTCTGTGTGTGTCTCTGTGTGTCTCATTGTGTCTCTGTGCCTCTGTGCCTCTGTGTCTCTGTGTCTCTGTGTGTCTCTGTGTGTCTCTGTGTCTGTGTGTCTCTGTGTGTCTCTGTGTGTCTCTGTGTCTGTGTGTCTCTCTGTGTCTCTGTGTCTCTCTGTGTCTCTGTGTCTCTGTGTCTCTCTGTGTGTCTCTGTCTCTCTGTCTCTCTGTGTCTCTGTGTCTCTCTGTGTCTCTGTGTATCTGTGTCTCTCTCTGTGTCTCTCTGTGTCTCTGTGTCTCTGTGTCTCTCTGTCTCTCTGTGTCTCTCTGTGTGTCTCTGTCTCTCTGTCTCTTTGTGTCTCTCTGTGTCTCTGTGTCTCTGTGTCTCTGTGTCTCTCTGTGTCTCTGTGTCTCTCTGTGTGTCTCTGTCTCTCTCTGTCTCTGTGTGTGTCTCTGTGTCTCTGTCTCTCTGTCTCTCTGTGTGTCTCTGTGTCTCTGTGTCTCTGTGTCTCTGTCTCTCTGTGTCTCTGTGTCTCTGTCTCTCTGTGTCTCTGTGTCTCTCTGTGTCTCTGTGTCTTTGTGTCTCTGTGTCTCTCTGTGTCTCTGTCTCTCTGTGTCTCTGTCTCTCTGTGTCTCTGTGTCTCTGTGTCTCTCTGTGTCTCTGTGTCTCTGTCTCTCTGTGTCTCTGTGTCTCTGTGTCTCAGTGTGTCAGTGTGTGTCTCTGTCTCTCAGTGTCTCTCTGTCTGTCTCGTGATTCAAACAGATGTCTTCTCTAGGATGCAGAGACTCACATGAGTCAATCTCAGATTGATTATTAATGGAGAGAAGAGATGCAGATGTGGCAGTTGTTGGCTCAGCGCCTCAGCCTGATTTAAGACGTTTGAAGGAGTCCCAGATGTTTGTTCTCTGTCCCAGCTCAGGAAACGTCCTCAACACAATAATGTTTTAATGTTTCTGACTGAAGCGTCTCGTCTCTCTTGTCTGTCTCCTCTTCTGTCTCTCGTCTGTCTCCTCTTCTGTCTCCTCGTCTGTCTCCTCGTCTGTCTCCTTGTCTGTCTCCTCGTCTGTCTCCTCGTCTGTCTCCTCGTCTGTCTCTCGTCTGTCTCCTCTTCTGTCTCCTCGTCTGTCTCCTCGTCTGTCTCCTCGTCCACAGATTTTACCTCCTGTTTGATCAGCACCTCGTTCATCACTCTAATAGATGTATGTGATGTTAATGATGATAGTTTATAAAGCAGCTTATTAACCTTAATGACAGTGTGATCTTTTACATTGATAGGTTGTCTCACCTTCAATTATTCTGACTGATGATGATCAGGTGTAATTGATGCTGAAGTGCTCGTCCATGCTCGTACAGCAGCTCCACGGTGCAGCCGTCATTTAGCTGAATGTTTGTTTCTGTGACTGTTTGGGAGGACGTCAGATCATGAGCCAGAGGAGACACACACGCTGTTCTGAGTTAGAGAAGTACAAAGGAACAAAGAGAGAGAGAGAGACTCTTCAGATGCAGCTCAAACACACACAGAGCCAGGCGAGTCTTCAAGGTGAATTAGACTTTCTACGGGACCCTGTTTAAATCCACCTCAAATAAAAACTATATCAAACAGAGACTTCGTTCTTTCTGCAGCTCAAAGCTAAAACTCGTCTGTCTGTCATCACCGTGTGGATTCATGATGACATCATCACATTACCTTACGTGCAGTAAAAACAGCGTAACAACGTGCAGGTGAACGCAGGAGATTTATGACAGTACATGATCCTGTAAAAGGTTCATGACGACTCATTTCTATTGCAGGTCTAAAGTCATGAATGTGCTTTAGTTACTTCTTTATGTGACCTTTTGGACAAACGTACTTATCATGGATTTAACATCTTCACACGATGAAGATCTGCCTCCTCCTGAAGTCCAAACAGGCTCATATTGAATCATCACACAGCCATAATAAAGATCTCGAGCTGAGCAGCCAACAGCAGGACCGTCAGATGACTGTGTGACAAAGTGGGCCTATCAGGCCAAGTGCAGGGCAGCAACTCCCACGTACTCGATCTGTCTAATTGACTCAAATATTCTGCCCTGAAATCCCAAAAGGCCTCTGGAGCAGAACACACACACACACACACACACACACACACACACACACACACACACACACACACAGAGGCCCCCTGTCCTCCACAGCGGCGGCTTCATTAGCAGCGGTTTGCATCATCCCTGGTGAAAACGTCACATGTCATCAGTGGCTCCATTCTTTCTCACTTCCCGCGCGCAGACAGAGTAACCTTCAGAAACCTGCTGCCCGCAGTTTTACGTCTTCATTAGGAGCTCTGTCAGAGCCGCGGCGAGCCCCGCACAGCGATCCGAACGGACAGAGAGCGATGGAGGCGCAGAGGGAGTGTGAAAGACGACGAGGAGGGCAAAGAGACATGTAGGAGGCACACAAAGGGAAGGAAGCAAAGGAGACAGGAAGGAGAAGAGGGAGACAGGAAGGAGGAAGTGTGATAAAAGAGACGACAGGAAGTAGGTGAAGACTTTGGTGACTGCTGAGGTGACGGAGCAGGAGAAGGAATGAGCACCTGACAAACCAACATTATAAGCTTCTTTCTAACATGTGATACGAAGGTGTTTAACGCAGAGCGCAGATATTAGACTGTGATGCAGAGTTTGTAACTTTATGTCAACAGCTGAAGCTCCTCTTGCTTTGCCCTTTCTTTTGCTTTTTGAGTTAAACTCGAGAATCTGAAATTCTGAAATTGAAATCACATTTTTTTGAAATGCAAAGATCGGAGCAGCTCCTGGATCCAGCAAGAGAAGGCGTCTGATCCTCTCCTTGTTGTGTCTGAACAGGACAGAACTTTTTCATGTTACCGAGTCGCAGACGAAGCATCAGTCGGCACAGGGAGAACAGAACGAGGATGAGGAGGAAGACGAGCAGGAGACTTTGAGAGAGTGGAAGTTGTGTTGGCGACTCGCTCAGTGAGAAGGAGTGAAAATCCGGCTTAGCGGGCGAACACACAGGAGACGCTTGTGTCCTCAGTTTGGGGACAGCTGACGGGTTAACACTATTAAGACTGCAGAGAACACACAGGACTGAGCGTGCATCTGTGCTCCAAACACAGGGATTCAAACACGCCTCAGTCAGACGGACAGACGGACGCATGAAGAGACGACGGCTGAGAACACACAGTCTTTGTGTTCCTGCACGTTTACTGATCATGAGCCGAGACGGCTTCAACATTACTTCAAGATTTTAAACGTTAAAACTCTCAGTCCAGCAGTGCCCTGCTTGGTATTTGACCTTATTGTGATGTCATATCTATAATGTCCCTAACATCTGTGGCGTGGAGGTGATGTGAGTTTGTCAGTAGTTGTTCTCCTCGGCCTGCAGCCTCCCTGCCCGGCTGTAGCTGTCACAGCTCATTCAGCCATGCTGGTTAAATCCTGACGCCTGTGTGCATTATGTTTAAAACCATGATAGAAGGCTTCACACCACAGCGCGGTTTTAAACTTCCTGTGCAGGTGGACCTTCCTCCTCGCTCTCTGCACGAGCAGCGTGAAATCAGAAAACTGACAACGAAACGACGTCAGGAAAAAGACGGTGTGTCTCTGAAAACTTGTTCTACTTTTGAGCGTTCAACCTGTCCAGGTGATCGATTGCATCACTATATTATCAATTAATATTTAGATCAATCGATTAATTGGTCTCACAGGAGAGTTTTCAGAGACGTTAAGGTTAAAGCATTTTGTCAGTGATATATATATACATATATATATATGTACACATTCATATATATATACATGTACATGTACATATATACATATATATATATATATATACGTATATATATATATATATATATATATGTATATATATACGTATATATGTATATATATACGTATATATTTGGATCAAACAGCTGATCTAATTCTGTTTGTTAGATTCTAAAGTGTTTGTGAAGCCGTCGTCATGATTGAGATAAAGATGAAGTTCCGATGACGCTCCTTGTGTCGGCCGTACGGACTGCAGCGAGCGGCCGGGAGCTGGAGGCCCGAGCCTCGGCCTGCGCGCTGTAACAGATAAAATGTGGACACGAGTCGAGCTGCATTTTGCAAACACAACACGGAGCAGAAGTGGAAGTGAAAAGCGAATGAATAAAACATGACAGCTGGCGTTTTCCTTCAGACCAAATGTGGACTCTCTGTGTTGAGGAGCGAATAATGAAAGGACGAGGCGTCGCTGATTAGCATGCATGTTAAAACTCACAGTACAGCTTGACTCCTGAAAACTTGGAGACTTGCAGCCGAACGCCGTCGGCCAGTGAGTGAACATCATATGTGTCTCCTGGTGGTGAAATGTGAGCATGCACAGAGCGAGGAGTTAGAGAGCAGCAGAGATATTAGCCTTTTTAATGCTGCTGAATAATTCCTCTTCATCCTGAGTGTCTGCGGGAGGAGAGGAGGCTGCAGGCCGCCGGCAGCGGCTCTACTGTCCAACATATGCAAATAAATTAACATAAAGCAGATCGCGCTCAGACTGCTCATGGCGGCAGCAGAAGTCTGAACGAGTGCGAGCGAGTTTCTGCAGCGACAGAGACACGTGGACATTTAGAGCTTCTTGTGATTTCTTCAAATTATTCATTAAAATCTGCACAAGCTTAAGCTGATGTCAGTTATTCAAAAGATTCTCTATTGTTTGTCTCTCCTGCAGCCAGGTCGCCCTCCGCACACGTTCACCACATTTTACACAAAGCGTAACGTCATCAACGAATGTGCGACGAGAAAGGAAGCACCGAGTACTTTGCTTTCTGTTAGAAAACAAATGAAGTCGAATTGTTGTAGGTTTTATTTTAGACCAATTTACACAGGATCATCTAAAACTCACCGCAGTAAATCACCGCACGTATCCCAACGTAATGACGTCATCAACGAATGTCCCACACGATGGCAGGAGAGCAGGACGGCCTGTGGCTGCAGAAACACTGACGTGTGCGGCTGTTTGTATTTTTACATTTGAAAAGGAGACGGCACAATATCTCAGGTCGTCTCACACACCTGCTGCTGCACAGACATGATGTCATCGGCTCTGACAACAAAAACTGTTTTTGATTTTTTAAAGACAGAAAAATCAAAAGAAACAAGTTTGAAAGTGTGAAGAGGATAATTAATTCTACAGAGTCACCTGAGAGTCACATGATGCTCAGGAGAAACATCCCAGCTCCATCAGTGACAGACAGGAAACGGTTCACCTCCATTCATCCACGGTCACATGACGACGTGAGAGAAGGCTGACCCGACGGAGCGTAACACGACGAGACCAACAAACAGCTTTTGTTGTTTTCACAGGAAATTCTTTTTGTCTTTAAAAATCTCACTTCATTTCCACCTCTTCCATCCTCCCTGTCAGACCTCCTGCATCTGTGGAAATGCACTCAAAACAAAAGCACGTAGAGCGTCACATTTTACATTTTTATTTAATACAGAAGAAAAAAATCTACAAAATGGTGACGAACACAGAAACAAAGCAGCAAGTCAATAAAACCAGAAAGACGCCTGCAGTCATTTCGTTTATTGTCCAGTTTATTCAGACGCGGTGCTTCAGTCCTACATGAATGCTGAGTGTCTCAAACTGACAGGTGCAGAAGGCGTCCTGTTCACAGAGGAGCAGTCCTGCTCCTTTACAGAGACGAGACACGTCG